>NC_135359.1:6000000-6600000 GCF_051622035.1 Arctopsyche grandis
TATGTAATTTGGTATGAAACAACGTACATATGTGCCGTTATCAGGGGAGGGGGGGAGACCGGGCATTTGCCCAGGGGCGGCAGATTTGAGGGGCGGCAAAAATTGTCCCTCAAATCTTAGTTTTTTTCATGTAATTGATGTCAGAATTAGGATGTTCCCCAATCAGTCATCACTAGTCACCGGAGCCTGAGGGGGCCGTGTATTGTTCAAAGGTTGTAAATGCATTGTTAAAGGTTTGCCGAACAGTGGATAGCACTGTGATTATCCTACCTCTAGTCATCACAATAAATATTTTGACTTTCTTTATAATATGTATATATAATATAAATTAAGATGTCTAAGACGAACCTTTTTAAGCATTGCAAAGATTTGTAAATTATTTTGACAGATGGGGAGTCATCTGATATAAATGCAATGGACCTTTCAGACGAGTTGTCAGTTTTGTGCACATTAATAGAAAAAAATGTCCCCAAGGAAAGTATCATTTATAAAAAATAATACAATATACTTAACCCTTTGACTGCTACAACAACGATAAATCGTTGTTTTGAAATCGGCGAAGATTGCTACGACGATCGTTGTTGACGTCATTAATTGTCGTATTTCAATACTTTCTTTGAGCCACCAGCGCATCAGTGGCACGAAACATTTTTTTTATATACGTATTTATATTTATTTTTCAATCAAGCTTTATAAATATTTATCAATTTTTTAAATAAAAGCTCTTCAATTTCGGGTTCATCATCAAAGTAAATTTCGGGTTCGTTGTCAATGTCATATAAGGAGTTATTACTTGGGAATTGATTATTGTCGATAAATTCATTTTCAGAATCAGTAGAGCTGCTGATTTGTCGAGTTCCTCGGCGAGGAGCTATTATTTCGCTTTCATCACTTTCACTGTCCGATATCATTTTGCAGAGTTAAAATAAATGGCAATAAACAATAGAAATCCGCTTTCAATTATATAGGTCACGAGACGTCACGAATTCATGCAATCAATCAAATGCAACTGAAATGCATACAAAATGTTTATGATACATGTTGAAAAATTATTTGATTATTAGAAACTTCGCATCCTTGTGTGTCTCGCTCACACGTACACAATTAAAACCAAGAAAGAAAGAGAGAAAGACCGCTACCTGTTTCGAATATATCGCATGTTGTAAGGATACATCGATATCTAAAAATAGATTATTGAAAAGAATAAAGCGTCGGAAAAAAATCGTCAAAACTTATTTAGTGTATATATGTAGGTATCTCTTTCGCACGCACGCATGTAAAAGCAAGACAGAAAGAGAGAGCACGAGTCCACGACTGCTTCTTAAAAATGTATATAAAGTATTATAAAAATTACGAGTGTTCGGCGAAGTAAGTATGTAAAAAAAAATATTATATTTTTTTTTTTTTCAAAATAATTACAAATGTTAGCATTTTTCGCTTGGACATTGAAAAACCTCGTAGCAGCCAAAGGGTTAATATTGTATTATTTGTTATTATTTTATATATATACATATATATATATATATATATTTTTTAATAAGATTTTTATTTTTTAAAAATACCTACAAAGTTCGATGTTAGAAAATTATGATTTTATGTAATAATAAATAAGGGGCGGCTAAAATAAATTTTGTTCAGGGCGTCGAGAAAGCTGGATCAGAGCCTGGCCGTTATAATTGAAAGTGGCATAAGTCCACTTTTCTTCATTTCGAGAAATATCTCGCAATGCATTAAATTTATTTATTTATTTATTTAATAGTTTTGGACCATTGTGGCATTACAGGAAGAACCTAATGCGCCACAATGGCCTACATTTTAAAAAGATATAAAAACAAGTAAACTGTAAATAAAGGAAAAAAGCAAAAGCAGAAAACATGGTAAAATAAAATAATAAAAAAAAGTAACAAAAGGAAAATAATACATCATTCAGAGAGAAAAAAAAAATAACAAAAGTGTAAAAATTAAAAATAAAATCCATAAATCCCATTCTTTGTCTACACTGAACAAAATTAAAATAGTATATAAAAATATACAAAGGAGAAAGAAAAAGTAAAATAAAATAAAACAAAATATGAATAAAAAATAAAATCACAGCGAGGCCCAAATGGAAGAGAGTAGATTAAGATTCCACTCATTCATCACATTCAAATTAAGAAAGTAATGATGAGCGCAGGCTACCAGATAAATATGTTAAGATAATATCCGATAATCTACGCTCCCCAAGGTGGAAAATATCACATTCAGGGACAGCAGCAACGATTTCATTGAGAAGTCGAATAGCTCTTGGAATAGGAGCCATTCGAAAAAGAACTGTGCGAGCAGCAGGTACAACCATCAAATGATGATGTCTACCACGCACATAATTATTAGGGACTTAAAGTCCCAACTGTTCCAGCAACAACGGGCATGACGTATTACCACGCAATAGCTGGAGAACGAAACGAATTAACGAGAAGTTTCTCCGAAGTTCAAGGGAATTATACCCAAGCATGCCCAAAAGGAAAGGAGTAGGATAGAGATATGGGTAGTACCCATACTCTTTCTTATAAAGAAAACGAAGAAATGCTTTTTGCACTTTTTCTATATTAAGAGAGTAGTTTGCTTCATGCGAATTCCACACAATTGCATTATACTCTAGCTTACTTCTAACAAGCGAGTTGAAAAGCAAGCGAGAAGACAAGGGGTTGGAGAATAATCTAGCATTTCTCAAGACAAATCCAAGTCGACGAAAGGAAACGTCAGCGATTGTTAATATAAATATAATGTTTTGCGATTAACAATATTTAAAAAAAATACTGGTGGCCTGTAATAGGTTTATTCTGCTTTTCCGGGATATGTACATAGAATTCAAAGAAGTGATAACAATTTACGATTTAAGTCAAACAGAAATAGTCTTTTTGAAATTGAAAATTGGACTACCGAAACTTTCAAATATAACGGCTCATATGTTTCATAAACTAAACAATCTGTCAAGCAACCAGTTGTGCAATTTATAATAGAAACTGTAATAATAGATTATAATAAAGTAGCAGATCTTTCAAGGACTCAAAATATGATCAAACAATAGACCAGATGTTTGGCTTTATTACAGTTAATTTTATGCATATATTTTTAACTGTAGACTAGTTTTTTTTAGCATTGTTTCAAAATTGAATTTCTGATTGAAAATCCTTCGGAACGATTTACCTGACTAAAGTTAGGCGATTTGGCGTGGTAAAATTACTAATTGAAATACAAAAATCGTAGGCAGAAATTTGCACGACATACATATGTTTATCTGTAAATCCGAGGATAAATAAATAGGTTCATCTGTGGAGCCTACAATATTTAGGAAGGTTAGCTTGTACACTAAGTTTTAGGTATAGTGAGTCATGTTATTCAAGTGTGTACTATATACTGTGTGAATTTGTTCAGATTTTAATTTAATCAGTATTTGAATCCAAAATCTTTCAATCTTTGGACTAGTACGTCTCCATTATAAAAAGGGTGTAATCTTTAGATCTTTCTTTAGGACCCAAATTTGCCCGCAAAGTTTATACCCGAAGCAATGTTGTGCTAGTTTTTATATATGTATATCACACTTGCTTAAATATTTTAATCTATTAGTTTGTTTCGACTAAATATACATACATAGTAATAATGAAAATATATGTATGTACACTATATAAATAATGATATATCCTCATAAATTCATTGATTCATCGGTGAAAGTTTCAAAGTGTAAGTGTTTGTAAGTGTAAGTTTCAAATCTTTGAAAAAATTATCTATAATTTCCTTTTCTCCAATTTCAAAAACTACATTATACCTGAACAACATGGTTTTTTTAAGGGGAGATCGGTAGAGACTAACCTGCTTAATTTCACTAGTACTCTCACATCTTATATGGACAAACGAATCCAAATAGACGTCGTTTATACGGATTTCTCTAAAGCTTTTGATAAAATCAATCACAACCTTTTACTCAATAAACTTTGGTCCCTCGGAATCCGAGGAAATTTATTTCGTTGGATCTCTTCGTATATACTAAATCGTCACCAAATCATAATTCTCAATGGTTTTAGATCATCACTTAGACATATTCCTTCCGGTGTCCCACAAGGGTCGCATTTAGGTCCCTTATTCTTTTTACTCTATATTAATGATATCTCATACATCTTCAAACATTCCTTTATACTTCTTTACGCTGATGATTTAAAAATTTACAAACCTATATACACCATAGACGATTGTCATAAGATACAAGAAGATCTAGATAGATTCTCTATATATTGTTTAAATAATGATCTTTTTATTAATCTAGAAAAATGCTCTATTTTAAATTTCACTAGAAATAAGTCAATTATTACTAATCAATATCAATTAAATCATTCAATCCTTAACACGTCATCTTCTATTAAGGATCTTGGTGTAATACTCAATGATAAACTAGATTTCTCTGAACATATTTCTTTTATTACCAACAAAGCATTTAAATCTCTTGGATTCCTACTCCGCTCAACAAAACCCTTTAATGATCCTTACGTACTAAAATTACTTTATTTTTCCTTTGTAAGGTCTCACCTTGAATTTGCCTCAATTATCTGGTCACCTTTTTATTTATCCCATATTAATTGTATTGAGAAAGTTCAACTTAAATTTATTAAATCCTTACGCTACCTTTTTCCTACCTATACCCATTCTACTGTTTCCGACATTTTAAAAATCCTTTCTTTTAACAATCTTTCTGTCAGGCGACGACATTCTGATGCTATATTCTTCTTTAAGCTCATAAATGGTTTCCTTGATTGTTCTGATTTACTGAATAAGGTTAATTTCAGAATCCCAGTTCGATACCCTAGACGCGTTGCACTCTTTTCACTTGATCCTTTCAATACTAATTCCCAAAAATATTTTTATCTGCAGCGCGTTTATCGTATGTTTAACGGAGAGCTGAATGAGGTTGATCTGTTTGGTATTTCCCTACATCAATTCAGGTCTAACATCAAGAGAATCTTGACCGATTGATTCATTTTTTCTTCTATTCTATTTTTCCAATATTTCCATTATTTTTATACTTTAGTTTAGTTATGTAATGTGCTATTTAATCATATTATAGCTTTCATTCCTTTCCATTTCATTTGTTTATTTTGTATTTACCTTTTTCATTTGTTTTTTATATTTGTAAATTTCAATTTCTTCTTATATTCTATCTTATAACCTTTTCCAAATATTTTAATACTATAGTTTAATTATGCAATGTACTACATATTTTGTCATGCCTTTATTCTTTACTTTTTAATTTGTTTTCCTTATATTTATCTTTTTCATTTTTGTAAAAATCTATTATTGGACTCGGGTGTTACATATATTATTTATTTACTTTTTGTGTTTTTTATACCTATCTCTGTACATCCTGTCTGTTGATTTTTCAATTAATAAAATAAAATAAAATAAAAATAAAGTGTATCGGATAATGTACATAATTTTCAGCTGTGTCTCTTTGTGTCGTCAGTATTGGAAAAAATAAGTGAAATTACGTATTGTCATCATACAAATGTCACGATTTCACATTTCTTTGAGATGCTGCCGATATCATTGCGTGAGTCTCGATAATGATAATAATTTTTCGATACTCTTTCACTTGCATAATTGCTATGTAATTGCCAAGCTCACACAACTAATGCATCGTTATACAATTGGAGCAATTATAAACGTGTTAAATTTAAATTAAAGACTCCGAGAGATACGCGTGTACATTTTTTTCGTCAAATATTATAATGAAATGAAAATCTTTTTACGTGAAAGCAATAGATTGTACTTCAATGGTATATCATTGTATCATACCTATTGTTACGATTTTATATCGATTCGTTTACAACCTAATTTATATGCATCACGTTTCGGAGGTTTGCTTGTCATTCAACGTTTCCTGACCACCAACCAGAATGCGCCGACATTGTTTTGCTTTTGTCCTCCAAATAATAATAAAAAAAATAGTGCTATACTCGCACATGCGCTAAATTCAGTTTTTTTACCTTTTACCTATTTATAGGTATTTGACGTCCAACTTATGTGACCTACAGATGAAGTCTGTCGTAGAAATCAAGTACCTACATACTACGATATTTGTAAATCGCTCAAATTTCATTGGACAAAAAATTATTTTATCATATGCAATTTTGATTAAAAGTGAGGTTGTATTTTAAAATCAGCACAAATTGGACATTAGTTCTGACTCATAGTTTATTTTATTTTATTTTACATACTCATATTTTTAATTAATTTAATTTAATTTTATTTTTAAAAAATCAATACCACAGAGACTTGACAGGTTGCCCCAAAGCGTCAATGTGATTATAATACAAATAATAAAAATCATAAAAAAATAATAAAATAATAAATAAAAAAAAACATCATAAAAAAATAATAAAAATCAAGTAAGAAATATGTACACAAAATAAAAACAAAGAAATAAGATTGAAAAATTATATCGTGCTATTTAGGATGTGTTCCACTAACTCAACATAACTCGCATCGAAGAGGTCCAAGTGATGTGCCAGTAAGTTAAGGAGTCGAACAGCTCTCGAGAGGAGGGAGTTCATGAGCACGTTTGATTTAGCCCTAATTGGCAAAAATATATCATGTTTTCGTAAAACTCTTTGATTTTCCGGGGCCCAGAATTTTAGTCTCTCCAGGATAGCGGGATTGTGAATCTCTCCTCTAAGTAATTTTACGAAATGTTTCCCAAGAAATAAATCTCTTCTCTTTGCCAGGGAGTTGAAATCCAAAGATCCCAAGACAAAAAAATATATGTATGTACATATATACCAGGAAGACCTAACAGGTAAACCCCTATGCGCCTTCCTGGCCAATTACAAACACCGATATACAATTAATAGAATAATTTTAACAGAGCAACATAGAGACAACTATGGATAAATTTTTGGTGTCACGACAAATCACTCACGGACTTTACACTCAATATAAAGCATTGTCAAAAAAACGAATATGGATAATACACTCTTTTGTCGTCACTAGGGATTACAATACCGATACTGGTGGTATCGGTATTTGACCGAAAACAAGTTTTTGGTACTACCGGTACTATAAACTAAATAAAAGCTTTTGAAAATCCGCAGATTTATCAAAATAATTGATCTGACTTTTACAAACGATTGCAGTGATCATAATGTACACGTTAATTTGAACTCTATATGATTTGATACATGTGTCATTGCATCGATCAAAAACTATAAACCGTTGAGTGTACAGTCCGTGAGTGATTTGTCGCGGAGCCTAAATTTTTGATAAACTTACATTTTCGGGGCATCCTTTAAAAAAAACCCAAGGAAAGTGGACAGATGATCTAGTGTAACCATAAAGAGATTATTGTGATCGGAAAGTAAGTTTAGAAGACTTAGAGAAGTTAATTTATATGAGTAGCTAATGTTAACTGATCAGTATGTGCTCAAATAGCTAATGTTAACTGATCAGCATGTGTTCGAAGCTCAAGTCTATGATTTACTTCTTCCTTTACGTCCCTCCATATATTAAATTTAATTAGTATCAAAATTCATCATAACTTAACAAAATTCATCATAAGTCCTTGATATGACTCTCGCCCATTCATTTGACTTATGAATGAATTCATTTGATTTAGAATATGAATATATGGACTGTAAAATAATAGAGAACTCAGATTAGGAATCTTAATCGATACATACAATTTAAGTTATTTTTAATTCATATATTGAAATCTTTTGAGTGTATCAATTTCATGAAAGTTTAAGATATCTTATGTGTTACATCTGTATAGTTTTGTAGTTTTCTCATGAAAATTTACAAAAAATTGATTTGATCTTTTCAATTTGGCTCTCGTTTGGCGTTCCTGCAGATATGCATCTTTGTATTTTGTTTTTAAAATCAAAAAACTAGGTGGTGATTTATCGTCAGATGCGATTGATGCAACGGCGCGCGCGAAGGAAAAGTGATGCAATCCAGATAACTCGTCATAAATTATTTATGATGGGTTCGTTTTCCTAGAAGACGTTTCCCTATTTTTCTATTGTGTGTAACGCCAATTACGGTCGTCGGGTTTCCTTCAATTTGATACGATTTATATGTATCAAGAGATAAGAAAAACCGAAAGTTTCGACAGCTTCCGCAAGGCCGGTGCCATTGTTGCGTCGCCATACGCGCGTTTTTATTTTTTTTAAATAAAACAACAATGTCGCAAATCCCTCACGGTCAAAATATTTATTATTATAGACCGGGCTATGGTGTAAATAACTCGCAAAAAAATAATCGAAAAAAGATAAAAATTCGATGATAAAAAAATTGCCGATTTCCATTCATTAGTTTTTCGCTAGACTTGTAGTTCTGTTGTAAAGTGACTCTCGACGTGTCAAATTAAAAAATGACGTTACAGTTTCGTGTGCGAAATTTAACCAACTTGACATTACTGTCAGCTTTGAATGGAATCAGATTGTGTTCTAAAAATTATGCAATATGATATTTTTGAAAAATAAATTGAAAACTACACATTTTTGCGTGAGAAAAAAAATACGCGTTCTACATAGATATGTTTATACTTATATACGAATATGTGTGGGCAGATTAAAATAAACATTTAAATAAAAGTGTAGTAATCAATTGTATGGACAAATTTGAAATTTAACATTAAATCTATTTCAAGGACGTCTGCTTTTTTCACTCCATACTTTAAAGTTAGCGTCTCTCATGAAAGGATATGTAAATCCTGCTGCTAAAATATGCGATTGATTTTTTTTCAATTATTATTAAAAATATTAATGGTGAGTGCACACCAAAAATTTGAAACAGATTCGATTTTGTATAGAACGCCGACTCATCAATTATTATCAAAGGAGAACTATTTTATTAATTCTACTTGTTATTGACTAAATAAAAATTCACTTATGATTATTTTAGACCATTGTTGAAAAGAATATCACGGTTGTTTCAAATTCGGATTTTATGTCATACAAAAAGTGTTTCCAGTTCGCGCTCGTTACTTTTTTGCAAATTGTTGGTGAAAATCTATGACGCAATTTTAATTAAAATGTTAAAATTTGAAGTCACAAAAAATGTAGCCTTCTACATAGATAAATACGATTTCCGTGCTTTGATGAATTCTTATGCAATTTTGATTGATAGCTTGATGTGATTAATTATGCGTTTAGATTTAGCGTCAAGATAAATTTTGATTTGTTTTTTAAATTAGCACTGTTGTTTTCTTTTACAAGCATTTTTAAGGTCACAGGAAAGCATGAAGTACGTCTGATTCTGAATACCAATTAAAAATGATTTGAAAATCGTTCTAAATAAAGCGTCTGGAAGCCTTTTATTTAAGTAAAATATTAGTGCAGACGGTTCGGTTCATTTGAAAACATGTCTTCTTTTAACTTGTAGGTACACATTGACCACTTTAGATTTGCAATCCGGTCGAAAGGTTCGCAATGCAGAATCGAACCCAAAGCCTTGAGATTCTTGAACTTTAACAACAAACCGGATTCTCGGTCAGCTGTCGACGATGGTGATTCATCGCTCGGTCGGACACCAGAGATCTCTTTCTCTCCCCGGTCAAATTTGCTTCAGATTCATCGACGATGATGACGAAAAAACCCGTCATGATTCATAATACAGATGCAACCTTCGCATTATTGAAACATAATTGATGTCATAATACAATGCAACCGAGAGGTTGCATTGTTTAAAACTTTTCAAATGCCAATGCACTTTTTGCTGTAGTTTTAGTGACACAAATTGAATTAAATAACGGCGGAATGTCGGGATTTGAAACAATGACTTCATTCTTCCGCGGGCGATGGTCGCAAATTGCCGGCTCTTGTGACCTTTTCGCGCGTCGCTTCAAATTTCGTCTAATTTGCGGCGACGTTTTCAAGATCCGCAATTGTTTTGTTTTGGAAATAAACGTCGAAAAAAGACAAACAGTCTTCCTCGTCGGTGTGGGCCAATGACACACGTCTTCTCACACTACGATGCGTTTCTCACATTTTGAAGGAAAATCCGCCATTATGTAATGGCCGGCCTGTCGTGTCGTTCAATGTCGTGGCGTTAACAATCGCCATGGTTTTGAGGCGAACTTGTACACGAAAAAAAGTCTATGAGTGTATATTATATTATAGTCACGATATCGCAGTCTTTCTTAGCGGCCGCCATGTTTGATTCGATGACAGCTGTCAAGCGAGAGACATAACCTTCAAATCATGCGTTTGTCGGACATCTTGAAAGATCTATGCAATGAGGATAGAATCTTTTGCTACTGAATCGTTCAAATTGACAAGTACATATTAGAAATGTGAACTAACCGTCTTATGATTCAACTTCACGCATGTGGGTAAACGTGAGACGCAAGAGCTGCGGTTTCATTGGTGGGTTATGACAATAGTAAACATATTCAAGGTGCGTTATTGTCGTTTTGGAGTAAGCTTACTGATTGTCATTCTTCAAAACCAGTTTTGTGGCGTAACTGACGCCGACTAAGATTCTTGTGTCATTGGGTGTGAGTTTACTTGCGCAAATCCTTTTTGTATCACGGAATAAGAATGTCGCGCAGCTTCTCAACGGATTTCGTGATTTCTATTTTTTTTCTGAATGGAGAGGCGTCCAACCTTTCTCAATTTACTGACTCTACAGAGTCAGGAGAAAGGCATGGCAGTATTCCAACAGCTCGTGTGTTTCATTTAACATTTAATCAGTTTTATATATATATGATGATCCAAGCCACTTGGTAAATATTGAATAACATTAACACTACACATATTCACATTGAATAAAATGTTATGATCGAAATATTTATCACTAGTCACCGGACCCAGAAGGTGCCGCGTATTGTTCAAAGGTTGTAAATGCATTGTTAAAGGTTTGCCGAACCTTTTTTACAAAGGATTTACAACAATGGAACAATGGATAGCACTGTGACTATCCTACCTCTATTTATCAATAGTGTTTTTCCCGGCTTCGCTCGGTTTTTGTTATATAAACCGCTTAAACATGGCGAATCTAATAGTAAATATTTTATTAAATTTATTTGATTAGTTTTATTTTATTTAAATTGAACGTCACGGATTTTATGGACCAAACAAACATACATACATACATACAAAGTCTCTTTCGAAATTATATACATATTATAAGATTAATAAGCAGTATAATATTAGCTAAATAACAAAACACTAAAATTATATAATATTAAATTTATTTGAATAGTTTTATTTTATTTAAATTCATTTGTTTTTTTACGAACCAACAATAGTTACATGCAAAGTCTCTTTCGAAATTATATATATTAGATGTTTGGATTCTTTTTGCAGATTTATAACAAGATCAGATGATCTTTAAAAATATTTCATTGAATTAAAATGCGCTGAGGGTGGATTTTTTTTATATTACTCCACTATTTTTATGTCGATATGGCGCTCAAAAAAGTACATTATTTAAGTTGTCAGGATTTTTTCCAACTGTTTTGATTTTGTCAACTGTTGCTTAGTATTATATTAATGATTAATCTAACCCAGTGGTTGCCACGCGGGCTTTATTCGGGCGAAGTTCATTTTTCCAGTATTATCCTATATTTTTTTATCTATATATGGACAGGGGTTTTCATTATAAAATATCTTATGTATTTTAATAAAATAAATCAATAACAATGTAAATATTTTAGATAAAATACGTGGTTTCCTTCTTCTCTTTGTTTTCTCGTACATTTAACGACATCCGTCCGTCCGTCCGTAGTAAAAATTATTCCCCTTTTATTATTATTTTAATTTTTAAATAAAATGAACATCCGGCTGCCAACTACATAAATAACGTCTTGGTTACAAAAAAAGTATTGATTTAACAGTAATTTCATACAAAAGTAGTCTCAATGAACGGGCATAGCAGGTACTACATAATATACCATAAGTATTAATTGCAGTTATTTATTTTCAAAATATGCGAGGCTAATATCAATTTCTTGACTGGTATTAGTCTGAAGAAAAAGGTTCACGCCCAAAATATAAATTGTGCCCAAAAAAAGCCCACGTGGCGACCACTGATCTAACCCAACCTATAAAACACTTTTCTTTTCCTGGTAAGTCTTCTATCAAAGTAAAATTTATTAAATCAATAATATTGAGATTTATTTTCTATCTTAGTCTGCTATCAAACCTCTCCGGAGTAGCCACGGGTCTTTGTATTAAAAAAAACGACATCTAAATTAATACCACTACTTCGAAGTAGGTAGAATTAGTTTCAATTGTCAATCATCGTTTACAAATTATAGCTAGCTAACAAGCAATTTATAATAAAAAAAATCCATTTAGAAATTCTGATCGATTGCTAAACACGCTTGAAGGATTAGTGGGCCGCGAAACCGTCAATTTGAGGCAGGCCATGAAAACTTCGATTGAAAAGATGATGTAAATGCTTTGTCATCATCATTCATATATCATCACACGGGAAGTGACGACTCCTACCATATATACCTATGTATGTACGTATCGACCTTGCCGATGATGCACGTAACGAGAGAATCTCGCAATTTTATTGATTGCCGGGTCTCGAAGGCGTGCGCGGGTGTTGGAAAAAAGCGAATTTCACACGATGATGATTTTCCGTTGGCACGGAAGGTTGAGAGCCTGTGGAAGACGCCGAAGAAATCTGCAGGGTCAACGGCAGCATTCGATGGAAGCACGCACGTGCCAAGAGCTTTATGATCTGTGGGTAATTTTAGAAATTTCAGGGATTTCTACATGGGTATTATATTATATATATGAACCTAATAAACATGAAATTTTCTTTAAGATGACGTTTATCGGCGTCATAATAAAGGATAACGTAATAATGATAACGGGTTTCGGATAGAATGCCGGAAAAGTTTTGCAGTGTTATGCATTTTACAAAAATAAAATTATTGCTGATCATCTATCATTATTATAAGTAGTCATTAAATATGAAATAATCTATATATATATATATACATATATATATATATATATATATATATATATATATATATATATATATATATATATATATATATATATATATATATATATATATATATGTATGTATATCTATTATATATAATATATAAAAATTAATGTCTGTGTGTGTGTCTCGAATATGCTCCTAAACCACTAAACCGATTACGATGGAACTTTCAGGATTTGTTGTATGCATGTCCGGGAAGATAACTGTGAAAAAAAAACGGGAAAAAACGGGAACGGGAACTGGAAAAACGGGAATGGATGTTAATGTAACGCTATAATTTCAAATGTTTTCGCGTCGCGACCAACGTGTTCGCTGCCTGCGTTTTTCCGACAAATGGGAACGGGAAAAGGAACGAGAACGGGAACGGGAACGGTAACGGGAACGGGAACGGGAACGGGAACGGGAACGGGAACGGGAACGGGAACGGGAACGGGAACGGTAATTGCATGCGTTATTATGGCGTTGCAACGCATGCGGGGTTCAGCTAGTTTAGTATTAATTTAAAAAGTTTCAAAATTGAGGATAAAAACTGACCACGAGGAAATGCAAAATGATAACTTGTGAGTGTGTCATTACTACATTTTATTTATCATTCTTATTACATAATGAAATATGTGTATTGCGTCCTGTATAATTTTCTATTCGACATAAACTTCTACGATTTAAGTACATAATTGAATAACTGAAGTAATGCATCGTTGTTCTTATTATTCTATTATTAATTGATGAAGTATGTACGCTTTGTTTCTCAGCAAACACTTGCCTACTATGTACATACATATGTATGTACAATATATACATATGTTACAGTTGAAGCGTATGTATCTTCCAGTTGTAATATATTTCGGCTAGTTGAAATATATCCCATCTAAACTGGTACCAACTACCGTTATAGTTGAAGTGTAATTTCAGTTGCAATATATTCAAACTGGTCAAAATATATTACAACTGATAATACAGCTCAATTATAATTTGGTACGGAGTTAGGTTTTCATGAAAACATCACTCGACTCGTAAATTGAGTTGGAAAGTCACATTTTTTTTATTTTAACACATTCTTAGAGTTATCGTAATACGATACTTAATACCATAATTGGTAATACTTAGCGAATATTAATGCATTCGTAAAAACATAAGAACTGTCAAAACTCAACTGTTATTAACAACTGGCGCACATTGTTGAAAGTGTATTTGCGCTTGTAGAGTTATAATTCACTAGTTGATTTGTATTCGAATATGAATTACCTTAGGCGTCAGTTGGAATATATAATATTACAACTGAAAATAAACTTTGTATGGCTGTAAAATATACAAAACATATTTGGGTTATAGAGTTGCTAGACGGTTCCACCATGTTTTATTTTAATGTGTAAAGACGTATTTTTCGATACGTATTTTAAACTAGCATATGAAATATGTCATCTTCTTCTAAAGATTATACGTATGTATGGATAGGCACAACGATATGTTGGGTAATTTATCGCAGGGACAAACAAGTAAATCAATAAACTATTTAAGTATGTTTGTAGGTGGTTAGACTTTCAAGGACTTCAAATATTATTCAACAGTTAATTAATATAAGCCTTAGCTTTATTGCGGTCAATATCACAATAAATCTCTTGTCAAGTACAATAGTCTAGTTTCTTTTTAATATTGTCTCAAAATTGCATTAAACAAAAGAACTTTTTTTTTCATACAAATTACACAAACAAAAATGTCCTGGGACGAACAATTTTCAAGTGCAACTTAAGTTTTCATAAATTTCTTCACCTGCCATTTAATTTTAGAAAAAGTGATAGAACCATGTTTATTATTACATGGCTTTTATATACCTTGGCGATGTTGTAAGCTGACATCACGATTCTTGCAATCTTTGACCTGATTATATCCGGCCAATTTTCTTGACATTGTGCTGATATAAAAATTCCTAATTAATCTTATTAAATGGTATCTATTTACTTGGTTACTATATCAATCAATCAACATTATAGCTTGTGAATATGTTGTGCTTTCCAACGGTCGAGAGGTGGAAAATGTGACAATTCAAACTGTGTAGATTAAAAATATATTTTTTATATGATATAATTCATACATATGTAAGTGTAATTTTGAAAAAATACTTAATTTGATGTTTATACTCTGTTTCCGTTTACAATATGAATCATTCGCGACCTTAACGCTTTTTTTCCTTTTTCATCAGTAGCTTGACTTATATTGAATAGCCGGATGCCACTTAATTCCTCAACTGCAACTATTATACCCGTAAGAGGCAACATTAAGCTGTCATTGTGGCATTGGCATTTGTGCGACGATTTTTATATATATATGTATATACATATAATACGGTACCCCGACTTTAGCGCGAGAGACAAAAGCGCCCCGACGTAACCGCGAGAGATAAAACCTCGCGGCGACAAAACAGCCCCGACAAAACCGCGCCAGAATATATGAAAAAAATTAAATATCAATTTTGACTTCACTTTAGACTTCGATTTCGACTTAATTTGTAGCTTTTGTGTACTTTCCAAGCTAAGCAATGCACCGAGCCACCTTGTAGATACATACATACATACATTTGTACATATGTACATCGGGGGCGAAAATTCATTCGAAGAAAGATTTTATCTTGAACATTCCCGCGAAACTCGCCAAAAAGGATTACGGTTTGCTACTGTTTTCTTATTTTTATCAAACTAGATCGATCATGCGATCTTTCTAGGGATGCGGTGCATCCGCTCTAAAATCGCCAGACAAATTGAACGACAGATTAACGGACGGCTGCTTTAAATGCAATTCTCGTCTTCTCGAATGATATATTGCACATCAGATGACGGGTAACCTTTCGATGTGCACAGATGCAGTTATTAAAATGGTAATTATTAAAATTGAGTTGGATCTTTCAGGCGAGTTTAATAAGGCAAGATTCGGAACTTATCGAATCTTGCCTTATTAAACTCGCCTGAAAGATCCAACTCAATTTTAATAATTACCATTTTAATAATTGCATCTGTGCACATCGAAAGGTTACTCGTCATCTGATGTGCAATCTATCATTCGAGAAAACGAGAATTACGTTTAAAGCTGCCGTTCTGTTAATCTGTCGTTCGTTTATCTGGCGATTTTAGAGCGGATGCACCAAACCCCTTTCTAGATAGAAATTTTGTTAAAAAATTAAATTATATGCCACTATAATGACTATAAAAAAACGTTTTAAAGTTAGTTTATGTAAGTAAACTTGTACCTATGTACATAAGATCAAGTATAAAAAAGCAGTCATAGACCCCAAACCTTTTGTGGCTAGTCTCATGGGTATGTTTAAAATATTTTTTTTCTTCGAAAGAATAGTCGCCCTAAATGTATGTATGTATGTATAAAGCGGCCTAATGCGTTGTTTAGCGTTGAAAGTGGTAAATCCCACATTAATTAATGGATTTAGGCTTCAGCTGAAATCAATGGCGGGATTTTGTCACGGAGTGCTTTTTGCTGGGGCGGTTTTGTCGGCGCGTTGTTTTGTCTCTCGCGGTTATGTCGGGGCGCTTTTGTACCTAGCGCTTTTGACGGGTGACCGTCACCGCACCGAATGTTAAAAAATCAAAAAATGTTCGTTTACCATGCATAAATATGAAAAACGGTTCGTATATATGTATATCAGTGGCATGCGGTAAAACTCTCTCTCTCCCCGTCGTACATCCTCACTTAATTTATGCGAGCAGGATACAATAGGAACAGGTGCTTTCTCCCGTATCCTGCGCGCGCACTTTGAACAAGGCTGTATGACAAAAAGAGAGATAATTTCACCGCATGCCACTGATATATATTACGAGTATATACATATACATAGTACCGTTTACTATGCATCATTTTTTTTGATCTTTCGATTTTCGATCTTTGCCTTCCGATATTTGCTTTTTCGATCTTTTGACTTTCGGTGCCGTGAGGTAGAACTGATTTTGACTGGACACCCCATAATATGTACAGTCCTTGGTCGTATGATATTCGTATTATATACAGAAATGCAATCTTCTAATAATACGAACCGTGTGTAATTTGATTTCAGACGTATGATTGCTTCCGATTACATATCTGGTACAACTGTTAATTTACTCTCGCTCATTTTTAATTGCAGTTCATTGCACACTGTAGAAAAATGCGCTCGTCATAACTTTACAAGGAAAACAGTGTGTTTATATTATATCAATTATACACTCGGAAATATGCGGTCATCGTGTTTGTTTTGTCGATTTTCACCATTTCGTAAACATCGTATGTGCCCAAAACATTCTTTTTTTTCAACACGATTTTCTCAATGCGTTCTGGACATGATCTGAATTTTAATTTAACGCGTGCGTATGATATATCTTTGCGATTGAAAAATGGCGACTGGCATATATCGAGAGAGAAAGTGGAACCGATAAGTAATACGCTATTGTTTCACAACGATTAAAATGGCTCTAGTGTTTCGTTCGAATGACAGCCTATGTATTACTTTTGTTTTTTATTTGCACCAATATCTCAACTTCTAAGCCTTATCTAAGTTTTATGACTTACGGGACCGGTCGTAATGACGCTCGAAGGCTTTTCCATTCCTCGGCCGAAAATTGTCATTAACCTTTGAACTCATTAAAGTTTTTCTCATTAACTCTAAAATCTTAACTTTACTCTCAAAATGTAATAAACAGCCGTGACTTTCGGTTCACTTTCTCATTTCCCTTGGTTTATTACCGTCGATTAAAACGATCTAAAGAAATAGACTACATACAAAGTATTTGTTATTATTAAATCGTTTGATATGCTAGTGAGAATGAGTTAAAATAGTGGAACGAATTCAAACGACGTAACGTTTGTAGAAGAGAAAAAATTGCACATATGTAAAGTAAATTGGTAATAAATATGTATAAAAAAAATAGCTGTGAATCTGTAGTAATGACACATTTTGAAAACCGGAATGGTTGTGTATAAATTTGTGTTAAATATTTTTTTATGAAGAATTTAACTCGTTTTAAAACCAAATTATTAAGTTATTGAGGTCTATGAATTTGAATAATTGTGTATATATTATTATTATTGGATATCTATACTGATTCCATGTGCTAGTTAGAGAAGTACGTATGTTCACACAGTATATGTATTTGACAACTTTTCTCGATATACATTTTTGTTTATTTTTTAATTATATGTATTTTCCCATGATGCCATTACGTGTTGCCTGAACGACACATATGGTATTAAACTTTAACAAATATAAATTTATAGATTATAAAGTTTTACTTATATTAAAAAAATATGGATGGTTTTGCCAATTTGATGTAGAACAACAACGAAATCTGATACACTGGCAAACTTTAACTGGAAAAGATAGCCTTGGAGTCAAATATTCAAGTCTGATCAGCAGCACTACTTGATACTTGCGAATAAATTATTTTCAATCGAGGTCAACCCAGGGGTTGAACCCGGGAATCTATCGGTGGTTAGCATTAACACAAACCCCAAGTTATATATGTATAATATTTCAAGTACTTTTAAGATGTTAAAAAAAGTATACAACAAATTTTTAAAATAATGTATTATCAAAAAATACGGGAAAAAGTTGATATTAAAGTCTGTTAAATTTACAATTGTATATAAATGGCACTGTCAAGTTTTATATTTAATTTATTATTTAACATCAATTTTTAAATCATAATTTTTTTATCCTTCTCTTTCAGTAGAGCTGTTTTATTATTTATTTTAAAGTACAGAAACAAACAGCATTATATATGTACAACGTATATAACATTGCATCAAAAACGTTTCAAAAGATTAACAAGAACAATGAAAAATACAATAAAACAAATAAGAAAAGCATTGAAAAAAGGTATATATACATATGTGCACAGTGGCGGACTGGCCATACAAGCGAACATGCCCGATGGCATGTGGGCCCCACTATCTGTTAGAAAATATGGGCCCTCAGTAAAATTAAATAACTTTTTATATTTCACGTATGTAAAAAATTATAGGTCTTTGGGACCTAAAGTTTGGGTATTTCAACAAAATAAATTTCTTACGATATACACAAACAACTAATACCTGCTTTAACAGCCCAAGGATCGGTTAACTTTTTTTATTAGGCTCGAAATGTAAGTTGCGTGGGCCCTTTTGTCGGGCCCATTTCCAACCTCAATATTATGTATATTCCAATACCTATGTAACAACTACCTACTGAAATAAAAATGGGTATAAACTAATTTTCGTGAATAATATAAACTGAATTGCTTAAAACAATTTCGATAGGAAGATTCATCATCAACCAGCGATTTAAATTTACTTCATACTTTCAAAATAACATTTGATTATGCTTCGACGATATATAATAGTAAGATAATTAATAATAATACACAATTTTAAACAGTTTCCGAATATAAAATCTATTCCTAATCTAGACACATCCATGTATATAGAAATATAGGATAGGGGCCCCCTCCCCAAAATCCCGATTTTCGATTAATATTAATTGAAAATATTATGCATTTTTTTCAGGGGCGTAATTTGGGGGGGCAAAGGGGGGCACTCGCCCCCCTAAATTAAGGAATAGTGTGAATTTAGAAAATATTATGAATTAATGATTAATGAGATACTATGGATCTATGAATGCTACGTTTATTTCTTATGTATGTTACTTTTGGGTAACTAATAAAATAATCGCTGCTGTGTTTTGAAAAAAAAAGATTTTATTATTTCGAAACAAGTATATTTTGGTTTTTAAGTGGTATGCCTTGGGTAAAATTCTTTGAAATTGTTCATCCTATGGAGCGAATCGTTAGAAAGGTCCCCTTTACTTTATTTTGTCTCAAAAACAGATGTGTAACGTTTATTTTTCCCAAAGATCGTATATTTTTTGTTTTCAAGAAAGGTTTTAAATTAGTATTTTACTGAATTGGTTCAATCACAAATGATTTTATTTCTCGAAATTTTATTTTATTTGCAGACGTCCATTCTCTCACAAAACAACGAATAAGATGAATTTAAACTTTATGAGTAACGAATTCGGTCAAAAAAAAGTTTTAGTTATTTAATAAAATTGCTTTTATTATATTTAATTAATTATTAATTAGTTATTAATTATATAAAATTATATTTATTTTTTACCCTTGATTTTTAGCGTGATGGAAAGAAGAAAATTTTGTTATATGGGGGGGGGGGACAAATTTTTTTAACCCTGGTTGGGCCCCCTTTGACTCCTGGCATGCACTGATTTCAGTCCCAGTCCGCCACTGTATGTGCATATGTATTACTAGGAAAATTATCAAACAATATAAATTTAAAGCAAGAAAATGAACAAAAAGGAAAATTATCGTAAAAGAACGGCAAGATCTATGCACACATATAAAAATAAATTACAAAACAGAGATTAATGTGAAGTAATGAAAAATTACGGATGGATCTGATTGGACATTGGAAAAGGATCTTACTTAATAAATGAGGAATATCAATTATCTAATTCAAAAGCTTAAACAAAACAAAAATCATTAATTTTCTTCATAGATTGTATGAAAATAAAACGATCATTGTGAACTAATTGAAATAAAACGATCATAGTAACTGGAATTGCAGTAGGAATGGAGTGTTTTATTTATGCGATCTAAATTATTAATACATAATCCATAGAAAGGATTCCAAACAAATTCCAGATGACTTCTTACAAATTACTGTATTTGAAATAATCACAATCTCTGAGATCTTCAGTGTATTTTCAGTACGTGTTATTAATTTTCCTCAGTTGTTATGTTTCTCGGTTCCCGAGAACAGTTAATTTAATTGATACGTTTCAATTATGAAGATTTACAGATGTTGTTGTATAATCCATTCTCTAATTATTATTCTCTCGAAAATTCAATTATGAGTGTTTAAAATTTAAATCCATCAGTATGCATTTGTCTTTAAGAATTTTGAACACATTTACATATTATCAGAGCTGTTCTGTTTTTCACCACAATTTGATAGTAGAGTGCATTTTCTTTCCGGTTTGATCGATTGATTACGCTAAATAACATTGAATTATAGTCAATTTGATATTAGACGTTAACAAATGCCGAAGTTTTCACGTAAAATGTATTTTTATCGCATGTAGAGGGCAATGCACGCAATGTGCATACAAATGTGTATACATACTTACTCACATGTGCAATTGTGCAATGTAGCGGTCATCCTCAATTTGCATAATAAAATATAGCCCGTAAGCGAGTCTAAATGCCAATTTAAAAATTATTATCAACGTTGTTTTCCCCTCCTATGTTAACGGAACGTTGAATTTGACGGACTTTAACGAGCTGAGGTCGTTGCGTTTGTATTATTTTTCACGCGACTTATTATCAGAATGCTGCTGCATGAGGTGAAGGTTGCCATGGTGTCTATTGTGAGGAATACATGGGAAAAATCAATTGGTTTTATATAGCAAATAATGAAACTCGACGTGGATGTACAAGTACGCAATTCTCACGCATCAATCATTGTTCTCATCATAATCAACTTTCATATTCTGCAACTCGGCATAGTTGATTTGTTATTTCGAATGAATTACTCTCGCTTATTGATCTTGTCTTTATTGTACATATATGTATGTAAATATATATGGAAATTAATTGTGCTCCATTTCAAAATTCGACAAATACCCACACTCTCTGATTGCTTGATGGAAAACGTAGTTTTTCTGCTATATATGTATGTTGAGTATTTGAACACGTTTATCACATATTATTTTATATGTGTTGTAGATTTCAATAATATTTAGTAAAAGTGCTTTAAAAATGTGACATGTACGAGAAAAACCATGTTTTCCACTACTTACGACACCAACCCAACGTGGATTTATGAATTTTTATTTATTTATACTCGTATTTTTTCCACATATCCTCCAAAAGTCAACGATACATTTACTATATTATGAAGTAAAAAGTGAAAAATTTAATGTAAGTTTCCATGGAATTTTCTTATAGAGTATGGCGCATTTCAGATTGGTCTTTTGTCCTCAGTCAGATAGTTATGGTGTTTAATTTTATATCAAGCAAGTGATGAATAAATGCTATTTTAATTGATGTAATTTATATATTGTAGTTGTAATGGAGAGGTGGAATACAAGGTTCAAAACATCAGGGTCTTCGTTGTTGTTTTGAATACCGTGTGACAAAAATTCCGAAGCAACTCATAGCTAGGAAAATGTAGTTTAAATAGAGGTTTTGTTTAATTGACAGCATTGAGCAACAAAAACAAATCTAATGGAACGGAATCTAATCAATGTTTACTAAGGTTGACCCGCTGATATTGAATATGACAATATTTTTTGTTGGCTCAATCTTGTCTAAGAGATATCAGCGTTTTAATTTTTGCAGATTTTTGGCTTTTGCGGTCTTTAATTCAAAATCTAGTATTGCTTTGCCAAAAGTGAGTATTGGAATCAATAGTCACATGTTTTTTTCTATTGATTGTTATTTATTGATATGAAATAATTATTTAGTCAATTTTAAAAGTTAAAAATATACTTTTTTTACACATTTTTTGTTTTATCGAAACGTACTAATTCAAGCGGTAAATGATTTTAAATTGAGTTAGAAAGTGCTCTTGTTTAAAGACTGCATGGATAATGCAAGAGCGAGATGGAGAATGGAGAGCGCATCACTCCATCTCACTCGTTCACGAGCAATGAGCATCCCGACTAAAACATTTCATATTGTAATTGAGATTGAACACCAACCCTCATAAACGTGGTTAAGTGAAAGATTAGCGAAATTAGTTGATAATATTACGAAAAAAAAACCTAATTAATAATTTGAAAATTCGCAAATTCAAAAAAAAAATTATACATATTTTAAGGTAATAAAAATAACAATCAATAGAAAAAACTATTGACTGTTCATTCAAATACTCACTTTTGTCACAGCATTACTAGATTTTGAATTAAATACTGCAAAAACCAAAAATCTGCATAAAATGCACATTTTTTAAACGCTGATATCATTTTTTAAACGCTGATTTCTTATCAACTATACATATTTTATTTTTTATTTTATTTAAAAAAAATCAATACCACAGAGACTTGACAGGTTGCCCCAAAGCGTCAATGTGATTATAATACAAATAATAAAAATCATAAAAAAACATCATAAAAAAATAATAAAAATCAAGTAAGAAATATGTACACAAAATAAAAACAAAGAAATAAGATTGAAAAATTTATATCGTGCTATTTAGGATGTGTTCCACCAACTCAACATAACTGGCATCGAAGTAATGTGCCAGTAAGTTAATGAGTCGAACAGCTCTCGAGAGGGGGGAGTTCATGAGGACGTTTGATTTAGCCCTAATTGGCAAAATATATCATGTTTTCGTAAAACTCTTTGATTTTCCGGGGCCCAGAATTTTAGTCTCTCCAGGATAGCGGGATTGTGAATCTCTCCTCTAAGTAATTTCACGAAATGTTTCCCAAGAAATAAATCTCTTCTCTTTGCCAGGGAGTTGAAATCCAAAGATCCCAAGACAAAGGCACTAGGGAACAGATATGGATAAAATCCAAATGTCTTCAGATATAAAAATCTAAGGAATTTCCTTTGGACTCGTTCCAACATTAGAGAGTAACGAAGTTGATAGGGAGACCATATAATGGTCAATATAAGAGACGAATGGCAGTGAGCCCTAGTTCGGACGAATTCCGGATTACGAATCCAAGGATTTTTGTTGCCCTATCACAGATATTCTCAATGTGGATGTTGAAACTCCAACTATTTTCGAAGACTATTCCCAGATCAGATATAAATAATTCCCTCTGAAGAAGAGAATCATGAAATTTATACGGATATTTAATAGGAGAACGAGAACGAGAGTAAGAAATGACCCGAAAATTTAAGGTATTGAAGGGAAGTTTATTAACATTAGCCCATTCAAAAATAGAATTCAAATCCTCTTGCAAATAAAGAGCGTCAGGTAAATCAATTATTCTCTTATAGATTTTTAAGTCATCCGCATATAATAAAAACTTAGAATGGTGAAATTTAGAATATGTATTTCCAAGATCTATCATTATATACATATATATCTCGTCAATCGCCAAGCCAGTCTGTATGATACGCCCGTGAAAAGGAAATCTTTCCATCCAACGATTACCGTTTTTTCTGAATATAATAATAATGGATCTATACTAAAGTTTTCCCAGTTTTCCCAGGCGTTCGTCCGCCTCGTTCAATTTCACCGGCTAGCTCCGTGTTCGAAAGTTATCGTTTCCCGTTTCTCGTTTTGTATGGTAATCGTGGAAAATCGTATTGTCTGATTGCGTAAACCGTGTGCTGCTAATTATACAGATGCTGCTTGGATGTCTGCTAATTTCAAACCAAACAATGTCCCAGAGCTCGTACACCGTCGGTAATGTTCCTCTGATTCTTGCATGTACATATAATAAAGAACGACCGTGCTATCATCAACGGCTGTTAGAAACGTTTCTTTCCTACATAAATACATAAGTGTCATAAATGCATATGAGATATGTAGAAACATGAACTGAAAAGACACGACCGTATATTACAATAGTCGTCAATTGTATCTGTGGCATTACAACATTGGCCTATTGAAAGTGATCTTACGTTAGGTATTCCTTTGTATATGTGATATTTTAATGTTCAGAGAAGTGCATATTTCATAGCATTGATTCCTTTTATCTATCAATTCTTTGTTGAGTCATACGAGCCAGCAAAATGGCTCGGTTGTTGGGTTTATGTTTAGCAATGAGAGATTGCTGGGTTCGATCCCGTGCTAATCTTTAATTCTGCTGGTTAGACATGGATATTTGTGACTTCAAGTCGATCGTTTCTTATCAGAGTTTGCCAATTTATCTGATTTTCATTGTTGAAACGGTTCCCGAATTGGAAAAAATCATCCTACATACATCAAATTACATTTATGTACAAGTCTAAATCCATAGATGTCTCAATGGATTAATTAATTAATTAATTAATAGTTCATTTCGTGTTCTTCAGCCTCTTGTAATACAGTCATTTATGTAATGAAAATGCTGCAATGTTTGTAATTAACCCTTTGACTGCTAACGTCTTTTTTGTTGAAAGCATTTCCAACTCGAATTATTTAGAAATTCAATAGCAAGCCGGTATAAAAATTGTAGCTAATTCAAACAAGCCCTGGATAACTAGCGCCGAGAATTTCGACCTTTGTAAAGGTGTGTTTAGACTTTAATATATCTTGCAACAATATAAAATACACAAAAGAAGTCTATTAATGAATGTATTTTTCCAAAACTAGTTCCATCTTCTATACTGTTATTAAAATGTAATGCTCACAATCAAAAATACTCAACAGTTAGAGATTTCCCTCGGGAAACTCTGCTATGGTTATAAATTCAGAAATTCCGGTGTAAACCATAAACATTGGCACGGATTACACGACCCATGTTCAATGCATTTTTTTTCAATGCTACCTGGAAAGACTTAGCGGGTAGTATTCTTGTTTATTTTTTACATACTTAAAAAACAACGCCTATCGGCGTATTTCAGGCTCATGAAATTGTTGGCAAAACGCCGATAGGCGTTGGTCAGCATTCAAAGAGTTAATTGTCTAGGCGCATTGGGGCTACCTATCAGGCATTCCTGGTATGTATATCTATGTATATACAAAATAAAATTTCTTTGGTATGAAACAGGAAAGATTACAAATTTTGTCTCATGAGTGTAATTTGCAGAATCGTGAATGAATGCCAAAATCAAACGAAAGCAATTAAAATTGCATCAACTCTTCTTCGGTTTTGAAGCACACGAAGAGTCTAATCCCAGCAACACAAATCTTACACAGGACACGATTCTTAAATATGTGAGTTGTCATTACGCCACTTGGCACGAGCAAAATGGTAGCTGTAATTTTTGAAGCACTGTCTGAGCCAATTTCTGTCGGCAATCTTCGACATCCACAATCCACAGCGAGGATTGGCATTTAATTACAGTATTCAGAACAAGCAGAGGAAGGTTTGAGTTGCTAAATTAATTACCCGCTGACGGTTCACGTAGTCTCGAAAACCCCAACATTAACAGATTCACCATGGTCAAAATCAAAACTACCATCAATCAAAATGGTACAAAGATGAATGGTGTCTAATCAATTCGGCGTCGTTCATTCGTTTCATCGCCTTTTCTTTTCTAGCATATTTGTTTCTTCTTTATATGTATTTGTCGGCGGTAACAGCAGACGTGCTTCTCGCTAAGTACGTGGTCTATTCGTTGCGTGAATGGTTTGGTTTTCATGTTCCGCTAGGTGTTTTTTTTTTACGTTTTTATTTGAATAGGAGCATCTGGAGTACGCTGCGTTTTACCGGTACGAACAAGAAGTTCGAAGTAATAATGGTCAATAATAAACTTTTACCGAAGAGTGATCTTTCGACACCGCAACGGTTCGCGAAGCTCAAAAACTGGGTCTCGGTGAACAGAGATGTAACAGATTACTATAACGCATAGCGAATCGAAATGGCGTAAGTAAAATTAATGACCTGTCATCGCATGGCCATCATTTGCAGTCCTTGCGTTTCGATATTGTAGTCAAAATAGTAAATTTGGAAGGAAGGAAGGTTTGTTCCAGAATTTTGGTCTAATCACGCCTGGCTTGGGGCATATGACAATACGGGCTGGGAAAAATGTTTAAATTTTGATTAATTTTTCAATTTATCAACAAATCCGTACTTGTGACAGTAATAAGGAAGGTAGGCTGATTTTGTATGGAACTATCTAGTCGAATAAAATTTGAAAAGTAGCCAATAGGAGACGGTCAATTTTGATTTTTATTCAATCAGTCATATACACTTGTATTGACAGATTACTCCAATGCGACAGGGTATGCTGTACAGATTAAGAATTATTATTTATTCTATATAAGGCATATATGAGTTATCACGGGTTCGAGTCCCACTAGAGTCTGCTGCTCGCCAGACCTTGGTTTATGACTCTAGGTTGATCGTTTCTTATCAGAGTTTGCCAAATTTTCTGCTTTTCTTTGAAACGGTTCCTGTAAAATTGACTTCTCCTTCCTATTACAAGTTATTCATCGTCTTTAGGCTCGCCAATTTGATTATAAAATGCTGTAAAAATTTCTCCATAGATGTCACTGGATATTTTTATGAATTCGCATTGTATAAAATGCTTATGTATGTACATATATTGATAGTATTGATTAATTGTATTGTATCTCTTTAAGTGCACTCGTCGCTTTGGAGAGTCGCTTTGTAAAGGCAAGTGTTCATGTTTTGTGAAATAAAAAAAATGTAATTATTAATTATATTTTTACATTAAACGCGACATCAATGTATGGTCAAATATTGTACAGAAGTATTGTAAGGTTTATACAAGGCAAATACAAACAACGACTAACATCCACAGAGACATCTATGGACGAATTTGCAGCTTTTGTACAGAAATCAGCCAAAATCGAGGTGCTGAGTAACTCGAATTTTTGCGAGAGATATGATAGGGATGCTGATAGGAAACGATCGACCTTGGAGTCACATATCCAAGGTCTGGCCCAACTAATTACTTACTAATTCTATAAGGCTTACCTAAGGCGCAGACATACATAATCGTAAGGCACGGCGTGTCTAGGTAGACTCCAGCTGTGAATGGGCGTCTCTTGTATCATAACAATGACACAATAGACGCCCATTCACAGCTGGAGTCGTACGATCTTATTATTTCGACAAGTTTCTTCTACATTTCTTCAAATATGGGAAACGCCGTTGTCGATCACTGTCAAACCTATGGGCTGGGCCGCACCGTGCGACTTGCGAGCGACTTGGTAGAGGGCGACCAGACCAATGCATGCAGGTAGATGCCACACCCGTCAACTTGTTTGTCGCACACATTTCCATACATTTTTTCGTGTCGCTGACTAGTCGGCCGACAAAGTTGCACGGTGCGGCCCGGCCTTATGTCAATACATGGAAAATATGTCACCGAAAATACTCCAGAGGATGAGCTTTGGCCAGGTGTGCTAGCGTTTTTTGTACATGTGAAAAACTATCTAAAAAAACACGTGCCACGTACCACTGTGTGTGTCTGCGCCCTTAGTCTTATCTTAGGATCAAACGTAGTGGCAGATTGAAAATCATATATACATAGTATGAAAAATACTCATTTCAGTGCCTTTCTAAACGAAATTCAGTGTATTTGGGTCTGGTTATTGAAGATAACAGGCATGTCGGATATATCCAGGACAAATTATATATGTAATTGTGACATTTCGTTCAAATAAAAAGTGCATATTTTGACAGGTTGTTGGATAACTTTGATTTGATATGATCAGCTGTTTATAAATCGTGATTGATCTATTTGGGCAGTTAAAATGTGTATAATCAAATTTCTAAAGTTTATTTGGAAGACTTTCGCTCGTATTACTTTTTGTTCGAATATATATTTTAAAAAAAATGCAATAATACAATGTATATATATACATATATATGCATATCGATTCTGTTAAAATTTTGAAAGTTGACCGCATTGTGTGGAATTTTTATGTTTTTTTCTTATCAATACCAAATTTGAGGTTATGTTGCGTACGATTTCTACTTTCGATGCATGAATTTCGTACTTGGGATGCTTTTTGCCAGCATTGAAAAGAAACGCTAATTTTATGATTTCCCAATGAACTGTAACGGTTTTGCTTCGCTCTAAAATCATATCGGATGCTATGTATGTATGTATTTCATCCATTTTAAAAATACTTTTCGTATAAATTTACAGCAATACATAATGATGGATATTTTAACTGCATTCGTTGCCCATTCTACTCATTGTTTCATAGCAGTTTATAAAAAAAAAATCAATTCAAAAGTCACCTTCGACTTATTCAGATGTGTGACGTCACCGAAGAAAAATCTCAACCCGTGTTTAATTAACTCTTTGAATTCCATCGGCGTTCAAGAATGCTTTGTGCGTCTCCATTTTGTTGTAACGCATTTGTACATTTGTGAAAAGCTCTTATGAGGCCGTTCTTGATTTTTCCTCCTAATTCCATACATAAAACGAGATACAGAGACTGGAACGCGTCGCATGATATCTCGGATTACTGTTATCCAGTCACTGTTTTAAAGACCGGTACTAATAAACCCGCAACTGCAACGACCTAGTGCAATAAAATCGATAAATTTCCTGCGATATGCATTTTTTTTATTATATGATCACTTTTAACCAGCGAGTGCTGACGTCTTTTCTGTGGAAACCCCACTATGCTGAAAATTTCGCCAACATTTCCAACTAGAATTATTTAGAAATCCAATAGAAAGCAGGTATAAAAATTGTAGCTAATCCAAACAAACCCTAGATAACTACCGCTGAGGATTTCAACCTTTGTAAAGGTGTGTTTAGACTCACTAATATATCTTGCAACAGTATAAAATAAGCAAAAGAAGTCTATTAACGAATGTATTTTCTCAAAACTAGTTCTATCTTCTTCATTGTTTTTAAAATGTAATGCTCACAATCTATTCTGCTGGTTATTACTCGATGGATTATATACTGTTTGCTATTATTTGGTCTCTACAATTGCTGTTAGTTCAATATTTGAAACCAACTAGTATTTTATTCTATATTGTAACACCATTATTGAACTAAGTCATTCATTTAAGCTAATTAAACTTTTGCATTTATCCAAAGTCTGCCACGCTGAAAATTTCACCAATATTTCCAACTAGAATTATTTAGAAATCCAATAGCAAACAGGTATAAAAATTTTAGCTAATCTAAACAAACTAGATCACTACCCTAGATAACCACCGCCGAGGATTTCGAGTTTTGTAAAGGTGTGTTTAGACTCACTAATATATATATATATCTTGCAACAATATAAAATACACAAAAGAAGCCTATTAATGAATTTATTTTGCCAAAACTAGTTCCATCTTCTTCATTATTGTTAAAATGTAATGCTCACAATCTAAATGCCAAGCCACAATCTAAAATACTCAGCAGCTAGGGATTTCCATCGGGAAATTCTGCTAATTCTGTAAATGACGATGACGATGATGTCAATTAACCCTTTGAGTGCTGATGTCTTTTCTGTTGAAAGCCCACCACGTTGAAAATTTCCAACAAGAATTATTTAGAAATCCAATAGGAATTAGGTATAAAAATTGTAGCTAATCCAAACAAACCCTAGATAACTACCACCGAGGATTTCGACCTTTGTAAAGGTGTGTTTAGACTAACTAATATATTTTACACCAGTATAAAATAAGCAAAAGAAGTCTATTAACGAATGTATTCTCTCAAAACTAGTTCTATCTTCTTCATTGTTGTTAAAATGTAATGCTCACAATCTAAAATACTCAGCAGTTAGAGATTTCCATCAGGAAACTCTGCTATGGTTATCTTGCCACAATATAAAATACACAAAAGAAGTCTATTAACGAATGTATTTTTCCAATACTAGTTCCATCTTCTTCACTGTTGTTAAAATGCAATGCTCACAATCTAAATGCCAAGCCACAATCTAAAATATTCAGCAGCTAGGGATTTCCATCGGGAAACTCTGCTATGGTTCCAGTTCCTTATGAAAACCAGTCGTTATAAACGTTGACAAACGAATGAGATGGATTACACGACCCATGTTCAATGCATTTATTTTTCAATGCTACCTGGAAAGGCTTAGCTTGTAGTATTCTTGTTGACTTTGTACATGCTAAAATACAACGCCCATCGGCGTTTTTCAAGCTCATGGACTTATTGGCAAAACGCCGATCGGCGTTGGTCAGCATTCAAAGGGTTAAGTATGATCGCTCATGACATTGAAAATCGAGATTGCGTACTTTGAAAGTTCGTGATGCGTTATTCGTCATGCTGAAAATTCGATCGAGTTCAAATTTGCAGCAAAAAATGGACAATGGAAATGAGACTGGTCGTTGGGAATTGATCGATTTGGTTTGAATCACGATTCACTTTGAAGCAGTTCGGTGACTTTGTAACATTTTTTGTCGCTGTGTTCACACGTGTATCGCACTTTTTATTATATTACGATTATATAAACCTGGGAGGGAAATAAATATAAATTGACGTTGTATCGTATGATACGAAATATTAAACGTGCGTGAGAAGATGGCGACCCTAACTACAAATTACTGTGCGTGTCATTCAGTGTGAATCTGTGAGAACATTTTGAATCGAATTACCGGTTTCGATTACAGACCTGACTGAATTCAATTATTGCTATAATATCGTAATTATATTATTTTCATCATATCATATATCTGAAAAGAGGTAATTTAAAATACCGAGAACTGTATATGTATGATGGAAACAGAAAGACTTATATGTAATTGAGGAAGTTGTCTTTTCGGAGAAGAAGTTGACTGTTCCAAGAAAGGGGGGTGACATACCAGAACCTTGTATAGATATCGTTCTTGTGGTGCTGTTTTCTTTATATAATGGCAATAACACACTCAAAAGTGCGGCACGGGACGTGTACGTGGACTCCAACTGTGAGAGAAGTATCTTCATGTCATTATTGAGGGCGAAAACACACTGAGTGGGGTGTGGTACGTGTTTTTATTTAGATACTTTCAAACATGCGAAAACACCGTAGCACCCCTAGCCCATATTCATAGTACACAGTCCCAAAATTCACCCCCTGTTCAGTTTGAATTTGTTAAATCTGACTCAAACTTCAACTGAATGCCAGTTTAAGTGACAAAGTTACATCAAAGTCACAGAATGTATGTTGTATTCATAAGAATGTATTATTCACTCATCCTCGTATTGTCTAATGGGATATTCTGGCTGTGACTAGGGATACCAATACCGGTTATAAGGGGTTATTGTCAAAATTTGACATTCGGTACTACCGGTAGTACAAAAAAATTGAAATCATCATTTCAATTTTATATCACTGAACTTTTTTAGAATTTACTTTTTAATTTTTATTAAACGTTGTATCGATTAGTCGTTAGTTTGTGTCGATTAGTCGAAGAATGAGTCATCAATGAACACTCAACATCGTTTTTGACCTGCTATTCAAAGGAGCCGTTAAGTTTATCATACATTTAAAAATAAAGATGCATGCCGAAAATATCGTACCTGACACTATTTCCGAATACATAAATAGATATTTATTAATTTAATAATAGCAGATAATAATAAAAATATCAAATAACAGAATATATACAAAGGAAAGACTTACATCCACAGACAGCACCAACATATGTATAAGAACCAGCCAAAAATACATAGCATCCCTGCGAAGCCCAAATGGAAGGGAGGAGATCAAAATACCACTCTAACATCATTTACAATTAAAACAAGTTTCGTCAGACGAAAAAATTGAAAGTGAAGTAAGAAGAGGCTAGTAAAAATAATGATAAGCGCAGGCTACCAGAGAAATAGGTTAAAATAATCTCCGATAACCTACGCTCAATGAGGCGGTAAATATCACATCCCGGCTCAGCAGCAATGATTTCGTAGAGAAGTCAGATAGCTCTTGGAATATGAGCCATCCGATAAAGAACTGTGCGGGCAGGAGGAAGAACCATCAAATGATGATGTCTACCACGCACATACCTATTATGGACATAAAGTCCCAACTGTTCCAGCAACAACGGGCATAACAACGTAGAAGCTGGAGAACAAAACGAAGATATCGATGGCTTGGTGCACATATATTGTATGTCCATTTTTGAATTTGTATCGAATTTTGGGTTTGTAGGTGCTGGAATAATTAATAACAATGTTCGACAAATGATGACTTTTGTTTTGGTTCAGAGACGAGATATGACTTTTCTTATATATGTAGATATATGTCCAGTGAACACGAATCTGGTAATAAAAATGTTGATTGGGTCGAGATTCGGAGATATATGTGTTTTTAAATCACGCGATTTTTATATATCTTGATGTTGTTCGATCGATGTCTCAAAATATGTCAATTTTATGTTCAAAATATATATTGGAATCTATAGTCGGGTATTTTATCTTTCATTTTTAGTCATTTTCAGCTTTCAAATCTCTCTGAGTAGTCGTCCAGTTCAAATCAAAAGTCAGAAATACGTATTTTTACTTGGGATTTTTTCCCACTGTTAATAATATTTTATATTGAGTTTTTTCTATTGAAACATATTTATTGGGATAGTGTTCTGACCACACTATTTTTTGTTTTCGTTTAAAAGGGTTAATTGGAAGTGTGCTGAACTTTAAATCGGTAAAATTGCGAGCTAAAAGCTCATACTAGTATTCACTCGTATTATCACGAATCTGAATTGAATTGAATAGGAATAATATATTAAATTGTCTTTGAAATGGGAATTAAATAAAATTCTACTTATAAAAATCATATTTCGACTATTCTTGTGGATTAATAACAAAAATTCTATTGATTCGATAAAGTAAACGGATTAACAATTACCCTGAAAGGAAAACCTAAATTATTCCAGCATCTACAAACTTGAAATTCGATACAAAATCAAAAAGGTACAATATCTGCGCACAAAGTCATCGATATATTGATTTATAACTAACTTTCAACAATGGAAAGCCTCGTTGCCTGAAAATCATTTGAAAACCTATACATATAATATTTATACGCCAAAACCACCCCTTTTTATAATTTTTCTATTTTTGGAATCCTTAGCAGCGTCCCATCTTTTCGCATACAAACATATGTATCTAAATATGATGTGCTATTTTACTCAATTTCAAGCAATTCTTCAGCTGAATCATTTCGAAAATTCTTAAATATAAAAATTCGTCTACATATTCATTTGATTCTCACACTTTTGACATATGAGATTTTATTTATGTTTATTTTTTTTGTGAAATTCTACCAGCACTCATGAAGATAACCTCCACTAATCAATCAAACCATATTGTAAATGCACACACTTTAGCGTTCGCAATCGAAAGAAATGCACTATACGTGTCACAAACAGAGTGAAATCATATCTTGTGTGAAATCAAATTCGCCATTACAATATTACGCCGAGTTACGCCACACGATGATGTTTTGTATTTTCGCACGCGAATATTTCGATGAGCATATTGCAACGATAACATAATTTAATAATCGTTCAGTTTCGTTTCGTGGCGATTATTGTGCATTTTTCAGCGAGAAATTTATTCAGCGTCACAGATACGCAAATTTGAATCTCTACAAATCGAATACAAATTACGCGAATTGTGGAATCTTTATAATTAGCATATCGAATTGAATCGCGTCCATTAATTACGTTCTTATTCGTAATACGCAGTTAACTTTTTGTTATTATGGTAATGTTCAGACACACCTCGGTTGCTTTGGAAATTATCTTATAACTATATTGCACACAAAAGTGATAAATGATAATTTAGACCGTACTTTTATTTAAATTTATAATTACAAGCTTTTGAATTTGTGTACAGTGCGAATTTCCATCAACGATCTGCAGATTCGAATTTTGTATGAATCAAGTGGATATTTTTATTTAGTTGTTTTAATGTTGCCATAGTGAAATTAGTTAAGTTAGAGTCGTCAATGTGACTGAACAAAAAAATAATAAAAATGATACAATAATAAAGATATAAACAAATACAATAATAGAACATGTTATGGTCTCAAATTAAACAATTCCTCAAACATATCAGCAAATTTTAGATTTAAAAAATCCAAGTATAGATAAATCTGGTTGAGGAGCTTGGTAATAAAATTGGTACGTGCCACAGAAGAAGAACACAAAGTGCGGCATCCAATGTATCTGATTTGGCTGAGAATATTAAAGCTCAATTCAGCAAGAATTTTAAAGATTGCTTAAAGTGAAACCAACCAGTATATATGTAAACTATTATAGTATAAAACCTTTTATAAATCGCTCTCGCGGTTAAAAGTAAAAAATGTTATTCTTTCAGAAAGTTTTGTAGTATACGGTTTAAGTATCGTGAGATGGTAATCCAAATTTGATGGTTTTTAATTGAAACATGTTTATTTTTACGGCGAAACACTTTATGTATAGGTAGTAAAAGTCATTAAACGGAAGAAAATATTTTATTATTCTACGGTATTGTCGTTATAAACATAAAATGCTTACCTTTTATAGAATAAAAGTCATCTGTGGACAAACGTATGTATGTATATAGTTACCGTTCCTTTCCCATCATTGTTTCTGATCTATGGCGTGTGTGATTCATGACTAATCTTAATTACTTATTTTATGATTCAGTTTTCGAATAGTTTCAAGTGAAATTGTGTATAGTCAATAAAGTGACTAACGAATAGGTAAATTATCTGTAATCTAAAAACATCTAATAATTGATGGGTTTCTAAATCATTCCGATGAAAATGACTCATTTCGGGTCAAATTCACTTCAACAGTGATCGAATAAAACTGCACAAAAAAAATTTCCTGTGATTTTTAGTTTTAAACTTACAGTTTTTACACTTCAAATTCGTCAATTTACAAATCAAATTTGTCGTTTTACATAAAAATCGAATTCGTCTTTTTACAAATCGAATTCGTCATTTTACAAATCAAATTTGTCGTTTTACAAATCGAATTCGTCGTTTTACAAATCAAATTCGTCATGTTGCAAATCAAATTAAACAATTGGATGATTTTTTTTTAAATTCATTTTATTATACATAGGGAACTATATAGAGAAAAAGAGAACATTTAATACAATATGTATGTATAGAGAATATATTATACATGTATTATTTATAATTTATGAAGGTTCATTTGCTGCAGCTGCAGGCAATTTCAGACTTTTCATTTATTAATTAATTAATTAATAAATAAATAATCGTATTTATTAATTCCATTATTAATTTCATACTTTTATTAAGTACGAAAAAGTATAATTAAGTATTAAATTATATTATTATAATAAATAATATATTATTTATTATATAGTATTATAATAAATAACATAATTTCATAATCAAGTATGAAATTAATAATGGTATTGTAGTTTAAGTATAAAGGTCTGATTAAAAACGAATTTAATTTGTTTTTTATAACATACATACATTCAATTGTTTTATTTGATTTGCAACATGACGAATTTGATTTGTAAAATGACGAATTTGATTTTTAAAACGACGAACTGATTTGTAAAACGACGAATTTGATTTATAAAATGACAAATTCGATTTGTGAAACGACAAATTTGATTTGTAAAATGACGAATTTGAAGTGTAAAAACTGTAAGCTTAAAACTAAAAAATCACAGGAAAATTTATTTTGTGCCGTTTTAATCCGATCACCGTTGTAGTGAATTTGACCCCAAACGAGTCATTTTCATCGGAATGATTTAGAAACCCATCACTTAATAGATCTTTTTAGATTACAGATAATTTACCTAGTGTAAATACTGTATATGTAAATAACACAACCTCCAAGCTCATGTTTTCTGTTGAATTGTATACATTTGAATTATACAATACATTGAATATATTACTGTTTAAAATCAGACAGATTTCAAAATGGAACACTTCTCTTTAAGAGGAATCTTACGCAGTTAATAGATAGGGTTGAGGAGGATGATTTCGTTTTTTAATGCGATTTCTTTGTTGTACATTTGAGAGATTTTTAATGGGTGTCCTCGAAAAACCAACGCATTTGAATATGTACTGTTTTAATTTGTGTTGGGTAATCTCGCGATATAATCGACGCCCGCCCGTTTTAAAATCTCTTCAACCGGTCTTGGATGTATCCATTGTTTTGCCCGTGTTTTACCCACGCAGGACAATTGCACGCAACAACCTCAAGATTGCCCCCGCCAACTGGAATCAGCGAAACTCGCAATCAAATTACTCTCGTGTGTCTCCCTATCTAAGAGCTTTGTGCACTTTGTTGGCCACTTTAATCGGCAGCTATATTTAAATGGCTATTGCTTTTTAAATGCTCGCGTCCGCTAACATCTACAAAACTGGGCAATTAAGATTTTTAGCACTCATTGAAGAACTTGTGGAAATCTATTTCAAGTTTGTGTTCATGAAGGTCATATGTAGTGCATGTACTAATAGGTTAGAAACATTTTTTTTTATCGATTATTCGATAGAACAAAAGCTCCCTCGGAATACGTCATCATACGTTAAGTTTCACTATGTACATTTATTTATTTGTTTATACAGGTATATACCCATTTTTTATATTAAAATTTATGATCAAACATAGGCGGTTCGTTTTTAAGGGCAACCAGGGCACTGTCTCACACACATTTCTCCTAGACAAGAAATAAATTTTGTATATTGTTGACGATTCGTCAGGAGTCAACAATTGTTTCTTTATCCCACTCATTACAGTTTGGGGCATTCGCTCATCTGTCGTGGTCCATTCAGTTTACTTGCTACTTTGGCACTTGCTAGTGGTACTGTGTATAATGTGTGGGGTTCCCGGAAAGATGCATTAATTTGCACTGAATAGTACCAAGACATCCTAATTTTCAAAGGCACTCGAAAAGAACTTCCGCAATATAATTCCACAAAAAAATGTTAGCATTCTCAGATAACATACAGATACCCCTTGACGCTTTTTTGTGGAATTCTATTGCGTTAGTTCCCGTTGAGCCTCTTTGTAAGTTAGGATGTCTCGAGAGTGCAACTATCTCGAGTGCATTTTTCCGGTCACCAAAGTGTGGACAGTCAATCGAGACAATTTGTAAAAATGTACATATGTACAAGTCTAAATCCATATATGTCTCAATGGATTAATTAATTGTTAATTTCGTGTTCATCAACTTATCGAAATACATTGATTTATGTAATAAAAATGCTACATTGTTTGTAATTAATTGTCTAGGAAAGCGTATTGGGGTCTTCCTGTAAAGCCTTCTTGGTATATATCTGTGTAAAATAAAAATTTATGATTGGCTGTCATTAATTTTTTTTTCGTTTCAAATAAATTTAGTAAAAAAACAAATGAATGTTTACTATTAAATTAGCCATGTTTAAGCGGTTTATATTACAAATACCGAGCGAAGCCGGGTAAAACCACTAGTACAATTTATTTTAAAAGCTTCACAATGCAGATAAAAAATAACAAATACAATTTCTAATTATTATATTATATGAACTAGAAGTACATTATTAATAAAAAAAAGTTTTTTAAAAACATACCTCCTATAATTTGTATATAAAATTATTATTTTGAATAAAAATACCATTATTTTATTTTGCTACCACCATCTATGTTTAAAACTAATAAACAAACGGTGGATAGACGTCAACGACTATCTCGTCGGGCAGATTTAAAACGCATCTTACACGATATTTTTGCACCATCGTAATGGCGGAGGATCCATTTACTTATATTGATGACCAAAATGAGCAATATGGCAAAGTATGAAAACGATCGGATAAGAGGCAAACTTTTTCTTGAATTGTAATCGTAAGTGAAACGTAAGTAAGGAGGTATGTAAAAATACAGTTAGATGATTCGTCAAATACCCTTCCGATCAAACGATCCACTTTTTATCTGTCCCTTTAAACAGACAACCGCGTTGTCTAACACTAGATTGAACTAGCTAGAACTGAAATGGGAAACGGAAATCGGAACTGAAATTGGAACCGGGAATTGAAACTGAAACCGGAATCGGGAATCGGAATCGAAATCTAAATCCATATCGATATCGTCGTCATAGAAAATTATTTTTTTTCGATAACGTGACGGATTCTACCACCCAAACCTTACATACAAAGTCTCTTTCGAAGTTATATATTAGATGTAGATAGAATTTGTATTGGAATGAATTCTTAATTCTTCAATTAGAAGAACATCAGTGCAATATGTGTAGAAAAATTATAACTGTAGCTTGAGGTAAAAGTATTTTGATTGAGTAATGCTGTTTTAATAGTTAGCTCTTGGCTTGCTAACGACGTCTCTTTTCTGCACAGTTGGACCGAAGTTCTTCAATGGCAACTGGCTCAAAAAAGTCCTTCATTAGTGTGTCGACGAGTGGCTCGGTCGATTTTACTGGAACGGGATAAAATGGTACAGGTCGGGCAGAACTAGACCAAGAATCTTGAACGTAACTGTAACGACACAGATGGCACTTTGAAGAGATGAGAAGACCAGGCGATGAAGAAGTGGCGCTTTGGCGAAACCGAGCACACATTCGAGCGAGTGACTAACAGGACAGGCATTTCTAGGCAATTGTGCACGGCGATTGTTCATCGGTTTCTTGGTTGAACGCCGTCGTTGTCGCAACACTTCCACTGCTGGGCCTTCGGCGTTTCCTCTCTTGCACATTACCATTATTGTGTGTTTGCGTTCGCAACAGTCCACCGTCTAATTATATTGAATAGCCCTCCTGGAGCCGATGGCTCGCTTAGTTTTGGTGGTACAGTTGTGCAATTCGATCGTGCTGCCCCAAAACATTGCCAAACGACGGCCGTACTACATATAACTTCGGTCGTCTGCTGTTCAAATAAAAACATTCCTCGATATACACATACATACATAGATTGAATTGAATTGAAAAAGTAACATTGAAAACATGCGTGTGTGTACTTTTGGAATTCCATGTAAGTTAGCCATTTTTAGGTATTTTCTTCCTGTTAGTAGGTGTACATACATATAAGCTTTTTATGACAGTTAAGTCTCATAGTGACGCAGCCCTTCTCCAATTGGACTTAGATGCGCTGTCAAGTTGGTCTGTCGATAATAAATTATTTTTTAGCATTAAAAAATGCTGTGTTCTCAATGTGACAAGATCTTCAAATCGCTTGATTTATCCATATCGCCTAAGTGGTGTTGAATTAAAGTTTGTAGATGAATATTGTGATTTGGGGGTCTTGTTCTCGAATAATTTTCAATTTAAACGACACATAGACAATATTTGTTTGCGTGCAACAAAAATGCTGGGATTCTTACTAAGAGTTAGCAAACCTTTCCAGAATACGTTGGTGCTTAAAATTCTTTATGAATCTTTAGTACGTAGTATTCTAGAATTTTCTTCTATTATATGAAATCCTACCCATATAACTCATTCATTGAAGATTGAGAGAATCCAAAAACGGTTTCTCAGATATCTTTATTTGAAACAGTATGGTTATTATCCTTGGCTATATCCTAGTGCATTCCTATTAGGGGCGTTAGGTTTCAACTCATTGGAGTCTCGTCGGAATATGTTACTGGGAAGACACTTTTTTAAGCTGTTGAATGGGATAATACACAATCCTCAGGTTCTAAAGGAATCTAGGTTTAATGCACCTTGTAAATTCAGGGACTTGAGAAATCGTGATTTGTTTGTTCCTCCTGTGGCTCGCACAAATATGTTGTCAACGGCTCCTATATCTAGAGCGATATATCTGCTTAACAGGATTTCTGGTGAAATTGACCTCTTCAATATAAAATATACTAATCTGGTTGAGTGGTTATTGAGGAATGCCAGTGGTTGATTTTGCCTATTATAAATATTAATGATTGTTATTACTTTATCTATGTTTTTTCTTTTTTTATGATTTTATGATTTTAATGATGTTGTGTTAATATTGTTATTATTATAAGTTATTATTACTGTTATCATGTTATTATTACTGAATGACCGGCCACAGCGACGCGTTGGAGATCTCTGTAATGTCACTGTGGCTAATATGTTAAATAAATAAATAAATAAATAAATATGTAGCTCTCTCAATGCCGGATAAACTTCCCACAATAGATGACATTGTAATTTTTTTTATATAATTTGCATATACATATTTTTTGCATGATTTGAGTTATTTACTGAAAACTCCATATATATGTAGACTGGAACATGTGGGCCGATACGAAAACAAAACGTCAAACTGAAAAGTTAACAAGTTACTTTGCAGTAGCGGCTCGTGAGATTTCATAGTGGGGGGACTGCAGAGATTATTCAGGCTGTAGTAGCTCGCTTACCAAACCGTTGATCGAATGAAAACAAAAATTGCTTGAATATGTACTATACTGGGAGGTCTGCAGCCCCGCAGTCCATGTGGACGACAAAAATAGTATGCATTTGTACTGTATTGGGAGGCTGCAGCCCTGCAGCCCATATGCACGAGCCGCCACTGGTACTTTATTAGTTAACCCTTTGAATGCTGACCAACGCCAATCAGCGTATTGCTAACTAGTCTATAGGCCTAATAAACGCCGATAGGCATTGTATTTTGAGCATGTACAAAGTAAACAAGAATACTACCCGCTAAGCCTTTCCAGGTAGCATTGAAAAAAAAATGCATTGAACATGGGTCGTGTAATCCGTCTCATTAATTTGTCAACGTTTATAAAGACTGGTTTTCACCGGAATTTCTGAATTTATAACCATAGCAGAATTTCCTGATGGAAATCTCTAACTGCTGAAATCTCTAACTGGCATTTAGATTGTGAACATTACATTTTAACAACAATGAAGAAGATGGAACTAGTATTGGAAAAATACATTCGTTAATAGACTTCTTTTGTGTATTTTATATTGTTGCAAGATATATTAGTGAGTCTAAACACACCTTTACAAAACTCGAAATCCTCGGCGGTGGTTATCTAGGGTAGTGATCTAGTTTGTTTAGATTATTTTTAAAATTTTTAAAATAAATTTTATAATAGGTATAAAAATTTTACAATTTTTATACCTGTTTGCTATTGGATTTCTAAATAATTCTAGTTGGAAATATTGGCGAAATTTTCAGCGTGGCAGACTTTGGATAAATGCAAAAGTTTAATTAGCTTAAATGAGTGACTTAGTTCAATTATGGTGTTACAATATAGAATAAAATACTAGTTGGTTTCAAATATTGAACTAACAGCAATTGTAGAGACCAAATAATAACAAACAGTATATAATCCATCGAGTAATAACCAGCAGAATAGACTAGTGGTTAGCATATATAATGCTTTGAACAGAGTGGTTGCGGGTTCGAATCCCACTGGTTTCTGCTGGCCAGACCTTGGATTTGTGACTTCAGGACGATCGTTTCCTATCTTAGTTTACCAATTTATCTGATTTTCATTGAAGCGGTTCCAACAAATTGGCAACCTTACCCGTTTTCTCACAAATCTCGAGTTTTCGGCAATCTCGGTCTTCTAATTTTTACAAATTAGGAAATGCATTCCTGGAAAGCCATATACCATCAAACAACGAAAGTCCCACAAAATGTTTGCGAAATGCTTTCACACCTTTATGTTGTTCGAATAATATTATAATTATTATTATATAATATATAAGTGTATTTTAGCATAAGCGGTAATAATATACGACCTAAATGTATTAAATCTAATTATTTTCTTTCACAGATGTGATTAATCACAAAACATCATGTCGGTAACGGGACCATATGGTCCGGAGAGACGTTATTCTGTACCATCAAATCCTTTCATGCACGATCCCCGTGGTATGCAATCGGAAGATTTACATGCTTGGTCCATATACAGGTAATAAACCATTTTAAAATTCACTTTCAATGAAAGTTGGAATTCACTTTCATTGAAAGTTTGAAGATTGAAAGTTTTCATTTTAACAACTTTCTTTTTTAGGCAAAATCTGAACTCAGATTTTACAGACAGTGCATTGGGCAGTACTGATAAGAGCCCCTTACCTTACGGTAACTTTCAATTAAGAGATACTACAGTACAGTCTATCCTGTCTCATCCAAGATATGGACCTAAGTGAGTTATTCATACATACATATATTTTATTTATTTCATTCTTTATATATTGTATACTTACTCATATTTTGTTTGAATTTTTTAGATCTGCTCTTGGATCTAATATGTATACGTATCTGAAATTTGGGCTACCTCGCGTGTTTCCTCCGAACCACAACGGTTCTCAAAGATCTGGTACTCCCAAACCAAAAACATCAATCGGAAGCGGTATGAAACCTGTTCCGAGGTAGAATTAAAAGTTTTTATTTTTATTTTTACATGCCACAGTTGAATTTTATTATTATAAATACGGTTGCCTGCTTACAGAGTTTCTAGACCTATGAGAGGCATGAGAGAAAATTCTTCTGGTTATGACAGTTCAGATAATGAAACATCCCAGAATTACAAACACAATAGAAAGTATAGATCTGATCCTGATTTTCGAATGCAAAATGTTCACCCGTCATATCAGGTAATTTTTTTCTTTTAAAAGAGGACAGAATTCTTCGATTATTTCTGTAGTTGTTAAATTTGTACTGAATCCAAATCAGCAATCTCTATATGTAGATAAAATTTGCAGATGTCTGATTTAGTTATTGCGATGGTTCTGTATAAAATGACATCGCTGTTTATAATCGTAGTTATGATTCTTAGATACATATGTTGAACTCCACGCCAAACCCTCCAGAAGATAATGGAAAATTCTATTCTTTAAGAGGGGTGTACACCCAAAACCTTAATTTTGTTGCCGTTCCTTTCTTCGATATATATATATATATATATATATATATTGAGTGAATGCGACAATATATATCAATATATTTATATTGAATGAATGCGACAGTTGCGCTTCGACCAGATAAAACGTATTTTAAATCGACAAAATCGAGGTTTCGTATTCTCCTATTTTCTCCTCCGAAACTGGACCAATTTAAAAAAATTTCATCAACGGTATGAGAAAGATATTTTCTGTGCAACTATGCGCGTATTTTTTTTTAAATCAACCGTTAAATAAGCACGCTGGACTCTTTTCGTGGGTGTAAAAAAGAGGCGATTTTATAGATGTTTGGCGGCTCCTAGCTCCTATAAAATAACTAATCAAAAAAATAAAACGATAGATACATCCCAATGGTAGATATTCATAGCATATTAAAAAATAATTTCTCTAGTGCCATAATTGAGGAAGGGAGAAGTGTAATACGTTTGTATGGACAAGGCGCTGATGTCCAGCCCTCTTAAGAAGGAAACTAAGATTTCTAATTACATTTGATTTTTAGTCTAATGGTATACCGCTGGTTGCAATGTATCAAGCTGGTATTCGAGGACCAGGTTCACAGCATGGACAATGGACAAATTCCAGAAATAAATCTGTCAGTGAGGCAAATCTATTAGCTATGGACTCCAGAAATTATAGCTCGAGACAATCATATAATAGGAGAAATAGTGTTGCAGAATTTGGAGCGGATGGTGATCATAGGTAATGATAATATTATATTGTATTTAATCTTTATTTTTTCTTTAATAACTTATTAATTTGATGATTTCAGTATATTAATTCCTTCAAGTCAATTGGGTCATCCTATGTCAAAAGCTGAAAGTCACCTATCGCTGATGCAGTCTAGAAAGGGTCATCCGTCAATAATGAGGGATGATTATGTAGACGGACATGCTCCACATACGGCTTATATTTATCCCAATTTACAGGTTTGATTTTATTTTAAATATGAAGATAAAAATAAATTTATATATACCTAATACATATGTAGTGGTATAGAAGAACAACAATATGAACAAGACTCGAAGTGATGTTATTTTTTTACTATAAAATCCAACTAATATATGTAGATCAGGACTGATATGATTTTAGAAAAATTCGAAGTGAAATAAAAGCATTATACCATTTCAGATAAAAAATCTTGAAATAGCATCCAATGAAAATCCATCAATGCTACTCGTATCGGGCATAAGTTGTGAAGTTAAAGCCGGAGAAATCTTAGCAATAATGGCAACAGCAGATGGAGAAGCTTCAGGATTATTAAACGTATTCGCTGGTATTGATAAGGTAATAAATCTAAATATACAGTTTTCTCAATTGAGTTATATAATTGTAACTAGGTTAAATGATTATTTGTTTTGTAGAAATTAGCTGGTGATATCATATTGAATGGTCAACCAGTTTCTAAATCAACTCTAAAAAGTACTACAGCATACGTGAGAAACAATATTGATTTATGTCCTGATATGACTGTTGTTCAAACCCTTAAGTTTCATTCTCAACTGAAATGGCCAGATTCAAAACTATCTCAAATCAAAGTGGACGCTAAAGATAGGGTAGGTCCTGCTCTGTATTTATCAAAATATCAATCAACTTTTAATACATTTAGTGATAAGATTAATTATCATTTCAGATAAATATTCTCATAGAAGAATTAGGACTAGAACAAGTTAGGCTCACTAATGTAGGAAGACTCACTAGATCAGAGCTACGTCGTTTGAACGTAGCATGTCATATGCTTTTAGACACGGTAATATTAGCTTTAGACCAACCGACAAAAGAAATGGATATTTTTGACACATTCTTCTTGATTGAATACTTGAAAAATTGGGCAAGCTCGGGCAGAATAGTGATTATGACACTTCATCCGCCGACTTATGAAATTTTCGCCATGTTAACGAAGGTCGTTCTCATATCTGCCGGCAGGACAATGTACAGTGGATATAGAAGAGACTTAATACCATACTTTGCTTCGATAGATTATCCGTGTCCAGCATTCAAAAATCCTTCTGATTATTATTGTAAGTGAAAATATATCTTAACAGTATACTGTACAAGGTGGGACTGAAAAAATTAGACAGTCAATAAATTGAAAATGAACACTTTAATTGAAAAGTAAATATTTACTAAATATAAAAGCAAACTACATAGGATTGAATTTTACATGTCAGTCAAATGAGTTCTACCAGACTTTAAATTATTTACCTACTGGACAGTGCCGGCCCTACACCCAATGGCGTCCTCGGGCAATATTTTCTAAGCACCCTTTGAAAAAACTGGATTACCATTCTCCTTTTTCCCGGCCTTGGGACCTTGCTACAGTTTCAGGGCAGTGTCAGCAAAAGCATAGTATAGGACGGGTTAAAGGTGTCGACCGTTTCCCGGCCTATGGAAACTCAGTTGAGTTTGAAAGAGGATCGTTTATTTTTGTTCAATTGTTACAATGGTTATGGTATGTACGAAGAGGTTGAGCTTCGGAGAAGTGGGCTGGTTGAACTCCAGAGGTTCACTCTGGTGTTGGGAGCTGGTGCGTCGCTTTATATACGTTCTGGCTTAAAGCATGCCCTGTGCAGATGCTTTGTCTTCGTTTCCAGGACACGTGTTGACCTATTTTCGAGGCGCGTGCTCGGTACACGTGTGGTTTATAGCTATGGGTTCAGTGTCAGGACGTCGTTCGTTTGAGAATGCGGACATGTGCCACGCGTTAATGACTTTTCAGACACGTGTTAGGGTATCCTGATGACATCACTGTTGGGTTTCGTTCGTTTTACGATCGAGCGATGAACTCTTTCTCTGGAATGGTCGAAGGGGTCGTTGCTCTTGAGTTATGCATGTTTGTACAAGATCGATGATGAGATCACTGGTTTTGATTCGTAATAGCACAAGTCGTGCTATATTCCTACAATAGAAACCCAAATGTTTGGATATAATTCTTGTAAATTGTGCCGTTTTATAAAATTTAATACAATGAGTGAAAGGCTTTAAAATTGATAAGTTCATTCGAAGATTGGCTTTTTCCAGTAGATTATTTGAATAGAATTTGCCGAGTACAAATGTAGGGCCTTTGGCGCTCTAATATTAATTTTAAAGCGCATTTGGCGCATCGAGCGGCGCCCTAACTTATAACCGGCACTGCTACTGGACATCGTCAGACATAGTCCGTCTGTCTTAATTGTTGGAATTTCTAGAATGGTTCGATGCCAACAGGTTGGAGGGGACAACTAAATGGATGCACACAGTACAAAATTTCATTCAAGCTGTCCGAGAAATGATCTGCAACATATTATTTCTTGTTTTTGAGCTGTAGTTAGGTCTGATTTCTTATATTGATATATTCATCGATCTCAAAATATCCAAGAGTTGAAGAATAATAACAGAACGGAAAATCAACGAATTTCAAAGCTTAAGAAAGTGAAAGACTTACCTAAGTGACATTAATTCAGTTAAACATCATTAAACACCATGTAATTCAGTTCTTAAAATGTTCATTTTCAGTTTATTAATTTTCTAATTTTTTCTGCCCCACTCAATATTGTAAAAAAATGTAAAAATTGATGTATTATATTCAAGTGGATCTTGTGACGTTGGATGATTTATCTGCTGCTGCCATGTTGGAGTCTTCAGGACGCATAGAACAATTAGCTGAAATATTTAGAAGCACCCAAGCACGTGTCCGGGGCGAAACGGATAGTCATATTCCATTAGTTCCACCAATTCCTTTACCTAGTGCCACTTGTACAGCAAATCCCATAAAACAATGGTGGATGCTCCTTAAGTAAGCATATTATACTGATGTCTTTCGTAATAAATAATATAAAGAGCGCATAAAGAACTTTTTCATGTACACATTTTACAGGAAAACGATAATATACACTCAACCAAACACGTTAATAAATTGGATAACACATCTCATCATAGCTGCAGTTTTATCACTGATAATGGGTGCAATATTTTGGGATCTTCCGTCCAGTGATTCTCAATTTACTCACAACGATAGACTCGGATATCATTATTCAGCCATGTGCTTCACCGTGTGGCCGCTTTTGCTGCTTGTGTGCATAAAACCGATACATTCGTCAAGACGATACATTGAGAGAGACATCGATATTGGCTTATATGGACGAACTGTTTGGATAATATCTGAAGTAAGATGAATATAATGCTTTAAAATCACATTGTATTCTCAAATACATTACATTTACATTGTATAATGCAGGTTTTGGCCGGAATCATTCCATCAATTTGTATTTGGTTGGCTTATCTGATACCGAGCTATGCCATGACCGGTTTGTACATGCAGGGATTCGACAATTATAATGGATTTTATTTGTATCTTGGTATTTATTATTTAATTTTTTCCCTATGAAATTAAAATGAATGTACATATATACATTTTTAAAGATAATTATGTATTTCAGGTTATATGGCATTTTATTTATGCTGTATTCAAATGTTTATGAAAGCCATTGCATATTTGATACCACCGTATAAAGTATCTCTTTATATAAACACAATACTTTTAACGATTCTGTTTATTGCGAGTGGTTATACGATTCATCAGCTGGATATGACAATGTATACAAAGTGGTTAGAGTACATTTCTCCGGCAAGATGGGTTATTACACTCTTAGCAGCGAAAGAGTACAGCCCTGAAGCCGTTCAATCGAATCTGCTTGCGACTTGCAAGAACAAACAGGTAAATTTAAATTTGAATCTGTTCAATTTGATTTGATTTTTAAATGCTTTTTATTATTACGAAATTATGTTCACAATACATCATATATCTATTTTAATAGCTACTGATCTACTGATCTTTTTCTATTTTACAATATTATTTTATTTGGTTAGTAATCATAGTATTATATTATTCTAATGTTAATGTACAGCATAATAGGAAAAAGAGCTCAAAAACCAATTTACAATCCTTATAAATGCTCATAATAATCTAATACATAATATTAATTAAAGACTCTCTAAAGTCGATGACCTAAAGCAGATTGTGTTTAGGTAATCTGTGTTTATACCTGAAGGGTATAGACATTTTGTTGGAATCACCGAGACTCTTCACAAGTGTGTTAGTATGGTTATTAGTGATTCTATCATAGAATCTACGGGTTAGTTTTTTAGTAATGTCTGTAACAAACGGAATATTATATATGGCATGCAGTTTTTTCAAGTTAGTATATATGGGTGTATTATAAATTATTTTTAGGGATTTATTTTGTATTACTTGGAGCTTGGAAAGGTTAGTATTCGAGGCGTTATTCCATACAGGTGAAGCATAGGTTAATAATGGTAATATGTATAAGCGCGATATAATTTTATTTTATTTTGAATTGATAAAGAACTATGGCGATTAAATATTGGATATATTGAGGATATACCCCGCATCGCCTTGCATTTCGCTGCCTCAATGTGAGGTGCCCATCTCATTCTTTTATCGAACGTTACTCCTAAATATTTTATTACTGACTGCCATTTCAGACTTTCTCCAGAGGGGATTTTCAGATCTGAACTTGGCTTATGCTTTCTAGCACTAAAGAATATGGCGTCTGTTTTGGTTTGATTAATTTGAATTTTCCACTTAGTGAAGTATTCAGTCATTTTTTTAATTGCAAATTCAAGATTTTTAAGAATAGTGTCTGGTTTTTTGCTACTTGTGAAGCAAGCGGTATCATCTGCATAAGTTCAATTTGAAAACACTAGCTTCCACATCCCTTTACATCTCGGTTAAAAGACTTTTTGATATGCTGGCTCTATTCATCTTCATTTATCAATATTTTGTTGTTCGTTTGATGAGTTGTGGAGTTGAATTACTCACTTATTTTTCATATTGCAGATCCAACGTCAAGATATTATAGTTCAAGTGTCATGCCCGACACCGAATGGTACACATATTCTTTCGAATGCTGGATTGACGAGATCTAATTATATTTGGGAACAGTCAGATGAGAGTACATTGATCGCATTGCTTGCGTTCTGGATCATATGCTTTTTCGTAGTATGTGTAGCTTTTGTAATTGATTGCTGTAGATATGGTAGAAAATTGACAAAAAGCTCGGGAAAAAGAAATAAGAGTACTCCAAACACACCATAATAAAATCAAACGACTGAAAAAGACTACGGGATTTTTAATATAAGAAATACCATATAAATAATTTTAACTATAATATATAGTATTTGACTACCCAATATATGACATATTGAGAAATCTCATTATTATGACATGGTATTTTGAAAATCGATTAATTGTTTTCATTTGTTTTACTGAAAATATATAAATTGATAGAGAATTATTGAAGTGTGCACGGAATACGGAGTATACAATTATATATGTAGAGACTAAAATTTGATGTTTTAATTTAGGGAATTAATAACAATCGCCATTTGAAATGAAGAAGAGTGCAATAGTTATAGTTTTTATACAATACATTTATGTTAAATTTATTTCTATCCTAGTTATACGAATGATTCAATAAAATAACTGTACAAACTCCATAAAACACTGTGTATAAATAATAAAGTTAGTTGTGCGTAATTTTAAAGTGCATTTAATTAATTATTATATGATATTATGTATATGTATAATAACTTTATAGAAACTGATACATGTCGCCATGAAATAAATTAATAATGAATGATAAACGTTTTTTTTTCTATGAAATATCCAGCGTTTACACGTTCAATTCTGCAAAAATCAATAATAGCATTACATGTACAGAATGTGTCACTAAATAGGAAATCGTTGATTTGGAAAATATGTAGTAAAAATCAATTTTATCTAAAAAAAATAAACAATCAAGTTGGTTTATCTAAAAACTTATTGTATAATTAATACACCCCATGAATTTGGTAAAAATAAAAAGCTTAAAAAAAGAATCATGAAGTAAGCGTCAACATCAACCATACATATTTTAGATTTAACAAATCCAAGTTAACAGAAATCTGGTTTGATTTTTTGATTTTTAAATGCTTTTTATTATTACGAAATTATGTTCACAATACATCTTATATATATTTTAATAGCTACTGATCTACTGATCATTTTGTATTTTACAATTTTATTTTATTTGGTTAGTAATCATAGTATTATATTATTCTAATGTTAATGTACAGCATAATAGGAAAAAGAGCTCAAAGAAATCTGATTGAGAAGCTTGAAACCCATCAAAACAGGTAACGAAGACATTAAATTGGTACGTGCCACAGGAAGAGAGAACAAACGGCGGCATCTAATGCATATACCCGAGTTGGCTGAGAACATTGAATCTCAATTCTGCAAGAATTTGAGGATTGCTTACTAAAACAACCAGTAAATTGAAAGCGTATATTATTTATGAATTCATATTTTCGCATGACGACAATATGAATTGCCCCTGAGCGACACCTATGGTATTAAACTTGTACATATTATATAAATTTATAGATTATAAATTTGGAATCATATTCAGCCAGCAACATAGCTCGGTTGTTAAGCTTCTGCTTGGCGTCGTGAGGTGCCGGGTTCGATCCCAGGGCCGGGCCTCGAGTGAAAATGAATTTCTCAGAGTATGCTGCTGGTTAGACCTGGATTTGTGACTCCAGGTTGATCGTTTCCTATCAGAGTTTGCAAATTTTCTCTGATTTCATTGTTGAAACGGTTCCCGGTAAAAATTGGTCAAAATCCTTCCTATATATACCACCAATGTCACCAATAATTTTTGTTTGATTATTGTGCAATAAATAAGTTTGTGTACGATTTGATAGATGTCTCATTGATTTGCGAGTTTTTCAGTGTCTCGTAATTCAGTTACTTATATAATGAATAAAAATGCTGCAATATTTGTAATTGGCCAGGAAGGCGCATTGGGGTTGCCTGTAATGCCTTCCTGGTATGTGTTGTCATAAAAAATAAAATAAAAATAATGGTGACATAGAAGGTAGGATGGTTTTGGCAATTTTATGAGGAACCGTTTCAAAAATGAAATCAAATATATTGGGAAACTAAGAAACGATCGATCAGCAGCACTAGATAAATACTTCCGAATATTTTTTTTCAATCGAGGTCAACCTAGTGCTTGAGCCCAGGAGCCTCTCGATGGTTAGCTTTAACGCAACTACCGAGCTATGCTGCTGGCTGTAAATTGTTACTCAATTTCCATTGATTTATTTAGTAAACTTTGAATTAATTTGTGTCGATTTCAATACAAAAACTTCATTTTTAACATTATTAAAATTGTACAAATCAACGTTCAGAGGTAGATCCAATATATTTTCGTTTATCGTTAAAATTACTCGTAATGAAAACTAAAATAATTCATAGAACACACTGTACATGCAATTACGTGTCACGAATCAGATACAGTTTATGGCATGAAATTGATTTACAATTTTCAACAAAGGAATAAAATAGATAACATCACTTTCATTTGTGACTCATTTCACATAATCATATAGGAAATAAACTCATTCATCGTAGAAACTTAGCTTAGAGCTTGTGTTTAGCTATTTTTTTCAAGTCAAAATTAAAAAAATGTATTATACAGATATTAAAAGCAGCAAATTGATAACAAGTAAAGCCAATACCAATATACCTGTTAATGCAGTCGGTAAGGTAGAACTCTTGGGCACGAGCTGGCGTCACCAAACCAGAGAATTTTTTGACAATTCTACGCTACACGGAGTGCGTTACATAGCTGAAAAAGGAAGACCCTTTTGTGAAAGGTGCAATTCTACTGCAGTTAATCAATTCGTTTTATCTTTCACATGCTATAACTATTTTTAAATTATTTATTAATATACATAGATTTATGTGGTTTTGCTTTACATCTGTCGGAGCCGTAGCAACTTGTATCATTATAGTAAGCTTGTGGGAAAAATTTCAAACCAACCCTACTATAACGGGTGATTATAAAAACATTATGTAAGTATGTCTATATGTACATGCATGGGTATGTTCATATTTCAATAACAAATTTTTAGGATTGGATACAGATTTTCATAATTGGGATGTCCTTTTCCCCGCTATCACGGTGTGTGACCGAGCTCCAAATAATCCCGATTCTGTGGACGAATATATTAATAAGTAAGTAAGATAACACTGTTCGACGCGAAAAATGGTTCAGAGACGAGATATGAATTTTCTTATAATTATCTTGTTACGTATACTAAAAACAGCCGCCGAGTAATTGCGATCGGATTAGGCCGGGTAGCGTCCTGAGAGACCGTGTGACCGGTGTAAGTGGTTTTAAGGATTAGCGACAAGCTAAGTGCATGTAGGCTAAACAATGGCGACCGAGTTGGCTGGTATTGGTCCTTTCGCAGAATTGACCTGTACCGTGTCGTGGGAATGTTGTGGGAAGACATATCCGTACGTGACCATAACAATAGGTAAACAAATTAGACGTCGAAGATGTCCTGAGAGATCTATCCCTTATAAGGCGATATCAGGTCATTCTGGACTGAGCACTGCCAGTGCGTGTATCTCCTTAATCATCAATAAATGCTAGGAGACGACTTTTGGCCTTTTACTTGGATCCTCCACCCACCCCTACGCAACAATATGTAATAAATAATGTTGATTGGCTCGAGATTTAGAGATGTGTTTTTGAAATCGCGTGATTTTTCTATATCTTGGTGTTGTTCGGTCGATGTCTCAAAATCTGTCAATTTCCTGTTCAAAATGAATATTGGAATCTACAGTCGGTTATTTTATCTTTCATTTGTTATACTTTTTAGCTTTCAAATCTAAGTAGTCGTCCAGTTCAAATCAAAAGTCAAAAGTATGTATTTTCATTTGGGATTTTTTCCCACTGTTAATACTATTTTATATTGAGTATTTTCTATTGAAACATGTTTATTGGAATAGTGTTCTGGCCACACTATTTTTTGTTTTCGTTGTTGATTGGAAGTGTGCTGAATTTTAAATCGGTAAAATTGCGAGCTAAATGCTCGTACTAGTATTTACTCGTATGTATTCACACGAATCTGAATTGATTTAATAGGGATAATATATTAAATTGTCTTTATATGAGAATTAAATAAAATTCCAATTAGAAAAATCATATTTCGACTATTCTTGTGGATTAATAACAAAAATTGTATTGATAACTGGCTTACCTCGATAAATAAGTCGTCATTTGTCGAACAGTGTAATTAATGTTTTAAATCTGAATCGCTTTCGAAACGATTTCTATACAAAACTTTTATAATGGGTTACAACAGAACATGGCCTGAAGCCACTAGTCAAGATAGACAGAAGTATGAGGATTTTTTACAATTTTTATCGACATTGAATTATAAAAATATCAAATCGGTAGCAGCCAATTATGCTGGAGACAGTAAACTGACAGTCATTGGAACCGACCTTCGTGCAGTTGTCTTCGATGTGAGTATTCTTTGTATCATGAAATACTTTTAGCGATCTTAAAAACGGTTAATAATTTGTGAAAAATGAAAGGTTGTGTTCCATTGTGAGGATTTTCTTTCGGAGTGTGCCTTCAAGGCAGATTCTGAAGATTGTTGTGAGCTCTTCATGCCTATGATCACTGAAAATGGTTTTTGTTACGCCTTCAATTCGAGACATATTGAAAAAACTTGGCCTTGGTAAGTTAAAACATACATATTATACTAACAAACACATTTGGAAAGTTTTCTACTAAATTATCCAAAATTACTTATTACTAGATTTTCATGCTTATTTCCAGACCAAACAATTTACCAATAATATATGTGGTACTTATTGGTTATACGGACGCACTTACACTAACACATACAAATAAGCAGCTATTACAGGTTAAAATAATTCGTATCGATTAGCAAACATTTTAACATTCAGTATTGCGTTTTATCACTGGACCACATATTGTTCATCGAAAAAAAGTCATTCGGCAGATGAATATGTTCCTTATAAACAAAGAAAATATTTGACTAATTTGTCAATATTTTCGCTTAAGGCTTTTTATGTATATTTAAATTCATCTATTAGATAAATATGTGTACTAGTTTTACCTCACGACTTTCCAGGACAGATACTCAAAAAACCAGAACATACTGTACTGGCAAAAACAGTACCTTATCTAAGTGTGTATACTCTGTGCTTGGGTGTGCCCGTATAACCAATAAGTATGAAAAATATAGATATGTTTTTAATTCAAAATACATTCGTACTTTAATCTGGAATACTACAATTGATTATTTCTAACTATGATCTATCTAAGAAAATGTACATACTCTATTTCGAAGTAAATTTCGAAATTATATATTAGAAGATTAATAAGCAGTATAATATTAGCTAAATAACAAAACAATACAATTATATAATATGTATGCACTTGTATCTGCACATTTACAAAAGGTTTGATTTTAATTCTATTTATAATCGTTAAAAACTAAATTATGTAATGTAGCGTTGCATAGGGAGACGCCCCGTGGACCGGTGACGTCATGGTGACGCCGACCAATGGTGGAGTCGGGCGTTGTGGCCAATGGCTACACCCGACTCCTTGACCAATGACTGTACTTGTTGACGTGTCATAAACGTGTATGCGCTGAGCGCTCTATGATATAAGAACGGTACGCTCTCGATCGGTGGCATTCGGATCCTGACCTCCACCGGACGAGCAGCAATAAAGAACTGGAACCTGCCTGCGTGTTTTCTTGTACCTCGACCTGACTCCACTTACCTTTGAATACTCTTCACTGGTGTCAGAAGTGGGATCTACATGGTTGAGACAAGGAGCCACAAAGGTGCGGATTCGGGGTCTTCATCGCTGCCGGAAGAAATGGAGCCGAATCGAGAACAAAGCCCTGGGGAGCCGAGCAACGGAGGACGGAGACGGGAGGAGCAGAGCCGGGTGTCGAGGAGCCGGGTGCCAAGGACACCGGAACCGAGCTACAAGGAGCTAAGCCAGGGAATGGCGAGCTGCCAAGAGCAGGTCCAGTCCCTGCAAAACACCTTCGCCACGTTTTTGCAGTCCTGGGAGAAGTCTGCGACACCAACGCAGCCGAAAGCCGACGTACATCCAGAACCACCGAGGAGATCAGAGGTATGTTACGAGGACAGGCGGACCACACAGCGAGACACGTACGGGGTGCGGCAACATTCCCACCGGTACGAATACACCACGTTCGACGGTACTGAACGGTGGAAGGACTTCCTCAACCACTTCGAGTTTGCTGCACGGCTGAACAAGGAGACGACGAACCTGGAGGACCGACTGTGCTGCCAACTCCGAGGTGCGGCCGCCATTTTCGCCAGTCAGCTGCCATCGACGCTGAGCTACGACGAATTGACGGAAGAGCTGGCACAACGTTTCAGAAGACAGGGCACACCGATTGCATGCCATGCGGCAGCGGAACAGAGAAGATGGAGTGCGGAAGAACCAGCCGCGGACCACGTAGACGCGATACGAGCCCTCTGCGAAGACATGCTGGAGGGCGTCCACACGAACGCCGAAGCAGTCGAACGCATGACCGTGTGCATAGCGGCGAACTCCTTCACGTACCCCAGTCTACGGGCCAAACTTGGCGCGCTCCGGATCACCCCGACTACAGCGGACGTGATAACCAGAGCCGACGCAACACGACAAGCCGTCATCTTCGAAGCGAAGGAACAACGGTCGGCACAACCAACGTCGAGAACAGTACGTCCCGACGCGGGAGCGTTCAGACCATCTCGACCGGCCGTGCGACCCCCACGATGGGTGTCATCGGACCAGACAGCGCGACCAGCCACTACCACTCCAACGTGTTGGAACTGCGGACAAACGGGACACATTAGCCGGTTGTGCCGCAAGAAGAGGGTCCGGAAGCTAGAGCCAACGAACGACGAGGATGAAGACGACGAGGAGGAGGCGGCTTCGGGAAACGAGCAGTGATCGGCCTGTTACGGGTCAGACCGATCACCGGTGCACGCAAAACACCCGGAGTGAAAAAACTGGACGGCAGCGGCACGGCCGGCTCGTTTGTCGTGAAAGGAGAGATCGGAGGCGTGCCGTGTCGAATGGTGGGGGACACCGGGGCGTGCATCACGGTGATCAACCCGGAACTGTTCGCGAAGATCTCTCCTAAAGATTACACCGTCGTGAAGGGCCATTACAGCAGAGCGCGGCAAGCGGCGGGCCAAACCATCAAGATCCACCGATGGATACGGGTGACCCTTAATCTGCAGGGCGAAAAGTTTCCGTGGAACGTAGCGGTGGCGGATATCCAGGATCCCATATTGTTGGGACTGGACGCACTGAGACATGTCCGAGCTACGTTCGAGTTGGGCGGAGAGGAGAAGTGTATCATCAGGGGCGTGCAACGCGAGAAAGGCAAGAAAAACGCACCTGCTGTCAAGAGCATCCGCGGGGAAGTACCCCACCCGAAGATCACGGCGTTACTCGAGAGGGCCGATATTCTGCCAGAAGAGAAACGGCGCCTCGAGACCATGATTCGGGAAAATCGGAAAGCGTTCGCCCGGGACGAGAAGGACCAAGGAAGGACCACCAAGGCGGTCCACACCATCGACGTGGGAGACGCGAAGCCGATGAAACAGCCGCCGAGAAGGATACCGCTAGCACGGAAAGAGGAAGTACGCGCTATGATCGACGACTTACTGAAGCAGGGCGCGATAGAACCGGGGCACGGGCCGTGGGCGTCACCGGTAGTTCCGGTCGCCAAAAAGGACGGGTCGCTAAGGATGTGCGTGGACTACCGGAAACTGAACACCGTCACCAAAATAGATTCACACCCCATCCCGAGGATCGACGACACTTTCGACCAGTTGAACGGAGCGAGCTATTTCAGCACACTGGATCTGCAGAGCGGATTCTGGCAGGTACCGGTCGCCCCGGAAGACCGCGAGAAGACAGCGTTCGTAACAGAGTTCGGTCTGTTTCAGTTCAAAGTGATGCCATTCGGGTTGTGTAACGCGCCAGCGACGTTCGTACGGTTAATGACAAAAGTGGTCGGTGACATAAGCAATGTCCTCGTGTATCTAGACGACATTATCGTGCACAGCAAAACTTACGACGAACACTTGGTGCATTTAAACAATGTGTTCGAACGGATACAGGCAGCCGGCCTTAAATTGAATGCAGACAAGTGTCGATTGTGCTGCCGCGAGGTCGAATTTCTGGGACACCGAGTGTCAGCCGAAGGAATTTCGACAGATCCGAAGAAAGTCCAAACCGTGCGGGACTGGACGACTCCGAAAACACAAACCCAAATGCGCAGCTTCCTGGGACTGGCCACGTACTACCGAAAATTTGTGCGCAATTTCGCCGAGATCGCGAAACCACTCCATCAGCTAACGGAAAAAGGGCGCGAGTTCAAGTGGACACCGACGTGCGAACAAGCGTTCGAAAAGTTGAAAGAAGCGCTGACTACCACGCCAATTATGTCGTATCCCCAGCCGGGAGAGCGATATGTGTTGGACACCGACGCCAGTCAACATAGCATCGGTGCAGTTTTGTCTCAAGTTCAAGGGGGGGTGGAGAAAGTGATCGGGTATTTCAGCCGGACAATGAACAAACCCGAACAAAACTATTGCGTGACCCGAAAAGAACTATTGGCGGCAATTAAAGCCATTCAACACTTCCACCACTACCTATCGGGCTCGAAGTTCACGTTACGAACCGACCACTCAGCGTTAACGTGGCTGAAGAACTTCAAAAGACCGGAGGGCCAGTTGGCGAGGTGGCTGGAAATTCTGGGCCAGTACAACGTGACCATCATTCATCGACCGGGGATAAAGCACGGGAACGCGGACGCACTATCGCGAAGGCCGTGTACGGAAGAGTGTCCCAAATGCTCACGCGCAGAGACAACCGATCAAGAAAACGACTCGGCCCGAACGGAACCAGTAGAACCCGCAGAACCGGAAGCACGAGTAGCCCTCGTAGGGATCTTGCCCAACGAGATGACAAACTCGACGATCGACAAAATCGTCGAGTGGAAGAACGCCGGAACGAGACCACCGTGGGAAACAGTATCTGCTGAGGAGCAGGAACTGAAAATACTGTGGACCCAATGGGACGCATTGGAGGTGGAAGGCGGTAAGCTGTACCGGAGATGGGAGAACACCGCGGGAACACGTCACACAAAGCAGCTGGTGGTGCCGACTGAGAAGATACCCGAAATCATGTGGGAGATGCACAACGCGCCCACGGGGGGCCACTTCGGTATCAATAAAACGTACCGAAACGTGCGCCAAAAATATTACTGGCCGACGTGTCGAATCGACGTCACCCAGTGGTGCGAACGATGCGCACAGTGCGGGGCCCACAACGGACCACACCGAAGGAATCGCGGGGCACTTCAACCGTACCTTTCGGGGACGCCACTACAACGAATGGCAGTCGACATTCTGGGTCCACTCCCGGCCACCGAACGAGGAAACCGATACATACTGGTGGCCATGGACTACTTCACGAAGTGGCCGGAAGCGATTCCACTACCGAACCAGGAGGCAGAGACCGTAGCAGACGCCCTGGTAGAACAAGTGTTCACGCGGCTAGGCGTCCCGAACGAGCTGCACTCTGACCAGGGACGAAACTTCGAGTCGAAGTTGTTCCGTCAGGCACTGGACCGGCTGGGCGTACACAAAACGAGAACAACACCATACCGACCTCAGTCCGATGGAATGGTCGAGCGACTCAATCGAACCATGCGGGCGCACTTGACGAAGTTCGTCAACGACGAGCAGGACGACTGGGACACGCTGGTTCCGCACTTCCTCATGGCATATAGAGCGGCCCAACACGATGCGACAGGAGCATCACCAGCAGCCATGATGTACGGACGAGAACTGCGCATGCCGGCGGACCTACTATATGGGGGCCCTCCACCAGACAGCGAACCTCAAGATCCACACCGATATACCACGAAGTTGACCGAAGGCATGGCCAAGGTACATCGGTTCGCCAGAGCCCACCTCCGGATGCAGAATAGCCGTATGAAGACGCGATACGACGTCCGCAGAACCGAACCGGCGTACGAAACAGGTGACCGAGTATGGCTGTACAACCCTGCCAAGACTCCAGGGCTTTCACCAAAGCTGCAATCGTTGTGGGAAGGACCGTACACCATAGTGACTAAACTTAGTGACGTAGTATATAGGATACGCAGGGAATTCGACGGCTCAAACCGATTAATGGTGGTGCACCTGGATAGACTCGCAAGGTATAAGGCCGTCGAATATTGACTGTAATTGTATGTAGCTGTTTTGTAATTGTAAATTAATGTGTAAATTAATGTGTAAATTAATGTGTAAATTAATGTGTAAATTAAGGTGTAAATTGGTGGGTCGATCGGGACGATCTCTCTTAAGAGGGGGGTTGTGTAGCGTTGCATAGGGAGACGCCCCGTGGACCGGTGACGTCATGGTGACGCCGACCAATGGTGGAGTCGGGCGTTGTGGCCAATGGCTACACCCGACTCCTTGACCAATGACTGTACTTGTTGACGTGTCATAAACGTGTATGCGCTGAGCGCTCTATGATATAAGAACGGTACGCTCTCGATCGGTGGCATTCGGATCCTGACCTCCACCGGACGAGCAGCAATAAAGAACTGGAACCTGCCTGCGTGTTTTCTTGTACCTCGACCTGACTCCACTTACCTTTGAATACTCTTCAGTAATATTTCATTTATTTCAGGTTATCTAAAACATTGGAACCCTATTTAGAACAATATATTCACGAAACAGATACAAAATGGTCATTTGTTTTTGATTCTACTCATAAAGATACTCTCAATAATGTAAAAAAAAAAAACAAACATAAATATGTATCCATTAAATTAGTATTTAACAATATAAATTAAACATTAATTATTACTTGTAGATATACATACATTCGACGGACGAAATGCCAGGAATGGATTCAAATCCGCAGCACGTTTGGGATAGACGAGTTGAGAAAATATCATTTTCAGTCAAGCAGACCTATACAACACCAGACGCCCGTCAACTGTCTATTAAGTATATCGATCGTATTATGTATTAGAGAACTTTCATAAAAGAGAAAATGCATAAACTTTACCATTCTATTTTCTTATAGACAAAGAAGATGCGTGTTTGCAGACGAGATAAGTTTAGTGACAGATTCCATTTATACGTACTCAGCTTGTACCCGTCAATGTCGAATGATGCTGGCGAGACAATTTTGCGGATGTGTACCACACTTTTATCCCCAAATTGGTAATTCATTTAACTTCAACAGTTAAAACAGGCTTTCTCTTAAACGTCACAACCAATTAAGGTCTATTCATACTGGCACAGCATAGGCCAGCAACTGCATGTAAACACCAGTACAAAAAGTATTCTTTGGTACATTCTATTATATTGTTGCGTGGACGTGAAGAGGGGGCTTCCAAAATCGGAGAAAAAGACGCAGGAGGGTTGTAGAAGGTGTTTATTCGTGTGCTCTCGTCGGCGCTCCAGGTCGGAATGGTTTCCAGGCTGAGAGCGCTGCATATTTATACCCGTTGGGTACAACACACATACATACATACACATGTTAACTATTGGTCGATGAGTGGGGCGATGCCATTGGCCGTTACATACGGCTTATTCATTCGGCGAGGGCATTTTGGCGCGAACGAGAGATCAGGTGATTAGCGCTCGTAAGCCATCGATCCACGAGCGCCACCCACCTAATCTCTGCGTTACAATATCATTATCATCATCTACAGCCGCTCACCATCCACTGCTGGATGAAGGCCTCTCCAACACGCTCCCACTCGTCTGTTTTGTGCAACTCTCATTCATCTCACCCCACACATTTTCCTAATTTCGTTTACCGATCTTTCCTGTGGTCCTCTTTTTACCCTTTTGCATTTTCTCGGGTACCATTCTAGCACTTATTTTATCCAGTTTCGTCCTTTCTTTTAGACACGTGGCCTGCCTATTGCCATTTCAATCTCTTCACTCTATCCACTACTCTTGTCATACTTCTCACCCACATATTCCGCTTCCTGTCTTTCCTCGTTATGCCGAGTTGATTGGACTTTTAACATCCATACATAATCACTGGCAAAACGCATTGATCGAAGATCTTTTTTTCTTCAGGCAGAGTGGCATTTTTTTTATTTAAAGACAACATTCATTCGTCCAAATGCACTCCATCCCAATATCATACGTCTCTTTATTTCTTCTTCTTTGCTACTGGACATGTTTAATATTTGACTTAAATATTATTAATTATTTATGTACTAATTCTACTATTTTGTCATCTAATTATATGCTATCAGGCTTGCAATTACTATTGAACAATAGTTTGGTCTTACCTACGTTAATTTTTAATCTTATTTTCCCTGTCCAGCTGTGTCAGTCTGTTAAGTAAGTCAGCTGGATCGCGAGCTATTGAAACGATATCGTCTGTGAACCGAAGATGACTCAAAAAGCGATCGTTGATGCTTAATCCTGCTGTGTCCCATTCCAGGTTCCTGAAAACGCCCTCAAGCACCGCATTGAATAGTTTAGGAGAGATGGTGTCTCCATGCCTTACTTATTATACACTATTTGTTTTACCCGGCTTCGCTCAGTATTTGTAATATAAACAGCTTAAACATGGCGAATCTAATAGTAAATATTCATTCATTAATTTTATTTAATTTATTTGAATCGAAAAAAATATAATATTCAACAAAGATACTTACATACATACAAAGTCTCTTCCGAAATTATATATTAGATATATTGACACAATAATATTTTCCATAGTGTATGCGGCGTAGACGTAAGTGTAGCTGACGAAATCTATTTAACCAGCAGCATCGATCAATGGTTAGCATATAATGCTTTCAATTGTGTGGTCACGGGTTCTATCCCTGGTGTGTGCTGCTGGCCAGACCTTGGATATGTGACCCAAGGTCGATCGTTTCCTATCACAGTTTGCCAATTTATCTGATTTTATTGAAACGTTTCCAGCAAATTGGCGTCCTTGTCCCATCTCTCTAGCAAAAATTCGAGTTATTTAGCATCTCGGTTTTCATTGATTTGTATAAATGCTGCTAATTAGCCCATAGATGTCTATGTGGATTTTAATCGTTGTTCGTATTTGCCTTGTATAATACTTACAATACTTCTGTACAATTTTTGAACTTAGATGTGGTGTTTAATGTAAATATATAATTGATGATTCTTAATCTGTATACATAGCACACTTGTGGCGTAGAAGCAATCTGTTAGACGAGTGTGCATGATTGAATGAATAAAATAAAATATTATACATCAGGACATGCCACCTTAAGCCGATTTTGTCTTGCATTCTGCCAAAACTTGTCTGGTCGCATGCTGCTGTATAGTATGAATAGAAGCAGTCTTTTACGTGCAATGTTGTCCCAGCTGTTACCTTGCAGTGCTGAGTAATATGAATAGACCTTTAATGGTTTGAGTCTGATTTAACATGTTTTCGTCTGGAATTATGGGCGAAAACACACAGCACAGAACGTGGCACATGGAACGTCGACAAGTTCTCCTACATTTCTTCAAATGTGCGTGCTGGGCGTTCCATGAATATGTGCAAGGCAAAGCCCATTTTTTTCGCATGTTTTAAAGTATCTAAAAAGACCACGTGCTACATGCATCGCTGTGTGTTTTCGCCCTAAGGGCCGGGCCGTACCGTGCAACTTTGTCGGCCGACTAGTTGCGCGACACGAAAAAATGTATGGAAATGTGTGCGACAAACAAGTTGACAGGTGTGGCATGTCCCATCTACCTGCATGTATTGGTCTGGTCGCCCTCAACCAAGTGGCTCGCAAGTCGCACGGTGCGGCCCGGCCCTAAGTGTGTCATCCTCTTTTCTTACAAAGAACCGAATCTAATGAGGTTTAAATTTTCAGAAAAATTCCGATATTGCACTCTAGTCGAATTGAGATGTATTGCAGAGCATGTTGATAAAATTACAAACATAGACAAATGCAATTGTGAACTGGGTTGTTCGAATACGGTATACGAAGTAGAAAAACTTACCGAGCAAGAGTATGAGTGTTTCCTATTTACATATATACACCAGCAGTCACATAAAACGGAACGCTTGTCAATGTTGCGACATACGTGTTTGTTCTAATCATCACTTCGTTATTTGTAACTTTATCTTAGTTATTTCTTCTGCATATTGGTAAAAAAACGTAATTCTTTTAAACTATATACAAAATACAGTTATCTTGTATATATGCAAAATAAAACAGACTTAGGTTCAAAAAACCCGTAATATACCTGCTAAGGGTACGCCTTTGTTCATTGTGCGGCAAATGCTTTCAAACATTGAAAAGATCATGCTCAGCTGAGACCTTTTGCTGTATGATTGTTCTAAGGGTAATTAGGGGTTTAATAGTTTTTATTTTATAAAATTGATGGATTTAATATTTAATTTTGAATTTTTAAATTAACAATATCGATTCTTCAGAAATTGGTCGCTGTAGGGATATTTCCACCGAAAAAAAACTTTGATTGCTGCGTATTTGAAAGCGAAGAAGGTTTCCATGCGAAAAATTGCCGGAAAAGAGTGTTTCGGTAAACACAGTTCCGAGAATTTCGAAAAAAATGGAAAAGAATCTCTCCAAAACAACTAACCGTTGGAAGAATTGTGGTAGAAATAAGGAAACTACCCCAAAATTATTTCTCAAGCAATGGAATACTGCATGAATCTGATCAAGCTTTAAAATTGAGATTCGAAAATAAAGATATCGAGATATCTTCGTCGACAGTTAAGAGTCGGTGCTCCAACGCAAGCTCCGTTGTTCCGCAAGTTCCGTTTTATGTGACTGCTGGTGTATATATTATAACAGTCAAAAGTTTAAGTGTGTAAAATGAGATTTTTAATGCCAGCCCAACTAGAGGTGATGACGCAGATGCTGGAGATAGACCTCTGGAAATTGAATTCGTATCTTGGCCTATGGTAAGGTATAAAAGAGAGGTACTTTTCGGTTGGGTTGATTTGTTAGGTACGAAATATAATTATAAACATATATTTCAATAGATGCATGTTAAAGTTTCATTATATAATAGTATCATTTCACAGTATCGTTCGGCGGTATAGCTGGTTTGTTTCTGGGATTTTCCCTTCTGTCTGGGGTTGAGATAATCTATTATTTTACACTGAGAGCTTGCTGTATGTTCCATCGCGATAAGGACGAGCTGAAGCGATTGAATCACGAGTACTCGCAGAGAGATAGGCCGCCTTTCGATCTCGGTCTGAAGGTATGGAAGAAGCCACCCACGGCGAGCTTGAAAGGAGCAAAGGCTGTGTTGAAGCAAAGTGCAACTCGTCGCAGCAACGCAGTCCAACCTCAGAAGATCGTCGTTAAGGAAGCGTCGCAGTACACCAGACCTCCTAGTTATTCTCCACCACCTGTTTACATGGAGTACTTGCCGTAAATTTATTTATTACTAGTGGTTTTACCCGGCTTCGCTCGGTATTTGTAATATAAACCGCTTTAACATGGCAGATCTAATAGTAAACATTTTATTAAATTTGAATACGCATTTGTTTGATGACGTCATGGATTTTACGAAGCAAACAAAGTATCTTTCGAAATTATATGTTAGATATTTGTTGGTAAGTTGGTGTATTATCTGAAAAAAATAGTACATAATTGTGTACATAGATACTTGCCTATTTTATGTATGTATAACTTTGCACAATAATAATTCGTTCAAATGTTTATTATTGAATAAATCATATTAAAACATTTTTGATTCTCATTGCATACATATATTACACAATAATAAAGAATCTTGATACATGCTGGAAGTAAAAAATATAATGCTGGATGATTTTTTGAAGTTTGAATTGAATCAAAATAATAAACAAACCGGCTGTTTGCCGTATAAATCGATATGATTACATAAATAGGCCTTATATGAATGTATATGTTACAGTTGAAGTGTATATTTTTCCAGTTGTAATATGTTTCATCTAACCTGGTACAAACTACCGTTATAGTTGAAGTGTATTTTCAGTTGTAATATATTTTGACTAGTTGGTATATAATCCGTCTAACCCACGTAAGTTGATTCATATGGAGGTTTCGTGACGTCACTCGACTAGTAAACTGAGTTAAAAAGTCACATTTTTGTTTCGAACACATTCTTACAGTATTCATTACCTTTATTCGTAATACCTATCAAATATTAACGCATTACTGAATTCTAAAAACATCAGAGCTGTCAGAACTCAATTGTTATATTACAACTGGCGCACATGGTTGAAAGCGTATTTGCTTTTGTAGAGTTATCTTTTAGTAGTTGAATTGTATTCGAATATGAAAAACCTAATACGCCAGTTGGAATATATTACAACTAAAAATACACTTCGACTGAAACGTATACATTACCTGTAAGTAGTTGTATCATAATAATGGTGTATTTAATAGTGGAGCAAGTAGAGAAAACTTTGATTGTGTATTTGAGAGCATTTCACATACTTCTTGAATCAGTCAAGTTACATGAGAATCACAATGAAATTTTTGCTGTAAGATCAAGAAAGTATAAATGAATAAAAAAACTTGTTTATATGTTGGTACATTTAAATCATTTATTACAAAATTGTGATACAATACATGGCATTGAACAACAAAATCTATTACATGTGTATGTACATACTTTTATTTTATAAAACTTTCTTTAGTCACCATTTTCATTCAATGGCAGTTCTGTGACATTTCAAATAATGAAGGATATTAACAAGGTTCTAATTAAGTTTAAGAATAACTAAAAATGTTTTAAAAACATGCACAAGCATTATAATATAACAAGACAAAAAATACAAAGGTGAGGAAATTAAAATGTCAATATTCCAAATCCAAAAGATTACATTCCAATTTAGCAGTACATTTGTTTTAAAACAAAACAGTATCCTACTTTACCGACCGACTGGTTCCATCGAAACCAAAATGGCGCGTACGCTTGTCGAACATATATGATATTTATAAAGGCTCGACAATATATTAATTATTATGAAGAAGATATTAATGTCTTTCAAAAATCATTATATTTGTACTGGATTTTAATAATGCGTCAGTTAAGACGTGAAACCAGCGCATTTTAGACTCTTTATGATTTCAAATTAGGTTAGGTGCTCTAATGGTGGACCAATTTTGTAAACCAAATTTTTCGACAATGAAATCAACAACCCATAAATTTAAATATCACTCAGCAAAAAATAATGACTCAACAATATGAAGCCAGGGTTATGATGGAGCAAGTATTATTCACAGTCATGTCTAGTATAATTCCATTGTTGTAACTTATATGTATGTTTTGAATAGTGTACTTTCACAGTCATGTCTAATATAATCCCATTGTTGTAACTTCTATGTTTTGATTAGCGTACTTTCACAGTCAGGTCTAGTATAATTCCATTAGTGTAACTTGTATGTTTGATCAGCGTATTTCTACAGTTACACCTAATATAATTCCATTTTTTGTAATTTATACGTTGTGATCAGCGTACTTTTACAGTCATGCCTAATATAATTCCATTGTGGTAAATATTGTAATTTTTGCAACGTTGTCACTGGAGGGGGAGTACTGTGGAGGCTTGCCGAGCCAGCGGTCTTGGGGGTTGCCACACCGGCTTTTATGCAGGTTGGCAACACCGGGACAAGCGCGGTTCGGCGCGTCTGACAGACTCGGCGCCCCACTCGGTGTACGACAACCCAATAAACAACACACGCTCCAAGCACGCTCTATTATTTCAACACCCCCATTACAACGAACACGACAGTACTTTTCCATTACCAAAAATGGGAAATCCCTAGATAAGCATCTAGCGCTTCATCTGTATGCTGCCTGCTATCCGAATAAGCGCTGTACATTAACGTAATAAAACTTAAGAACCATTCGAATCGAGTGCGTCGAATAATAGTAATAATGTCACATAGAACACTATAAACAATCAAAGAGTCATTTTTCTTTTAAGAAGAGAAGCGATATTTTTAAATAATATGAGTGTGCTTATGAAATCAAGCGATGGATCATTTTCTATCATGGTTGTAGACTTCATTAATGAGACGTGCTCACAAGACCAGAGACATTGTCCACCAGAGACATCGTCTTTATTGACAGCACGGCATCTTGTGACACAGCAAACATTTAAATTTTACCATTACCAGGGCCGGTGCTTTTCCTTTTGCTGTTTTTATTACCATTGTATAAGATAACAATGTTATAAAATGAGTTTTGGAGTCCCACTGAAATTAAATTTTCTCTCTTGATAGAAAGAGTTCAAAAAAAGTTTGTTTAGATGCCTTTATATGAGGAAATATAAATATTACCCTTATTTATTTCCCACTGCCTTTTTACAAGGTATGCTAGGCTTTGACTCACTATCTTCGAGAAGAACTATTTCAATTTCCGTTAACTTTTTCATAAGGGTCGAAATGTACAATCTGAAAGTTTTTTGCTGAACATCCATTTCAGTCTGTAAGTGATCTGCCATTTGATGCTCGATTATATGAGAGAAATACTATGAATGATTCAGTCCCAAGAAAATGGCTAACATATAACAAAGAAAATAAGTGCTTGTAACGCGACGTTCTCCCATCGTCCCATAGGGCAACACTCGCCCTTTATTTCGAGTGGCCACACAGGGAAAAGCCTTATAGGCGCGCGCGCATGTAGAGCGCTCTCTCTCACCCGCGATCGCCCGTCGAAGAGAGATCTCTCCTGTGCACGTCTCCAGGGGGAGACGGGGCCCAGAGATCCACCAGCAGTGCTGAAGAACCGCTTTGAGGTCGAGTGTAACATCACTCCCTCCCCTGAGTTCCAGCACAACGTCCCCTGCATTCCTCACGCCGTTTCCGGAGAAACCTCAGCCGTGAGAGGACCGCAGAGCCTCTTCTCTCTACAGCCAGCCGTCAGCCGGGAAGGACCTCCCGGCTGACGGCTGAAGCATCTCCGCCGAGCGTCTTCAGAGACGCCCAGAGATCGCCATCTTGTGTCCACACGGAGGCAGTACGGAGTTTGTCTCCTGCCTCCCCCTCCCGCTGCTGTGACCCGACCAGCGGTGCTTCAACGAGAAGACGACCGCAGAGCCAGCTCCCCAACCACGAGGAAGCTGTGATCAACGAAAACGATTTGCAGTCAGGAACCTCCCCGACTATATACAGTGAGCGACAAAAATAGGTACGCACATAGATTTCGGACAAAAAGCGCGAAACAAACCTCTCTACCTGCCTTAAACAATGAGACCCCGACCTTTTTTTTTTTTTACACAACTCTATGTACCGTTGGTACAAAGATTTATAAAGCTGATGGTCAATTCCTTATTTAGTTTCGCGTTAACTTTGGTTGCAATAACATCGCATCAGAAAAATGTCGTCCGCACGCCAAATGTCGATCGATGAAAAAGCGGTAATTTTGGCTCTTACGAAAGAGCGAATCGCGTATCGAGAGATTGCTCGTCGGGTGGGGTTCAGTGAAGGTTCTGTGAGAAAATTCATCAAAAAATACAGTGATACAGGATTAATAACAAGGGCTCCAGGAGCTGGAAGGAAGCCAAAACTCTCAATTCGAGAACATCGAATAATTAAAAGGTCTGTTATTCAAAATCGGTTCGCTACTGCATCTGAAATAAGGGACGAAGTGTACGCTTCAACATCAACATCAGTTCATACGCGTACGATCCAAAGGGAGCTTAATAAAATTGGATTTCGAGCAATGAAACCCGCGAAAAAGCCACTTTTGACTGCTCGAATGAAAAAAAACAGACTGGAATGGGCCAAGGATAAAAAAAATTGGACACCGGAGGATTGGTGCAGGGTGGTGTTCTCCGATGAGTCCAAGTTTAACCTCTTTGGATCAGATGGGAAGACCACAGTTCGCCGTAGAAGTGGAGAACGATTCCGAGAAGACTGCTGTTCACCAACAGTGAAGCATTCCCCGTATGTCATGATATGGGGGTGCATAACAGGATATGGAATTGGGGCGCTAGAGTTCGTCCGAGGGTCCATGAATGCCATCCAATACGAAAACACGATACGGGAATGTGTTTTACCCACCATCGAAGCACTCACAGAATACGTCACTGAACCAATATTTCAGGACGACTCTGCCCCTTGTCATCGAGCTCGTTCTGTAACAACAACCAACACACCACCAACAAATCGACAAACCGCAAGCGAACAACAATGGCTGATACCGGAAACACAACTCAAACCGATAGACAACCAGGGGTTTACAAGGGTAAACCAGAAAATAGAAGGAACCCAAACGCGATCCAAGCACCAAGATCGGACGCACGACCCCAGCCATCAGCAAGCAAGCAGTCGAGACCGCCACTCCCTAAGACCATCCCCAAGGGAGGCATGGCGCAACGGGGGCCCCCCCCCACACGAGATGAGATCGTAGAGAAGTCAACCGCTCTCGAGACGTCAGCATTCCAACGGAATCAAGTCGTTAAGGAAGTGAACATCAACGTGACTTTCACCCCCTCTCTCGCCGCATTTCCCGAATTAGTACGCATGACGTACAGGGAAATCATGATTGATGAGCCAAACCTCGCGAAGGAATGGACGTACGAAACGTTCACTTACTACGCGACCGCCCTCCTCTGGCTTAGAATCATCGCACTGAAATCGAAATTTCAGCAAGACTTAGCCCAGGTCGAACTCGATCTCCAAGCTAAGTACGAAGGCATGCCTCTAGCGGTCCCTGAACCGTTACGCTTGTACTTCAACGCCTTGGGTAAAACCAAGACCGTAGCAGGACAGACGCTCTACCCAAGCTTCCCTCCGCTACCAACAACAGTGATAGCAGGTCTGCCAGCCACGTTCGGGCCGATCATTAACGCTAATCACAACCTCTACGAGGAAATCCCCTGTCTGGGTATTCCGATACTTCAGATAAGAGCTTCTTTCAACGAGGTTAACCCGTTTCCACAACCGGTGTACCCAATGGTACCACCGCACTTCGACCCGTCCCCAAACCTTTTATGGTACAGGACACAACGAAGACCGCGCGCAGAAGCGCTCGCCCAACTTGACGGAGCCAGGATTGACGCAAACAACTTTCCAAACTCTCCGCAGAACACCGGGTTCAACGTGACACTACTGAAGATAGTGTCAAATACAATTACGAAGACGAAGACTTTTAAAGTCACCGAAGCTGACATATTTAGTCAGTCGGAAGCAGGATCAGTGGCACAGACCATTATTCTGCGACCATCGCCTATCAACGGACTAGATGTCAGAAACATCGACTGTGAGGCTACCCCCACAGCACTCAACGCGGAATCCACCTCCGCATTCGGAATCGCGACAGCATTCAGCTTCCAACTAATGAAGGAAGCCTTCGAGGACTCTCACCTTAACTGGTACTGCCTCGAGCCACAGCCAGACAGACATGTACCGCCTGGCGCCATCGCAAATCGCAACCAGCGACGCGACCTACCGGAACAATACGACGTAGTGGTCTTTAGATCACTAACCCAATCGATGCAAGACTTTCGCATCCAGATCATTTTGATTCGAATCATGGTAATTTTTTGGCTTCTGTGCAGTTGATGGCAAAATATGACACCATTATATAGTTGTTTATTGAATGTAAAAATTCATATTGTTATCGAAAAATGTTATTAATCGTATTTAAACAATGTTTATAATATCTGACCATAGATGTCAGGTATTGTTTCGATAACAAATAAATATATGGTGTTATGCCCATGTTTTAAATTCAGCAGTTTCTTTTTTTAATTTGCTTCAAAATTTAGCAACTTTTATAAAAGCATCATACAAGAGAATGTCCGTGTGGATAGGCGTTGTTCAAAAACAACTGGGACAAGAAAAGATGAAACGATTAAAACTAATCGGTGAAACCAGGCGGTTGGGAAAATCTAATGCAGCAACAATATTTGAACATTCTAATGATCCCACTGCTAGTACTTTTGTAAATCTACTGACATGCTTATCAATGATACATGATTAAGACAAGTTTGATGCGAAAACAAAGCACGAAGCCACTTATTTACTCCAGTCTTCAAAAGTTTGAAAGCATATTGACAGCATTCACTTACTTGTATATATTTGAAACCACTCCAATCAAGTCAACTAATTATATGGGACGAATGTACTATAGCGCACAAAAAAGCATTAGAAGCGCTTCATTGTACATTAAAAGATTTGATAGGAAATGAACAGCTCTTCGGTGGTGCACTCATTTTATTGTCTGGTTATTCCACGTTCAACAGCCGCTGATGAACTTAATGCATGTCTCAAATCATCAGTTTTATGGCGACACGTACAGAAATTGACTTTGTAAACTAATATGACTGTAAAACTACAACATGATGCAAGACCCTAATTATGACTCGGTTCCTGTGTCTGCTACAAATACTAATTTTTCGGCTTCAACTCCTAGAAATAGACCGTTTATGCGTGGTTCAGGAGCACCACATGCCAATCTTCAAGTAACGAAAATTAGAAAGCATCTACATATTTTCCACCTTACGAACGATTGTACTGTGGAGGCTGTTAAAGAATATGTGTCAAATAAACTGGGACATAATAACGTTATAGTGGATCAATTAAGAAAGACTTCTTTCAGTACGTCATTCAAAATTACTGTGGATATGGATAATTTTAAATGCTGCAGACCGAATACATCGCGGCGAGGAAGGCCACAAAGCCGTTCAATGCACGAACGAGTCACACCGCCAGGACTGCGAGGCTATTGTTTTTGAAACCACTGTATGAAACAAAACCAAAAAAAGACGAACAAGATAATACAGACGTTAATGAAATTGTAAACATTGAGGATGGTATTAATGATGACAATAATAGTAATGATGCTTCTGATATTTCTGTTCACACAACTAAGCCTAGCACGTCAGGAAACAGCTGACATACATGCGCGTGACTACCTGCCCCCATACGCGAGAGACGTAACATCATTACATGCACAGCTGATTCTTAGACCAGCTGACCACAACAAACGACACATCGTGGATTATCTGCTGATATGAATGTCCATTTACTTTATCTGTCATTATAAATGCTATTCTTCATGTTTATGTATGAATGTATTTATGTTTATGTTTAATTGGTATTTTGTTTTTTTCTTTTTTGTTTTTTTCTTTTTTGTGTTATATTTTTTTGACCAGTGTGGCACTTTAGGCTTTAGCGCTACAGGAATTCCTGTTAAGCCACAATGGTCTGTTTAAAATAAATAAATAAATAAATGAATGACAATGAGCAACGAAAAGCCACAGCAACAAATTATGGATCCAATAAACAGAATAAAAGTGGAAATGGACATGCTCGTGGAGTTTGTGTCAAACGTCAAAAACACGAAGGAAAACATTAAAACCCAAATTAGCCTAGTACGCAGATTAGTGACAAGCCTAGCCGAGGAAGAGCAGAAAAAGAATAAAATCAACAAAACTGCATCTAAAGCTTCCGACGCGAGCACGGCGACAGAGACGACAGAGAAAAACACTCAGACCGAGACCGAAGAGTGGAAGACCCAACGGAAACAGCAGCGGAAGCAAAAGTGGAAGCCCCAGAAGCCGCTACAGAAACAACAGGTACAGGAGCAAGCGCAACAGGAAGAAAAACAGCAGCAGCGCCCACAGCCGTATCCATATCCACAGCCGCAGACGCAGCAGCAACGACAACAACAAAACAAGGTCCAGCAGAAAAAACCCAAACTGACTATACCGCGCCCAAAAACCGAAGCGATAACACTGAAGCGAAGCGAAAGTAATAACAACACGTACGCGGATATTCTCAAAAAAATAAGAACCACCGTAGACATCGCTGCAACTGGATGCCAGGTGGACCGCATCAGAAAAACCCGGAACGGTATGATCCTAATGGAACTGGAAAGGAACGGCGGCAACCCCACAACGCTAGCAGACGCCATTAAAACAGCACTAGGTGACGACACAACGGTCAGGAGATTAACGACGATGGTGAAGATAGAGGTGCGGGACCTGGATGAAGGAGAAGAGCGCCAAGATGTGATGGACGCCCTCAAACCAGTACTGGGAACGCTTACAGTCGAGGAGGCTGAAGTGGTCAGCCTATTCAACACTTACAACGGAACAAGAGTCGCAGTTGTAAAGATGGCAAGCGACAAAGCACGTACAATCCTAAAAAAAGGTAAGCTTCGCGTAGGATGGGTAAACTGCCGCGTACGACAGCACATAGAAGCGGTCCGCTGTTACAAGTGCCAGGAGTACGGACACTTGGCAGCCACCTGCAGCGGAAGTGACAGGTCCCAACTGTGTCGCCGATGTGGTAAAGGAGGCCACATAGCGGCCAAATGCGAGAACAGTCTGTGCTGCATTGTCTGCAAAGACCGCGGCACGGACACACAGCACATGGCAGGGACACCCAAGTGTCCTGCATACAAAACCGAACTGGAGAGACAGAGGAAGGGGAAGACACAAACATAATGGCTGCAAATGGAAAAATAAGAGTCCTCCAGGTAAACCTTAACCATTGCAGGGCTGCGCAGGACCTCCTCCTGCAGACCATCTATGAGAAAAAAATTGACATCACAATAATAAGCGAACAACATCGCCCATTAAATGGAGATTGGTTCGCCGACACAACCCAGCGCTCGGCGATCTACATCTCACGCGGAAGCGGGATAATCACAGAGGCAGGAACACCACAGGTAGGTGCAGTCTGGGTTCGGGTGCGGGGCGTGCGGTTCTACAGCTGTTACTGTTCGCCGAACGCCTCGGTCTCGGACTTCGTACTGTTTTTGCACGAATTGGAGGCGAGCGTCAGCAGGAGCACAGGACGAGTGGTCGTTGCCGGAGACTTCAATGCAAAGTCTACAGAGTGGGAATCACCTATCACCGATGAGCGCGGTCGCCTACTAGCTGACACAATGGCCAGACTAAACCTGCATGTCCTGAACACCGGAAGTGCAAATACCTTTGTCAGAGGAAGCACTGGCTCCATAGTCGACGTCGCTTTCGCGGACGAGGACACCATTGGCCGCATTACCAACTGGGAGGTGCTCAGCGACACAACACTAAGCGACCACCAATACATCTCATACGAGCTAAGAGACACAAGAACGACCGATTCGACCCCGCATAAGACCGAGCCGACAAGGTGGGCCGTCGGCAAGCTAGACACTAAAACGTGCGAAGAGACGCTCAAGTTCGAGTGTGGCCGTATTCAAGATACCACAACTGGAACAGAACTTTGCAAAGAGACAACGGCAGCGATCGCTCGGGCTTGCGAGGCCTCGATGCCGAAGAAGGGTGGAGTGGGACGGAAACCACAATATTGGTGGAACGACGAAATTGCAGAGCTGCGAAGAACCTGCACAAGAAAACGAAGAGAGCACTGTCGGACTGAACGAAGACACAGATCAGGCCACGAAGACGACCAAACGGCCATCGAAACCGCAAGCGAAGCCCACAAAGAAGCAAGAAGAGCAGTCACCTACGCAATCAGGAGGAGTAAAAAGTTGATGTGGGAACAACTCATAGCGACGGTGGACCTGGACCCATGGGGCCAAGCGTATCGTATGGTCCGTGGTAAGCTGTCCGGCCACCGCCAAATTCCCTTCTTAAACAGAGATGGAAATTTGGAAACGATAGTTTCACACCTTTTCCCTACACACAAAGAGACGACACCACAAGCGTGGATCATAGAGCCCGAAGACATCCCAGAGTTTACACTGGGTGAACTATACTCGGCAACAAAACGGCTGTCCACTGACAAATCACCTGGACCTGACGGAATACCGAATGAAATTCTCCGCATATCGGCTAAAGTCTGCCCGAAAACATTGCTGCGGACATTCAACAGCTGCCTCAAGAGCGGAGAATTCCCAAAAATATGGAAAAGGCAGAAACTCGTGCTCATACCCAAGGGCAACAAACCACCGGAGGAGCCGTCGTCATACCGGCCACTGTGCATGTTGGACGGATTGGGCAAACTCCTCGAGCGCCTCATATTACAGAGAGTAGCGAAGACGACGGAGACGGAAGGCGGGTTATGTTCGCAGCAATACGGGTTCAGACCCGGTCGGTCCACGGTAGACGCAATAGCCGAGGTCATAAAGACAATAAAAGACGCTCATAGTGGAACATTAAAAACGAGCAGTCACTGCATAATGGTGACACTGGACGTTAAAAATGCTTTTAATTCTGCCAGATGGGATAAAATAATGTCGGCTCTATCGGAGCTCGGTGGAATACCAGACTACCTTGTAAGAATAATAGGAAGTTACCTGTCGGAGAGGGTTCTGATCACAAGACTGGCAGAACGCAAGATCTCCTCTGGTGTTCCACAGGGCTCTGTCATGGGACCAACATTATGGAACATAATGTACGACTCACTTCTTAAATTAAGACTTCCAGGAGGAGCGAAGCTGGTGGGTTTTGCAGACGACGTAGCTATCATTGTTGTGGCTAGGAAAATAACGGACCTCGAGACCGCCACAAACGACACTCTCGACCTGGTGAACGACTGGATGACGGAAGCCGGACTACAGCTTGCACCACAAAAAACCGAGGCGGTTTTGTTCACCAGAAAAAGAAAAATCGAACCCCCGAAAATCACCATTTCGGGATACGACGTGAGACTAAAAAGGTATTTGACTTATCTTGGAATAATTCTAGATGACAAATTAACCTTTAAGAAACAAGCTGAGCATGCCGCGGAGAAAGCGGCAAGAGCTGTCAACAACATCGGACGACTAATGCCCAACATCGGAGGGCCCAAACCATGCCGAAGAAAACTACTCAACAGCGTAGTGCACTCGGTGATCCTATACGGTGCACCAATATGGGCGCCCAGCATGGCAGTGGAGAGAACCAGGAAATACCTCGCAAGAGTACAACGCAGGGGCGTACTGAGAATCGTATCGGCATATACAACAGTATCCGAGTGCGCAGTACTGGTTATTGCTGGAGTACCACCCATCGACCTACTGGCACATGAAAGAAAGAAGGTATACGAGGGAAGAAAGGAGGGAACGAAAAAAGTAAGAGCGACGGCACGGGCGGAGCTCATGACGGAATGGCAGGTCCGCTGGGACGGCGCAGACAAAGGTAGATGGACACATCGACTGATCCCATCAATCGCAGCCTGGACAAGGAGGAAAAGCGCAAAACCGGACTACCACACAACCCAGCTACTAACCAGCCATGGGTGTTTCGGAGCATTCCTCAACCGCATCGGAAAGGAAACGACAGCAGGATGTCACCACTGTGCATCAATCAGAGATGACGCAGAACATACACTCCTCGTATGCCCTGCATGGGAATCTGAAAGAGCGACACTCGAAGAAAGCACCCCGGTCAACACTGAAGACATAGCACAGAACATCACTAAAGACGTAGCCTCTTGGGAAGCATTCGCAGAGTTCGCAAGGAGCGTCATGAAGCAGAAGGAGGAGGCCGAACGGCTAAGGAAAGCGGAAAGACTTATAGAAGGAAATGAATAGATGTCAACCCATAGATATAGATATACTATTACCAGCCTATGATTAATACTGCAAATGAATGTTTTTCAGGAAACAGAAACCAAGCGGGTCAACTAGATGAACTGGAAAGGAGGGATCCGCACAAAAAGGAGAAGCCAACAAGGACGAAATCAGCCCCTGCGGAAGCAATCCACCAACGAGTGGGGTCCCCAAAGGGGTGAGGTGAGTCGGGGGAGTTTTTTAGTCAGTAAAAATCTGACACTTCCCTCTAGTGCGGACTAGAGGGAGTCTTATTGAAGATTTTCTCCTCCCACGCATAGGAAAAAAAAAAAAAAAAAAAAAAAAAAAAAAAAAAAAAAAAAAAAAAAACACGTCAGGAAAAAGAAAATATGAAGAAAATTTATTCAAAATCTTAGCAGATAATGTTATAAATAAAAGAACAAGAAATATGGAAACAGGTGACAATGATCCTGACAAACAATTTTTGTTATCATTACTGCCAGATTTAAAAAATATGGATCAGATCACAAAATTTGATATAATGAGTGTTATGAAGAGATATAAAGATTATAATAAGTTATATTCAGAATACGGATATCGGACAGGCGCTATCTTCAGCACATGTGCTTTTTCTTGAGTCCTTATGCTCTAACCCTGATTTGAATATATTTAAAAATACATCAAAAGTGCTCAAAGACATTCTGAAGTAATTTTTGAATCGTTTAGAATCATTTCGCAGTTCTGGGTAAAGTGTATTAAACTGACCGGTTGAGTCATGGTGCACCTATCGGTGACACCCAGCATCTTTTTCGTCTTCTTCGACGGCGAATACGTACGAATAAGTACGAAAATATTAATATTTCAAGATGCTATAAATGTTTTGGATACAACCATAAGGCTGCGGTATGCACAAACAAAAAAGTTTGCAGGAAATGTGGTTCTTGCGACCACATCATGATAGATTGTAAGGAGATGCCTAAATGTACTTATTCAGTCATATAAGGCACGAAAAATTCATTATTCATTCTCAAAAATTCCAAATGTAAGATATCTCTCCAGCACATTAAGCGTTAAAGAGATGCACAGAATGTTCTTAAACGAATATTATATAGGCATTTTATACGATACATATTATCGTATTTTCAATTCAAAATACAATTTATCTTTTGGTGCACCTCGCAGTGTCAAATAAATTAAAATTGGCAGATCTCCCGAAGACGAAAGAACTAAATTAAACAACGAACATAAACTTCACCTACTACAAGCACAAAAATTTACGAATAAGAAGAAATTTAAAAGCAAAAGCTTGTATTTCTACAGATTTTAGTCATTTCGTTCGATTTTATGCAAAATTTGCCCCTTCCCAACAAATGCAGTTTTTTATGCTCGCCAATTATCTCTGGCATTTCATGACCTGGCTAAAAATCATGTTGTGACGTATACTTATCATGAAGGTCAAGCCAGATGCGGGCAAAATGATGTTACATTCCTTTTACTGCATTGGATCAACCGCTATCTTCCGGAAGGAACTAAAACCCTGATGTGCAGGGCAGAACAAAAATCTTGTGATGATATGGTTTTGGTGTTTTGTTGTTCATGTTCTCGTTAATTCACAAAAGTTGAACGTTAATTCACATTTTTCCGATTTTCTGGGCACTGATATCTGCCAAATGACACCGATTTTCACTTATTTACTCATAGACGGACAGTTCTTGCGGACATACCCCAAGATTGGGATAGGGGTGTTTTAAAAGCTAGGATAAATCCAAGTCCGCATATCTTAGAAAAACCGTTTTTATGAAAAACGTTTATCTTAGAAAGTCCGTTTATCTATGAAAAACAGTTAAAAAATTTTTATGACTTGAAAAGTAGTTTAGGTTTATATTTTAAGGCTTCTATGGGATATTTTTTTAAAATGAGGCCAATTCGCATGTACAAAATTTAACAGGCAACATCGTCAAAGAACCTTCGAAATTTACGATCCGATTGCAAATCTGTAGACAGCATTCACCAAACTACTGAAACCTGCGGTTGGAATCTGTCTGTTGTTTCCAAAATAAACTACTTTGTATGGGTGAGTTTTTTTATATAACTCAATTTGAATTAATATATCTTAAATGTAGAATACATGTGTTCGAGTCAAAAGCCCTCATCACTGTTGGCTGTGCTCTTACGACCTAGACCACGGCGAGAGCGCATACACGCCTCGAGCTGCAACCTCAGCCATAAGGGGCAGAGGTGCCGAGCGTACTTCCTAATCATACGGACAATAAAGCAGTCATAACCCAAACCTGACTGCATTTTACTAAACCACCCATCCCTCACAATTCCAGAACGAGCTGAAAGAGCGACGAGAGAGACGACGACGACGACGACGAACTGACGATCCATCAGCCACGCTGATTATTCCATCCCCCCCGCAGCTAGTGAACAATAGCGTTGATTCTGATTAATTATCAGATTAAGACGTGGCGGAAAGACGCGTCTAAGTGATGTTTGGGAATATTACGACAAAGGGAAAACTTGGAAAGCTGCAAAAAGTCTAAGCAGAGGGAGAAATTTCATCGCCACATATCATTGAAATGAAATTGCTGACGTTTAAGATCCTCTTCTAAATATGCCGAAGTAACACCCAAATTTTCTATTATGCCAAATTCTTCTTGACCCTTGTCAAGAAGAATTTGGGATGTTAATAAATTAATGGTAAATGGTAGATTCAACCCAAAAAAATGAAGATCCTTTCACTCTTTGTAAATGATTATGACTACATTGATGGAAAGAGCTTCAAAATTAACCTCAACGACAGCAGAAATCATTTAAATTGACTCAACTTCATGCGATCGGCACCAAAATACCATCACATTAGAAGCTCTTTAAAAAAATCAAAAATATTTTTAAAACGTAGTTTCCTTGATATAACAAAGATATTTTGCCCTTGTTTGAATCCAATATAGATATACGGTTTAGCTTCGTATATAATTAATTATATTGCAAAAGTAGAATCAGGACATTCAAAATTATTGAGAGTTAGTTGCCTTTGTCCAAAATGAGTAGGCGGAGTGTTTTCATAAATAAAAGTCCGTTTACAGAACGTGTTTGTATGCTGAAGCTGAATAAAGACTTAGATTCAGATTCCGTAGATATTTATTCAAAAAATATTATTATGAAATATGCGAATAGGCTGCAATCGAATAGCAAATATGCGAATAGCCTGAAATAGTCAATATAATTTAATGACGTTATATACTCGGACAAATGACGAGATAAAATTAGCCATTGAAAAGACATGGTTTTTTTTTGCCTATGCCCTCATTTGTCCAATGAGGGCGTATGCGTTTGGTTAGTCCCTCCAATTAAAAGCGCTGGCATCGCGGTTTATCCGCGAACAGCTCTTGAAGCCTCTAAGATGGCATGTTCAACCTCTTCCAATAATAATTTAAGGGTAAGGACCTCGGTACCTTCCGCCAGGAAACCGCGTATAGAGATATTGGATGTTCCAAGCGATATGTCTGACGGCGACATGGTCTCGGAGCTCGGAGAAAAAATTAAAGGTTTTTTTAAACAATTATTTAAAAAAAATATATTTTCTTGCATTATACAGAATGGAAGAAGCCAATAAGCTGAATATGTGAGGTAAGGTCCGCTCGTTGGGCCCATGAGATTCAGACGGACAGGAGGTTGGCCCAGAACTGGGCCTACGAAACAACAGGAGTTTGATCCCACAAGAGTGCTCTCACCAGACATTGGAGCAAAGGGAAGAGGTCAAGCGCCTCCGAAGAAATGGACCAATGTTCAATCCTGGTCAACCATTGCAGTGCCTCTGTTAACGGAGTCACCCCGCACGAATGAGCCACTTGATCTTTTGGAGGACAGCCATTGTCAGAACTTTGACGTGGTTGGCTTTATCCCGCTGGTTGAAGAGACGTACGAGAAGCTGGGGATGCTGGACCCATGTCTAAAAAAACGTTACAGTTTTTGAATTTTCCAAAATTGCTCACGTGCTTTTCATATTTCGCAAGCAATAAACATGGAATTTTAATAGGGTACAGGCAATTATTATACAATTGCAAAAATGGGATAAAATGTCCTCAATTGAAGACATCATTTTGCTTTTAGACTTGTATCAAGAGAAGCCGTGTCTTTAGAAACCGTCACGACCGGTGTCACCGACATAAAAAAAAAAGTCACTTGCCGTCCACATTGATGATCCCCTTCCTTGTAACCAATACAATCGAGCAATTTAGCGATTGACTCTCATTGTCGATAATGATTTAACGTTATCCTGCATTTGAAGAATTGTTATGTATGTAGTATGAACACTCTTCTATTATCAAACATCTTAGATTTGAAGCCTAGTTGTTTCACGGCTTTCCATGAGGTCTATTTACATTCGTTAAAACTTGTCTTTTTGTAAGTTTCCGAACATATTCATTAGTGTTAACGATTCGTTTTAAGCTGTGCTATATTTGTGTAAGCATTTTTCACAATTTTGTGATCAATTCAGCAGGAATATGTATACATTATACCTAGTCAAGCCAAAAGTTGTTACAAAGGTTTGGGATCGCTTTATTCATCAATATGAATTTCCAGTATTTTATTTTTTTAGCTTTCTATTGGGGGTGTATCCGTGCATTAAAAACTTAAAATTTCACGAATGTTTGTACACCGAACAATCAACAAATTTCACCACATCCCGTAATTATTTGACGTCAAAAGAAGTGGCCGTCCGAGATCAATTCGAACGTCTAGTGCAATTCATGCAGCTCAAGAACGAATACGAATAAATCCCCTTACAAAATGAAAGCAGACCGGCTTAATTGGTCCAAAAGTTAGTGATAGTGTACTGAGAATTGAGAGGGAGTTAAACATTTTAAAAAGTGGTGTAAATGATTACTTTTGACCAATTTACTTAATTAACCTTACGATTACGAGCGTAATCGTATGGTAATATGGTTCGCAACCACGAAACTCCACCCGTATCATTTAAACCCCTAATACGTTTGCTTTTGAGCAAATCATCACTGTTATCACAAATTATCACAAATTATCCTCATTTCAAGTAGCATTTATGAAGCCGAAATAGCTTACAAAATGAAAGCAGACCGGCTTAATTGGGCCAAAAGTAATCGGACACGTATTTAACAGATACGTGTTCCAACAATGAATTTTTTAAAAAAATCTTTATCGAACTATCGAACCAGCGATAAAAAAACTGGATAAGGAATACCATTTTCCAAAATGGTTGGACGGACTTGTGTTCCTTATGACCCATTCCCCCTCCACATATGTAATGTAATGCTTGATAAATTACTGTGCGCACACACAATCAGAGTAGACACGTGAAATCAGTCAAGTAATATACTACTCGGAGGGAGTAGTGAATTGGTCCAAAAGTAATGGGACACGTATTTAACAGATACGTGTTCCAACAATGAATTTTTTAAAAAAATCTTTATCGAACTATCGAACCAGCGATAAAAAAACTGTCCAAATATACATAGTAACTTGTAATCTCAACATGTAACTTGTATCTTCGAATATAATGTAACTATCTTGAATCTCAAAAAATGTCAACATAAAATTTTGTTAACACAAAACCGCTACTAAAGCGGGCTCTTCACTCGCATTGTGTGGGCCGCGAACACCGTGTGTTTGAGTGGAAATGTGAGTGTGTGCGTTCAAAGTGCAATAAATACACGAGAATTATTTAAAAAATACTTTGTGAATGAAGGAAAATTAGAATCCTTGTAAATGCTCATAATACATCTAAAACATAACATTAATTAAAGACTCTCTAAAGTCGATGACCTAAAGCAGATTGAGTTTAGGTAATCTGTGTTTATACCTGAAGGGTATAGACATTTTGAGCTTATTTAGAATTTGCGTATTCCTAAAGCATATATTCTGTTCAAACCAAGTCTTCATGGTCAGCTTTGATTGCGCTTAAAAACGCACGACAAAGGATTCGAAGTAAATTAACTTGGAACGCGAATCAATTGGGGGACAATGTGAGCATCATCGAGCTCAAAGCTAGACTCGAAACAATCAGACCATTACTGTCTGAGTTTGAAGCCGTCCAAGCTCAGATAGACGAGCTGGACCAAGAAGAGGCGCAGGCCTCCGAGTCCGTCGTGGACGTATTTGATAGAGAGCATATGGCCGCCTTCGTGCGATGCACCGAAGCAATCAATTTACGGGAGCCGCAATTGAACGTTCCGCCATTAGATGTCGCTACATCCGCTGTCACACCTGTGCCACAATCACCCATACCGCAATCAAATAGCCCCAGTTGGAGTTGCCCACGTTTGAGGGCAACATCCAAAATAGGCCCCAATTCGCACAACGCTTCTTGACCGCTATGGCTGGCGAGAGTTCGCAAATCGCCCGTTTCCATACTTGTTGGCAGTCCTGAAAGGAGAGCCAAATCGCGTAGTCAGTGGCCTAGAGTTAGCTGACGATGCCTTCTCCCGCGCGTGGTCCATTTTGGATCAACGCTATAACAACAAAAAAATTGTTATTCAACATCATCTTCAGGCATTATTTGAAGCCGAGCCAGTCGCGAGCAACCATCACGTCAGTTTGCGTCGTCTCATAGATGATGCCAACATGCATGTACGTGCGCTCGTTAACTTGGGCCTCTGGGTCGTGACCTGGAACGAATCCCCCACTTGCTGATCTCCCACTTGCTGATCCGTCATTTGATTCTCCCGGTACGGTTGATATGGTGATGGGGAGCGACATCTATCATGTCATATTGCGCAACGGAAGGCGCACCATTTCCATTCCCTCACGCGGTGACAGACGAGGAAGCATAACCATGCTAAACACCGCGTATAGTTGGATTTTAGGTGGTTCGATTAATATTCTCCACTTATATTCATCGTTCCAGAACCTGGCCATGCAGGAGCGCACCAGCTTCGTCTGTAAGCTTAATCTGTGCTTTAACTGTCTGCGTCCTGGCCATAAGGCTCCAGCATGCAGGCTCCAAACGCGTTGGTCCCATTTAGGATTTTACGAATTGAAAAAACATTCAGCAGAAGTATAGACGAATCAAATAATGGGAGTTATTAAGAAACATGAATATCCCTCTTGAAAAATGTTACGATGGGACTAGTGTAATGAGTGATGTACAAACAAGGATTAAAAGTATCCGATCAAATGCGGAATATGTGCATTGTACCAGTCATAATTTAAATTTAGCGATTAGCGACACTATTATGATCGCCACGAAGATGGCATCAACACAATATATATTGAATAAGAACAACATTTATGCCCCCTACACATGGGCGATAAATCGCAACTATTTTAAGCCGAATCGGCCGAATATCGCCTCGCAAATCCAAAGCAAGTCAGATTAGCCGATATATTGTCTGTGTGTAGGGGGCTTGGATAATACATACCCAGTGTAAATACATGTAAGTAATTATTATTATAAAGAAGCAACCAGTTCTCAGATCAGGAGCATGATCGGAAACATGGGAGTCAACGTGGCAATATTTTAACTTAATTTCATTCATGAAAAACGAAGTAACCCCTGCTTCATCTACAGGCAATTTAACCGTAAAGAAACTGAAAATACGCCAAGTGATACTGATATCGTTGAGTCTGTGTCATCCCCGGGATCATATCAGTTTTTTATACTCGCCAATTATAGTATTGTGTTTGGCATTCATGACCTGGCTAAAAATCATGTTGTGATGTATACTTATCATGAAGGTCAAGCCAGACGCGGGCAAAATGATGTTACATCCCTTTTACTGCATTGGATCAACCGCTATCTTACGGAAGGAACTAAACTAAACCCTGTACATTTTGAGTCATGGATGTGCAGGGCAGAACAAAAATCTTGTGATGATATGGTTTTGATATTTTGTTGTTCATGTTCTCGTTAATTCACAAAAGTTGAACGTTAATTCACATTTTTCCGATTTTCTGGGCACTGATTTCTGCTAAAAAAACACCGATTTTCACTTATTTAGTTCTCATAGAAGGACAGTTCTTGCGGACATACCCCAAGATTGGGATAATGTGGTTTTAAAAAGCTAGGATAAATCCAAGTCCGTTTATCTTAGAAAAACCGGTGACAGAAAATTTTTATGACTTGAAAAGTAGTTTAGGTTTATATTTTAAGGCTTCTATGGGAATTTTTTTTAAAATGAGGCCAATTCGCATGTACAAAATTTAACAGGCAAGTGTAAAACGAAATACCTCCAAAATCCATTAAATTAATATTTCTCTTAAAATTTAAAATCTGAGGGTGACATTACAGCATCAGTTACAGATTACATAGAACAGGATAGTGAAGGTATCAGCTCAGATGAGTAATAGGGTCCCAAATTGGTCGCCAATTTATTTATTTTTATTTTTTATGTGCATTTTGTGGCGAGAGCACATACACGCCTCGAGCTGCAACCTCAGCCATAAGGGGCAGAGGTGCAGAGCGTACTTCCTAATCATACGGACAATAAAACAGTCATAACCCAAACCTGACTGCATTTTACTAAACCACCCACCCCTCACAATTCCAGAACGAGCTGAAAGAGCGACGAGAGAGACGACGACGACGAACTGACGATCCATCAGCCACGCTGATTATTCCATCCCCTGATGGCAACTCCAGTAGACGGCGCGTTGCTGATGGAGCACCTGGTAGCTTCCAACACCGCATCTGTTTCCCCCCCGTCATTCTACCTGCCCCGGTCGCGGCGGGAAATTTCGCGAGTTGCAAATCTCGGTTTGCTGGCGACTCATCGGAATCAGTAGAATCTTTTATTGATGCCATTGAGATATATAAACACTGTTGCCGAATCCCAGACGAGGACGCGCTTCGAGGTTTGCCGATGCTACTCGATAGAGACGCAGCGATTTGGTGGATTGGTATGAAACCTTCCATCCCCACCTGGTCCATGGCGCTAGAGGCGCTGCGAAGCAGTTACGGCGAACGTAGACCAGCTTACAGACTATTCCTCGACATTAGCGCTACGAGACAACAGGAAAAAGAATAACGACGTATAACGGAGGTAGGTCTGTCCCGGCTGACGGCTGGATGTAGAGAGTTGTAAATCTCGGTTTGCTGGCGACTCATCCGAATCAGTAGAATCTTTTATTGATGCCATTGAGATATATAGCCCATTTTATGAGGTCCGAGGTTCGGAACTTGTTAACTGGACAAACACGAGTCATTACGATTCACGTACCACGCAACAACCAACAACAACCAACACACCACCAACAAATCGACAAACCGCAAGCGAACAACAATGGCTGATACCGGAAACACAACTCAAACCGATAGACAACCAGGGGTTTACAAGGGTAAACCAGAAAATAGAAGGAACCCAAACGCGATCCAAGCACCAAGATCGGACGCACGACCCCAGCCATCAGCAAGCAAGCAGTCGAGACCGCCACTCCCTAAGACCATCCCCAAGGGAGGCATGGCGCAACGGGGGCCCCCCCCCCACACGAGATGAGATCGTAGAGAAGTCAACCGCTCTCGAGACGTCAGCATTCCAACGGAATCAAGTCGTTAAGGAAGTGAACATCAACGTGACTTTCACCCCCTCTCTCGCCGCATTTCCCGAATTAGTACGCATGACGTACAGGGAAATCATGATTGATGAGCCAAACCTCGCGAAGGAATGGACGTACGAAACGTTCACTTACTACGCGACCGCCCTCCTCTGGCTTAGAATCATCGCACTGAAATCGAAATTTCAGCAAGACTTAGCCCAGGTCGAACTCGATCTCCAAGCTAAGTACGAAGGCATGCCTCTAGCGGTCCCTGAACCGTTACGCTTGTACTTCAACGCCTTGGGTAAAACCAAGACCGTAGCAGGACAGACGCTCTACCCAAGCTTCCCTCCGCTACCAACAACAGTGATAGCAGGTCTGCCAGCCACGTTCGGGCCGATCATTAACGCTAATCACAACCTCTACGAGGAAATCCCCTGTCTGGGTATTCCGATACTTCAGATAAGAGCTTCTTTCAACGAGGTTAACCCGTTTCCACAACCGGTGTACCCAATGGTACCACCGCACTTCGACCCGTCCCCAAACCTTTTATGGTACAGGACACAACGAAGACCGCGCGCAGAAGCGCTCGCCCAACTTGACGGAGCCAGGATTGACGCAAACAACTTTCCAAACTCTCCGCAGAACACCGGGTTCAACGTGACACTACTGAAGATAGTGTCAAATACAATTACGAAGACAAAGACTTTTAAAGTCACCGAAGCTGACATATTTAGTCAGTCGGAAGCAGGATCAGTGGCACAGACCATTATTCTGCGACCATCGCCTATCAACGGACTAGATGTCAGAAACATCGACTGTGAGGCTACCCCCACAGCACTCAACGCGGAATCCACCTCCGCATTCGGAATCGCGACAGCATTCAGCTTCCAACTAATGAAGGAAGCCTTCGAGGACTCTCACCTTAACTGGTACTGCCTCGAGCCACAGCCAGACAGACATGTACCGCCTGGCGCCATCGCAAATCGCAACCAGCGACGCGACCTACCGGAACAATACGACGTAGTGGTCTTTAGATCACTAACCCAATCGATGCAAGACTTTCACATCCAGATCATTTTGATTCGAATCATGGTAATTTTTTGGCTTCTGTGCAGTTGATGGCAAAATATGACACCATTATATAGTTGTTTATTGAATGTAAAAATTCATATTGTTATCGAAAAATGTTATTAATCGTATTTAAACAATGTTTATAATATCTGACCATAGATGTCAGGTATTGTTTCGATAACAAATAAATATATGGTGTTATGCCCATGTTTTAAATTCAGCAGTTTCTTTTTTTAATTTGCTTCAAAATTTAGCAACTTTTATAAAAGCATCATACAAGAGAATGTCCGTGTGGATAGGCGTTGTTCAAAAACAACTGGGACAAGAAAAGATGAAACGATTAAAACTAATCGGTGAAACCAGGCGGTTGGGAAAATCTAATGCAGCAACAATATTTGGACATTCTAATGATCCCACTGCTAGTACTTTTGTAAATCTACTGACATGCTTATCAATGATACATGATTAAGACAAGTTTGATGCGAAAACAAAGCACGAAGCCACTTATTTACTCCAGTCTTCAAAAGTTTGAAAGCATATTGACAGCATTCACTTACTTGTATATATTTGAAACCACTCCAATCAAGTCAACTAATTATATGGGACGAATGTACTATAGCGCACAAAAAAGCATTAGAAGCGCTTCATTGTACATTAAAAGATTTGATAGGAAATGAACAGCTCTTCGGTGGTGCACTCATTTTATTGTCTGGTTATTCCACGTTCAACAGCCGCTGATGAACTTAATGCATGTCTCAAATCATCAGTTTTATGGCGACACGTACAGAAATTGACTTTGTAAACTAATATGACTGTAAAACTACAACATGATGCAAGACCCTAATTATGACTCGGTTCCTGTGTCTGCTACAAATACTAATTTTTCGGCTTCAACTCCTAGAAATAGACCGTTTATGCGTGGTTCAGGAGCACCACATGCCAATCTTCAAGTAACGAAAATTAGAAAGCATCTACATATTTTCCACCTTACGAACGATTGTACTGTGGAGGCTGTTAAAGAATATGTGTCAAATAAACTGGGACATAATAACGTTATAGTGGATCAATTAAGAAAGACTTCTTTCAGTACGTCATTCAAAATTACTGTGGATATGGATAATTTTAAATGCTGCAGACCGAATACATCGCGGCGAGGAAGGCCACAAAGCCGTTCAATGCACGAACGAGTCACACCGCCAGGACTGCGAGGCTATTGTTTTTGAAACCACTGTATGAAACAAAACCAAAAAAAGACGAACAAGATAATACAGACGTTAATGAAATTGTAAACATTGAGGATGGTATTAATGATGACAATAATAGTAATGATGCTTCTGATATTTCTGTTCACACAACTAAGCCTAGCACGTCAGGAAAAAGAAAATATGAAGAAAATTTATTCAAAATCTTAGCAGATAATGTTATAAATAAAAGAACAAGAAATATGGAAACAGGTGACAATGATCCTGACAAACAATTTTTGTTATCATTACTGCCAGATTTAAAAAATATGGATCAGATCACAAAATTTGATATAATGAGTGTTATGAAGAGATATAAAGATTATAATAAGTTATATTCAGAATACGGATATCGGACAGGCGCTATCTTCAGCACATGTGCTTTTTCTTGAGTCCTTATGCTCTAACCCTGATTTGAATATATTTAACAATACATCAAAAGTGCTCAAAGACATTCTGAAGTAATTTTTGAATCGTTTAGAATCATTTCGCAGTTCTGGGTAAAGTGTATTAAACTGACCGGTTGAGTCATGGTGCACCTATCGGTGACACCCAGCATCTTTTTCGTCTTCTTCGACGGCGAATACGTACGAATAAGTACGAAAATATTAATATTTCAAGATGCTATAAATGTTTTGGATACAACCATAAGGCTGCGGTATGCACAAACAAAAAAGTTTGCAGGAAATGTGGTTCTTGCGACCACATCATGATAGATTGTAAGGAGATGCCTAAATGTACTTATTCAGTCATATAAGGCACGAAAAATTCATTATTCATTCTCAAAAATTCCAAATGTAAGATATCTCTCCAGCACATTAAGCGTTAAGGAGATGCACAGAATGTTCTTAAACGAATATTATATAGGCATTTTATACGATACATATTATCGTATTTTCAATTCAAAATACAATTTATCTTTTGGTGCACCTCGCAGTGTCAAATAAATTAAAATTGGCAGATCTCCCGAAGACGAAAGAACTAAATTAAACAACGAACATAAACTTCACCTACTACAAGCACAAAAATTTACGAATAAGAAGAAATTTAAAAGCAAAAGCTTGTATTTCTACAGATTTTAGTCATTTCGTTCGATTTTATGCAAAATTTGCCCCTTCCCAACAAATGCAGTTTTTTATGCTCGCCAATTATCTCTGGCATTTCATGACCTGGCTAAAAATCATGTTGTGATGTATACTTATCATGAAGGTCAAGCCAGACGCGGGCAAAATGATGTTACATCCCTTTTACTGCATTGGATCAACCGCTATCTTCCGGAAGGAACTAAAACCCTGATGTGCAGGGCAGAACAAAAATCTTGTGATGATATGGTTTTGGTATTTTGTTGTTCATGTTCTCGTTAATTCACAAAAGTTGAACGTTAATTCACATTTTTCCGATTTTCTGGGCACTGATATCTGCCAAATGACACCGATTTTCACTTATTTAGTTCTCATAGACGGACAGTTCTTGCGGACATACCCCAAGATTGGGATAGTGTGGTTTTAAAAGCTAGGATAAATCCAAGTCCGTTTATCTTAGAAAAACCGTTTTTATGAAAAACGTTTATCTTAGAAAGTCCGTTTATCTATGAAAAACAGTTGAAAAAATTTTATGACTTGAAAAGTAGTTTAGGTTTATATTTTAAGGCTTCTATGGGATATTTTTTTAAAATGAGGCCAATTCGCATGTACAAAATTTAACAGGCAACATCGTCAAAGAACCTTCGAAATTTACGATCCGATTGCAAATCTGTAGACAGCATTCACCAAACTACTGAAACCTGCAGTTGGAATCTGTCTGTTGTTTCCAAAATAAACTACTTTGTATGGGTGAGTTTTTTTATATAACTCAATTTGAATTAATATATCTTAAATGTAGAATACATGTGTTCGAGTCAAAAGCCCTCATCACTGTTGGCTGTGCTCTTACGACCTAGACCACGGCGAGAGCGCATACACGCCTCGAGCTGCAACCTCAGCCATAAGGGGCAGAGGTGCCGAGCGTACTTCCTAATCATACGGACAATAAAGCAGTCATAACCCAAACCTGACTGCATTTTACTAAACCACCCATCCCTCACAATTCCAGAATGAGCTGAAAGAGCGACGAGAGAGACGACGACGACGAACTGACGATCCATCAGCCACGCTGATTATTCCATCCCCCCCGCAGCTAGTGAACAATAGCGTTGATTCTGATTAATTATCAGATTAAGACGTGGCGGAAAGACGCGTCTAAGTGATGTTTGGGAATATTACGACAAAGGGAAAACTTGGAAAGCTGCAAAAAGTCTAAGCAGAGGGAGAAATTTCATCGCCACATATCATTGAAATGAAATTGCTGACGTTTAAGATCCTCTTCTAAATATTCCGAAGTAACACCCAAATTTTCTATTATGCCAAATTCTTCTTGACCCTTGTCAAGAAGAATTTGGGATGTTAATAAATTAATGGTTAAATGGTAGATTGAACCAAAAAAAAATTAAGTAATTTCCCCCTTTGTAAATGATTATGACTACATTGATGGAAAGAGCTTCAAAATTAACCTCAACGACAGCAGAAATCATTTAAATTGACTCAACTTCATCATGTGATCGGCACCAAAATACCATCACATTAGAAGCTCTTTAAAAAAATCAAAAATATTTTTAAAACGTAGTTTCCTTGATATAACAAAGATAATTTGCCCTTGTTTGAATCCAATATACAGACGTTACTCATCGAAGTTCATACAGCGGTCCGAAAAGCGTATTTTATGTACCTGCGCCTGTTATGAATGAGATTTTAGGTTCCTTTTTTTTTAAAGGATGCATAGTATCCTATTGTATTAGTCTACAAAACATTTTGTGCAGTATTGTTCATACAAATATTTTAAAACCCAATTGAGTGTAAAAGCTCACTTGGTGTCCGAAATCCGGTCAGCAGAGACGTTTGCTTCCTTCCGAAAAAAAAGTGTTTGTGAAGATTGAATCGAAGATATTTTTTTATCCTGCATTTCTACGGTATTTTCCAAGTAAGTTAAAGTGTTTATACTTTTAAAATAAATTTATTATTAGTTTAAAATTGCTTGTAAAACTCCCCCTCTGTGTTGTTGTTTTTGTTTTTAGATGGTGGGGAATAAAGATTTATCGAAAGAGAAAATCAGCAGTGTTGTGGCACTATTAAAGACTGGACAGTTTTCTCTTCGGTCTATTGCCAAAAAAGAGCAGATAAGTCATGGTTCTGTGCATAAAATCAGCATCAGGCTGAAAAATAATGATGACCCCACCGTCACCCGGCGGACGAATTGTCGTGGCATTCGAAAATTCAGTCCCCGAATTGATCGAAAAATCGTCGGGGTCGTAAATAGTGATCGGTTTATTACAGCAAGAGGGATAAAAACATCTTTGGGGGAATCGAATATTGATATTTCGGTCAGTACGATCCGACGCCGAAGCTGGGTTAAACAGTCGACGTCCAGTAAAAAAACCACTGTTAACCCAAAAAATGCGAAAAGCGAGATTAAATTGGGCTCAACTTCATCAACACTTCACCCTTGACGATTGGAAAACGGTAATTTAATTGGAATAAAATTATTTCTTTACTTTTTTGAATGTACTATAAATTAATCGATTTGTTTCATTTTTTAAGGTTCACTTCTCTGACGAATCGTCGATCTGTATGATGACACGGACTCACCAATATGTACGTCGACTACCTGATGAGAAGTACAAAGCATCCTGTATCCAAACAAGGGTGAAACATCCGCCTTCATTAATGATTTGGGCCTCCATTAGCGCCCAGGGTCCAGGCCCATTGTATTTTGTTGAAGGGTCTATGAATGCTTTGCAGTACATTAAAGTATTGCAAGACACTTTTTTGCCCTCGATACAAGATAAAATCAACAATGGGGATGCACTTTATTACATGCAGGACAATGCCCCTTGCCATACAGCAAAAAAAGTAAAAAAATTCATGTCCGATCACAATTTACCACTCCTTCCTTGGCCCGGCAATTCCCCTGACCTAAATCCTATTGAAAATGTTTGGAATGTCCTTAAAACTAAATTAAATAAACTCCCTTGTACCAATAAATCAATCCTTAAAGAAAATATAATTTCTGTGTGGCAGGGGGATCCTGAAATAAAATCAACCATTGCGTCTTGTATCGAGAGTATGCCCAAGAGAATAGCAATGTGTCTAAACAATAAGGGTGGACATACAAAATATTAATTATTTTATATATTTTTTGTAATAATATGATAAATAAACGATGTATCATCATTTTAAACACATATTTGTTTTAATTTCACGAACCTACTTCTCACAATAAAGCGATGAATTTAGAATTTGCGTAATCCGCGCGGTGTCCATACTTCGATGAGTAACGTCTGTAGATATACGGTTTAGCTTCGTATATAATTAATTATATTGCAAAAGTAGAATCAGGACATTCAAAATTATTGAGAGTTAGTTGCCTTTGTCCAAAATGAGTAGGCGGAGTGTTTTCATAAATAAAAGTCCGTTTACAGAACGTGTTTGTATGCTGAAGCTGAATAAAGACTTAGATTCAGATTCCGTAGATATTTATTCAAAAAATATTATTATGAAATATGCGAATAGGCTGCAATCGAATAGCAAATATGCGAATAGCCTGAAATAGTCAATATAATTTAATGACGTTATATACTCGGACAAATGACGAGATAAAATTAGCCATTGAAAAGACATGGTTTTTTTTTGCCTATGCCCTCATTTGTCCAATGAGGGCGTATGCGTTTGGTTAGTCCCTCCAATTAAAAGCGCTGGCATCGCGGTTTATCCGCGAACAGCTCTTGAAGCCTCTAAGATGGCATGTTCAACCTCTTCCAATAATAATTTAAGGGTAAGGACCTCGGTACCTTCCGCCAGGAAACCGCGTATAGAGATATTGGATGTTCCAAGCGATATGTCTGACGGCGACATGGTCTCGGAGCTCGGAGAAAAAATTAAAGGTTTTTTTAAACAATTATTTAAAAAAAATATATTTTCTTGCATTATACAGAATGGAAGAAGCCAATAAGCTGAATATGTGAGGTAAGGTCCGCTCGTTGGGCCCATGAGATTCAGACGGACAGGAGGTTGGCCCAGAACTGGGCCTACGAAACAACAGGAGTTTGATCCCACAAGAGTGCTCTCACCAGACATTGGAGCAAAGGGAAGAGGTCAAGCGCCTCCGAAGAAATGGACCAATGTTCAATCCTGGTCAACCATTGCAGTGCCTCTGTTAACGGAGTCACCCCGCACGAATGAGCCACTTGATCTTTTGGAGGACAGCCATTGTCAGAACTTTGACGTGGTTGGCTTTATCCCGCTGGTTGAAGAGACGTACGAGAAGCTGGGGATGCTGGACCCATGTCTAAAAAAACGTTACAGTTTTTGAATTTTCCAAAATTGCTCACGTGCTTTTCATATTTCGCAAGCAATAAACATGGAATTTTAATAGGGTACAGGCAATTATTATACAATTGCAAAAATGGGATAAAATGTCCTCAATTGAAGACATCATTTTGCTTTTAGACTTGTATCAAGAGAAGCCGTGTCTTTAGAAACCGTCACGACCGGTGTCACCGACATAAAAAAAAAAGTCACTTGCCGTCCACATTGATGATCCCCTTCCTTGTAACCAATACAATCGAGCAATTTAGCGATTGACTCTCATTGTCGATAATGATTTAACGTTATCCTGCATTTGAAGAATTGTTATGTATGTAGTATGAACACTCTTCTATTATCAAACATCTTAGATTTGAAGCCTAGTTGTTTCACGGCTTTCCATGAGGTCTATTTACATTCGTTAAAACTTGTCTTTTTGTAAGTTTCCGAACATATTCATTAGTGTTAACGATTCGTTTTAAGCTGTGCTATATTTGTGTAAGCATTTTTCACAATTTTGTGATCAATTCAGCAGGAATATGTATACATTATACCTAGTCAAGCCAAAAGTTGTTACAAAGGTTTGGGATCGCTTTATTCATCAATATGAATTTCCAGTATTTTATTTTTTTAGCTTTCTATTGGGGGTGTATCCGTGCATTAAAAACTTAAAATTTCACGAATGTTTGTACACCGAACAATCAACAAATTTCACCACATCCCGTAATTATTTGACGTCAAAAGAAGTGGCCGTCCGAGATCAATTCGAACGTCTAGTGCAATTCATGCAGCTCAAGAACGAATACGAATAAATCCCCTTACAAAATGAAAGCAGACCGGCTTAATTGGTCCAAAAGTTAGTGATAGTGTACTGAGAATTGAGAGGGAGTTAAACATTTTAAAAAGTGGTGTAAATGATTACTTTTGACCAATTTACTTAATTAACCTTACGATTACGAGCGTAATCGTATGGTAATATGGTTCGCAACCACGAAACTCCACCCGTATCATTTAAACCCCTAATACGTTTGCTTTTGAGCAAATCATCACTGTTATCACAAATTATCACAAATTATCCTCATTTCAAGTAGCATTTATGAAGCCGAAATAGCTTACAAAATGAAAGCAGACCGGCTTAATTGGGCCAAAAGTAATCGGACACGTATTTAACAGATACGTGTTCCAACAATGAATTTTTTAAAAAAATCTTTATCGAACTATCGAACCAGCGATAAAAAAACTGGATAAGGAATACCATTTTCCAAAATGGTTGGACGGACTTGTGTTCCTTATGACCCATTCCCCCTCCACATATGTAATGTAATGCTTGATAAATTACTGTGCGCACACACAATCAGAGTAGACACGTGAAATCAGTCAAGTAATATACTACTCGGAGGGAGTAGTGAATTGGTCCAAAAGTAATGGGACACGTATTTAACAGATACGTGTTCCAACAATGAATTTTTTAAAAAAATCTTTATCGAACTATCGAACCAGCGATAAAAAAACTGGATAAGGAAAACCATTTTCCAAAATGGTTTTTCTCGCAAACTTTGTTATTTGTGAGAAATGTAACTAATGTTACTTTTTACCAATTTACCAATTTAACCATACGATTACGAGCGTAATCGTATGGTAATTGGGTTCACCATAATGAAACTCCACCCGTATCATTTATACCACTAATACGTTTGCTTTTGAGCAATTTGGAGGTGGCTCTGCGATATTAAACAATTATTATACAAATTATTTAAAAATATCCTCAATTCAAGTAATCGGACACGTATTTAACAGATACGTGTTCCAACAATGAATTTTTTAAAAAAATCTTTATCGAACTATCGAACCAGCGATAAAAAACTGTCCAAATATACATAGTAACTTGTAATCTCAACATGTAACTTGTATCTTCGAATATAATGTAACTATCTTGAATCTCAAAAAATGTCAACATAAAATTTTGTTAACACAAAACCGCTACTAAAGCGGGCTCTTCACTCGCATTGTGTGGGCCGCGAACACCGTGTGTTTGAGTGGAAATGTGAGTGTGTGCGTTCAAAGTGCAATAAATACACGAGAATTATTTAAAAAATACTTTGTGAATGAAGGAAAATTAGAATCCATGTAAATGTTCATAATACATCTAAAACATAACATTAATTAAAGACTCTCTAAAGTCGATGACCTAAAGCAGATTGAGTTTAGGTAATCTGTGTTTATACCTGAAGGGTATAGACATTTTGAGCTTATTTAGAATTTGCGTATTCCTAAAGCATATATTCTGTTCAAACCAAGTCTTCATGGTCAGCTTTGATTGCGCTTAAAAACGCACGACAAAGGATTCGAAGTAAATTAACTTGGAACGCGAATCAATTGGGGGACAATGTGAGCATCATCGAGCTCAAAGCTAGACTCGAAACAATCAGACCATTACTGTCTGAGTTTGAAGCCGTCCACGCTCAGATAGACGAGCTGGACCAAGAAGAGGCGCAGGCCTCCGAGTCCGTCGTGGACGTATTTGATAGAGAGCATATGGCCGCCTTCGTGCGATGCACCGAAGCAATCAATTTACGGGAGCCGCAATTGAACGTTCCGCCATTAGATGTCGCTACATCCGCTGTCACACCTGTGCCACAATCACCCATACCGCAATCAAATAGCCCCAGTTGGAGTTGCCCACGTTTGAGGGCAACATCCAAAATAGGCCCCAATTCGCACAACGCTTCTTGACCGCTATGGCCGGCGAGAGTTCGCAAATCGCCCGTTTCCATACTTGTTGGCAGTCCTGAAAGGAGAGCCAAATCGCGTAGTCAGTGGCCTAGAGTTAGCTGACGATGCCTTCTCCCGCGCGTGGTCCATTTTGGATCAACGCTATAACAACAAAAAAATTGTTATTCAACATCATCTTCAGGCATTATTTGAAGCCGAGCCAGTCGCGAGCAACCATCACGTCATTTTGCGTCGTCTCATAGATGATGCCAACATGCATGTACGTGCGCTCGTTAACTTGGGCCTCTGGGTCGTGACCTGGAACGAATCCCCCACTTGCTGATCTCCCACTTGCTGATCCGTCATTTGATTCTCCCGGTACGGTTGATATGGTGATGGGTAGCGACATCTATCATGTCATATTGCGCAACGGAAGGCGCACCATTTCCATTCCCTCACGCGGTGACAGACGAGGAAGCATAACCATGCAAAACACCGCGTATGGTTGGATTTTAGGTGGTTCGATTAATATTCTCCACTTATATTCATCGTTCCAGAACCTGGCCATGCAGGAGCGCACCAGCTTCGTCTGTAAGCTTAATCTGTGCTTTAACTGTCTGCGTCCTGGCCATAAGGCTCCAGCATGCAGGCTCCAAACGCGTTGATCCCATTTAGGATTTTACGAATTGAAAAAACATTCAGCAGAAGTAATGACGAATCAAATAATGGGAGTTATTAAGAAACATGAATATCCCTCTTGAAAAATGTTACGATGGGACTAGTGTAATGAGTGATGTACAAACAAGGATTAAAAGTATCCGATCAAATGCGGAATATGTGCATTGTACCAGTCATAATTTAAATTTAGCGATTAGCGACACTATTATGATCGCCACGAATATGGCATCAACACAATATATATTGAATAAGAACAACATTTATGCCCCCTACACATGGGCGATAAATCGCAACTATTTTAAGCCGAATCGGCCGAATATCGCCTCGCAAATCCAAAGCAAGTCAGATTAGCCGATATATTGTCTGTGTGTAGGGGGCTTGGATAATACATACCCAGTGTAAATACATGTAAGTAATTATTATTATTATATTTTTTACAGAAGATGCATTAAAAAAACGCTGGAAACACTTGAAAGACCAGTATAGAAAGGAGATAAAGAAGCAACCAGTTCTCAGATCAGGAGCAGAATCGGAAACATGGGAGTCAACGTGGCAATATTTTAACTTAATTTCATTCATGAAAAACGAAGTAACCCCTGCTTCATCTACAGGCAATTTAACCGTAAAGAAACTGAAAATACGCCAAGTGATACTGATATCGTTGAGTCTGTGTCATCCCCGGGATCATATCAGTTTTTTATACTCGCCAATTATAGTATTGTGTTTGGCATTCATGACCTGGCTAAAAATCATGTTGTGATGTATACTTATCATGAAGGTCAAGCCAGACGCGGGCAAAATGATGTTACATCCCTTTTACTGCATTGGATCAACCGCTATCTTACGGAAGGAACTAAACTAAACCCTGTACATTTTGAGTCATGGATGTGCAGGGCAGAACAAAAATCTTGTGATGATATGGTTTTGATATTTTGTTGTTCATGTTCTCGTTAATTCACAAAAGTTGAACGTTAATTCACATTTTTCCGATTTTCTGGGCACTGATTTCTGCTAAAAAAACACCGATTTTCACTTATTTAGTTCTCATAGAAGGACAGTTCTTGCGGACATACCCCAAGATTGGGATAATGTGGTTTTAAAAAGCTAGGATAAATCCAAGTCCGTTTATCTTAGAAAAACCGGTGACAGAAAATTTTTATGACTTGAAAAGTAGTTTAGGTTTATATTTTAAGGCTTCTATGGGAATTTTTTTTAAAATGAGGCCAATTCGCATGTACAAAATTTAACAGGCAAGTGTAAAACGAAATACCTCCAAAATCCATTAAATTAATATTTCTCTTAAAATTTAAAATCTGAGGGTGACATTACAGCATCAGTTACAGATTACATAGAACAGGATAGTGAAGGTATCAGCTCAGATGAGTAATAGGGTCCCAAATTGGTCGCCAATTTATTTATTTTTATTTTTTATGTGCATTTTGTGGCGAGAGCACATACACGCCTCGAGCTGCAACCTCAGCCATAAGGGGCAGAGGTGCAGAGCGTACTTCCTAATCATACGGACAATAAAACAGTCATAACCCAAACCTGACTGCATTTTACTAAACCACCCACCCCTCACAATTCCAGAACGAGCTGAAAGAGCGACGAGAGAGACGACGACGACGAACTGACGATCCATCAGCCACGCTGATTATTCCATCCCCCCCCCCCCCCCCCCCCGCAGCTGGTGAACAATAGTGTTGATTCTGATTAATTATCAGATTAAGACGTGGCGGAAAGACGCGTCTAAGTGATGTTTGGGAATATTACGACAAAGGGAAAACTTGGAAAGCTGCAAAAAGTCTAAGCAGAGGGAGAAATTTCGTCGCAACATATCATTGAAATTAAATTGCTGACATTTAAGATCCACTTGTAAATATACCAAAGTAACACCCAAATTTTCTATTATGCCAAATTCTTCTTGACAAGGGTCAAGAAGAATTTGGGATGTTAATAAATTAATGGTTAAATGGTAGATTGAACCAAAAAAAAATTAAGATCCTTTCCCCCTATGTAAATGATTATGACTACATTGATGGAAAGAGCTTCAAAATTAACCTCAACGAAATCATTTTCATTGACTCAACTTCATCATGCGATCTGCACCAAATCACCATCACATTTGTTTCAACTGAAAATGTGGTAGGTGCTATGCTGTTAGCGGTCATAATTATCAAAGGGCAAACGATTACCGAATATCTATCGATATTTACTCATAGCTCGATTTAGAGCAGAAGGTAGACCAATGTACACTACCTTCTACTATTATGATGACATACGAAAATTTCATAGTACTACAAAATAGATTAAAACCATTTTCAGTATTGAGATGAATTAACTGGGCTAAGGCAAAATATGGAAGATACAGATTCGGAATTAGAGGCCAGTGAAAATGAAGACGAAGAAGAAGTGTATACATCGAATCATGGATTTCAATGGAATTCATTACCACCATCATCCTCAAGACGTAGAGAGTGCAATATTGTCACCGAAAATTCAGGACTTATAAATGGTAGCAAGTACGGCGTATTCCATTGGTTAGCATGCAAAATGTAAAATGCTGCCGCAGTCGGAGAACCGCGCGCGGAATTGAAAAATTCGCAGAGGTGTGCGGTTCGCACGACAGACTTGCGGACCGCGCGCTTAGTCTGGCGTACGCAACCAGAAATCCGCAGCGGGCGCTCCGGCAAGTGTGCCGAGGTCTCAATACAAATGAGCGGTAGCCGCAAGTCCGTCAGTGTGGCGGCTATCGCTCATTTATATGAAAGCGGACGTACTGGCATACGCAACGGGCTAGCCGCAACGAACGGTCCGGCAAGTATGCAGACGCCCTCAAAGTTGCGAATCCAAACGGTCAATTAAAATTTAATGATTTGTTAAATATTGCAAAAATTCTGGATTGAAGATAAAGAATCTTCACAAACTGACGAATCCATGGACATCCTCTACCATCTACATCCTCTGCGCCTTCAACATCAAGTACATCTACATAGTAAGGACAAGCATGGAAAATAAACGCCTGAAGAGAAAATGTAAAGTTTGTGCATCACACAAAATTCTTAAAGAAACTGCATATATCTGCAAACAGTGTAAAGTTCCATTGCACATTGGAGAATGTTTTTCAGTTTTCCATTAAAAAAAGAAAAATATATTTTAAGCTAAAAAATAACGTTGGCTTCTACGTTTGGAGCAGAAGAAAAACTAAACGAAATACTGAATTATCTTTACTCCACATATATAGGACCAACTGGGAGAGCCACTATATTTCCGATAAATTTGTGGAACCAGTACGAGGCTGCGTTGGAAAATCAACCAAAAACAACGAATTGTTGTGAAGGCTTTCACAATGCCCTAAATTCGATTTTCTATTGCAGCCATCCGAGTGTGTGGGTATTATTTATGAGAGAAATATGTGAACAAACGATCACATCCCATGTATCGAAAAACGAGAAAATGGACCAAAAAGGTTGTTTTGTATTTATTTAATTGTGGACTTTTCAATTCATTCGAAACATTCAGGGTGATGAAGCATTTGCGTTGCATAAAAACCTAATGCGACCATATCCGAGCAAAAATTTAGATACAGAAAAACGCACTTTTAATTACCGTCTGAACCGAGCGAGAAGGTGTGTTGAATGCGCATTCGGTATATTAGCCAATAAATGGAGAGTACTTCACAAGAGCATTCTTACGGAACCTGACTTTACTACACTGATCGTAAAAACAACATGTTCTCCATAATTTTGTTCGCAGGAGAGATGGAATTAATTTTCAAGACGAATTGCTTGTTTCTGAACTACCAGCATTGGCACCAACAAGTACATTGAGAGTTCAAAGTGCAATAAATACACGAGAATTATTTAAAAAATACTTTGTGAATGAAGGAAAATTAGAATCCTTATAAATGTTCATAATACATCTTAAACATAATATTAATTAAAGACTCTCTAAAGTCGATGACCTAAAGCAGATTGTGTTTAGGTAATCTGTGTTTATACCTGAAGGGTATAGACATTTTGAGCTTATTTAGAATTTGCGTATTTCTAAAGCATATATTCTGTTCAAACCAAGTCTTCATGGTCAGCTTTGATTGCGCTTAAAAACGCACGACAAAGGATTCGAAGTAAATTAACTTGGAACGCGAATCAATTGGGGGACAATGTGAGCATCATCGAGCTCAAAGCTAGACTCGAAACAATCAGACCATTACTGTCTGAGTTTGAAGCCGTCCAAGCTCAGATAGACGAGCTGGACCAAGAAGAGGCGCAGGCCTCCGAGTCCGTCGTGGACGTATTTGATAGAGAGCATATGGCCGCCTTCGTGCGATGCACCGAAGCAATCAATTTACGGGAGCCGCAATTGAACGTTCCGCCATTAGATGTCGCTACATCCGCTGTCACACCTGTGCCACAATCACCCATACCGCAATCAAATAGCCCCAGTTGGAGTTGCCCACGTTTGAGGCAGACAGTCACCAAATTTCTATCTCCCTCACCACGCCGTTTCCAAAGAAAGCAGCCTCACTACAAAGCTACGCGTAGTGTTTGACGGGTCGGCAAAGTCATCTTCGGGAACATCTCTAAACGACGTTCTCCATGTCGGTCCACGAGTTCAGGACGACATATTCGACATTTTATTACGTTTTCGGCAGCACTCAGTTGCAGTGACTGTGGACATCGAAAAGATGTACCAACAAATCAGGGTACATCCAGATGACCAACCATTTCAACGCATTATCTGGGGTTTGGGTAAAGGGGCGCGAATTATCAGCTAAACACTGTGACGTACGGCACTGCCTGTGCTTCATTCTTGGCAACCCGTCGTTTGAGGGCCTTAGCCGATGAACATAGGGCGGAATTTCCCGAAGCTTCCACAGTGTTAAGCAGAGACTTTTACGTCGATGACTTGCTCTCGGGTGCCAGTAGCGTCCAGGAACTCACAAAACTGGCCGAGCAGATTAACAATATTCTCGCTCGGGCTGGTCTCCCTCTTCGAAAATGGGCTTCCAACACCACTGGACCCATTTCCATAATACCCGCTTCCGATCAGGACACCGATCACTGCCATGTGATCAGCAAGGACGAGACATCCACTCTCGGCTTGAACTGGCACACCAAATGTGACACGTTCGCTTTCCCCATCAACCTGAATACAAATGCGCAATTCACGAAATGGAACATACTGGCCCAAATAGCGCGACTGTTTGACCAACTGGGCTTATTGGGCCCTACCATCAGTTAATGCAAGAACTATTCCGCGGGGGCCTCAATTGGGACGAGGCTATTCCCGAGAGATTAGCGTCCCAATGGGAGATTTTCATATCACAATTGCCCAAATTGAGGGACATAATGATTCCCAGACATGTTTTATTACCTAACCCGGTGAGCATTACGCTACTCGTGTTTTGCGATGCATCGCAAAAGGCATACGGCGCATGCATTTATGCACTTTCCACTGACCGATTGGGACATCGCGTCTGTAGATTGTTTTGCGCAAAATCTCGAGTCGCTCCCTTAAAGACTTTGACTATTCCCAGATTGGAACTATGCGGCGCCCATTTACTTCACACATTGGTAGAGCGAGTTCGCAATCACCGTTCAGATTGACGAGGTGATTTTATGGACTGATTCTACCATCGTGTTAGCTTGGCTCAAGGGTGAATCCTCACGTTGGACGACCTTTGTGTCCCATAGGGTAGCCAAAATCCATTCAATGGGTGGAAAGCATTCCTGGAACCATATAAGTTCCCAGGACAATCCCGCTGATTCTTTGTCTTGAGGATTCATGCCCTGTGAATTACAAACCATGTCATTGTGGTGGAATGGACCCAAATGGATCCTCCAGGACAGGAACACATGGCCAAAGGGCCAGGTTCCCATTGAAGAGCCTCAAATAGAGGCTAAAGGGACGCGTGTAGCTCTAGTCGCTAGTACTAGTGACTGGGAATTATTATCCCGATACTCTTCGTGGCACACGTTGACCAGAATTATTGCCTACGATTTATCGCGGCGTTAAGAAGAAGGGGGCCCATTAGTGGTCCACTATCGCGTACCGAACTAATCGCCGCGGAAACTAGAATCATAAAGCACGTTCAGTCGCGATTTTACAAAAGGGAAATTGCCCTACTCGAATCAGCGTTGCCAATTCCCAACAATCGCCTGAAGGCCTTAAGACCTTTTTTGGATCCAGAAGGTGCCCTACGTGTGGGAGGGCGATTGAGCCACACTAATTGGCAGTTTGAGCGCAAACACCCGCTGATTGTTCCAGCTAAAGCCCATATTACGGAGTAGCTAGTTAGAGCCGCTCATGAACAATTACTCCATGCAGGCACACAATTGGTGTCCGCCCACCTTCGAGAAAGGTATTGGCTGATCGGGGGGAGAAACACCGTTAGTCGCGAAATTCAAAGGTGCGTACGTTGCTCCTGGGTCATACCCAGACTTCAGCAACCCATAATGGGAGACTTGCCAGCATTACGCACTGCCCCGGCACGTCCGTTCCTTAATTGTGGCGTAGATTACGCCGACCCGATCCTCATCAAGGAGAAAGCCTACATCTGCATATTCGTTTGCCTCGCTTCCAAGGCTGTTCATTTAGAGGTAGTGCAGAGTTTAACGTCCAGGGCATTTATCGGCGCACTGAAGAGATTCATATCCCGGGGGGGGCTTGTGGCTGAGATCTGGTCCGATAACGCCACTAACTTCGTAGGAACCGATAGAATTTTGACTAAACTGCTAGCATCAACCGCTCATGAACAATCGCTACATTCATTTTGTTCTGAAAAGGGAATAAACTGGCGCTTCATTCCACCACGGGCTCCGCACTTTGGTGGGCTGTGGGAGGCCGCCGTAAAGTCAATGAAGCGCCACTTAAAACGCGTCATGGGTAGTACAACCGTAACTTACGAGTCTTTGAATACTCTAATAACGCAAATAGAAGCCGTATTGAACTCGCGACCTTTGACCCCGTTGTCATCTGATCCGTCCGACCTAATTCCCCTCACTCCTGGTCAATGGCTATAGTGGGCCACTGATTGCGCTACCTCAGGAAAATCTGGTCGATTAACCGTTAGCGAGGGTGTCAACTTACAAGCACCTGCAGCAGATGTTGCAGCATTTCTGGAAGAGATGGGCCCGAGAGTACGTCACGCTACAAGAGTGGCTCCAGGGAGTCACCCAACTTGCAGCCGGGGGACATAGTGATAGTCGCCGAAGAAAACGCACCCCCCTTGGAATGGCCCATGGGACGGGTCCTCGCCGTTCACACTGATTGTGTTAGTAAGAGGATCCTTTATTTATGTTCACTTGTTACAATAGTAATTATATGTAAAAAAGAAGGTCGTTTTGTTTTCTCAGCTTCGGAGCCAATGGGACGTTGCCGGAGATTCATTCTGCATGTTTTGTACAAGAGCGATGATTATGCCATCGGCTTCATCTTTAATATGGACGGTATCTACAAGTGAATTCGTCATTTTATAATGAACTTGTTACATCTTATCTACATAAATAAATCGTCGGTAACATTATTTGTTTATCTTTGTTACATTGTAAAACATTTTCTATGTCATCTATATATTCAATTGTAAATAGGTTTTTGAGCTCTTTCTCCTACTATGCTGTGCATTAACATTATAATAATATAATACTATGATTACTAACCAAATAAAATAAAATTGCAAAATAGAAAATGATCAGTAGATCAGTAGCTATTAAAATATGTAGATATAAGATGTATTGTGAACATAATTTCGTAATAGTAAAAAGCATTTAAAAATCAAACCAAATAATATATATTCAAGAATATGTTTATGTATAATGTGTTGAAAACGGATAATCGTGGTTCTATTATAATATCTATGATAATTGGTAGAATTGGTACAATTCTATAGGGAAAGGTGGAGTTCGTCCCCCAATGCCTCCAATATAGGTCGTAAAAAAATATGTCGCGACATCTTGATAAATGGCCTCGTCTGGAAACTCCCCTTGAAGCATCGAAAAAATTGTATTCACTTCGTCAGGTGGGTAGAATTGTGGAACCAACACTCGGCAGCCATTGATGGATCGCCCAAAACAACGAATTGTTGCGAGGGTTTTCACAATGCGTTGAACGCGATTTTTAATTGCAGCCACCACAGCATGTGGATTTTGTTGGATGGGCTGAAAAGGGATATGGCATGCCATAGGCTGACATTAGCCAATGTAAGATTTGGCCAAATTGAACCAGTAAATGCCAAGTACGAGAGACTGTATAGAGCCGTATCTGGTGTCGTAAGTAATTATCACCAGATACCAGACAAATTATTTTTTCTTTTTTATGTACTTTTGTTTCGTGCTTAATTGTTTATTTTATTTATACGCCTTCTCGGATGCGAGCGATGCGAACGTCAGATGGGCTGACAGATACCCGCGAACTCCTCGCGAAGACCACAAACAACGGCCACGTGGGCCTTTGGCTCGAACATACAGTCGTATGACAACGAATTACTAACACCCGCGTATTTACCCTATTTTGTGTACCTGCGCCGTCTTTAGTAACATTTTGGGTTGGTTTTTTTTGTAGACCATTCATTGTATCCTATTTTATGTATTTAGAGAAGGATAGGATGAGTAGTGTTTATACAAATAGTTTAAAAACCGAACAAGTGCAAATACACAGTTTGGCTTTGAAATTCGTTTGGTGTAGACGTGTGCTTTCACTGGGAGAAAAGTTAGTTTTGAAGAGATTTTTGCTTTCCTGTATATTATCGATATCATTGAAGTAAGTTAAAGTGTTTAAATTTTTTAAATGTGACTTAATTATTTGTTTAAATTGCTTGTGAAAAAAACCCCTTTCCTTTTTAGATGGGAAGAAATAAATATTTATCTATGGAGAAAATCGCCAATATTTCCACATTATTAAATACTGGGAAGTATTCTATACGATATATTGCTAAAGATCAGGGGGTTAGAGTTTTCAGTGTGCATAAAATTAGCACCCAACTAAAAAGAGGTGAAAATCCTACGGTCACCAAGCGTAAGAATTGTTGTGGCACTCGAAAATACGGTCCTCGAGTCGATCGATATATTATAAATACTGTTGAGAAGGATCGGTTTGCCACAAATAAAAAAATCCAGACAAATTTACGGGAGCGGAACCGAAATATCGACTCGGACAATATAACGCCGTTTCGCAGACGCGGGGATGAATGGCAGACAACTACTTAAAAAAACGCTTTTGACGCCAAAAATGAAGAAAGCCAGGCTCAATTTGGCTAATGAGCATCGCCACTTCACCCTCGACGATTGGAAAGGGGTAATTTAATTGAAATTAAATTATTTGTTTAATTTTTTTTGAATGAATTGAATTAATCGATGTTTTTAACATTTTTAAGGTTCACTTCTCTGACGAGTCGTCAATTCAATTGATGACACCGACTCACCAATACGTACGTAGGCGAGTCGGCAAGCGGTATAATGAGTCCTGTGTCATAAAAAATGTGAAACACCCGCTGTCACTCATGATTTGGGGCTCAATTAGTGCGGAAGGTCGGGGGCCATTGTATTTTGTAGAAGGGATGATGAATGCTTCGCAATATATAACGGTATTGCGATACACCCTATTGCACTCTATACAAAACAAAATTGACAAAAGGGATTGCCTGCACTTATTGCAATATTTTTGCACCCTGCCATAAAGCCAAAATTGTGAAAAAAATCATGTCCGACCACAATTTACCGCTCCTTCACTGGCCCGGTAATTCTCCCGATCTAAATCCTAAAGAAAATGTCCGGCATACCCTTAAAATGAAATTAAATAAGCTCCAATGTACCAATAAAAATATCCTAAAACAAAACATAATTTCTGTGTGGCAGGGAGATCCTGAGATAAAGTCAACCATTGCGTCTTGTATTGAGAGTATGCCCAAAAGAATAGCATCGTGTCTCCGAAATAAGGGTGGACATACAAAATATTAATAATATATATATATGTTGTATTAATATTGTAAATAAACTATGTATAATCATTATAAACACATCTTTGTTTTAATTTTACGAACCTACTCTTCAATATATAGCTCTAAACATAGAATTTGCAAAATCCGCATGGTGTTAGTAATTCGCTGTCATGGGACTGTATGTCTAGTCGATAATAATAAAAATTTCGTAAATAAAAAGTATTTGAGAATATTTTTGTTTGTGTGACCAATTTTAAATTTTTGGGTGTGACTAGTTTTCTCGTGACCAGTTTTAGCGTGTGACTAGTTTTCTCGTGACCAGTTTTAGCGTGTGACTAGTTTTCCCGTGACCAGTTTTAGCGTGACGGATGATCGCGAGTGACCGATCTAGAGCGACCAGTTGTCCTGTGACAGGTTCACATTTGACTATTAGTCCCTTTACCCATTAAAGTTGGCGTGTTTTTTGTATCTGTTTTGTGGATTTAGTTTATGTTTTTTAATTTAAGTTTTGGGTTGTTTTCTTTTTTGCTTCTCTTGTTTGTCGATTGGTGCTGGTAATGGAGCTATCAAGATATATTGGGATATGTAACGGTTGAACAATATTGTTACCTAGCATTGGTGTTGGTTCTTTGTTGGTGTTTTGTTTGTTTGTTTGTTTCTTGCTGGCTTAGTCAGCTCATTATGTAGGATGGGATAATTGACGGTGGATTTATGTTATTTTTTTTTTGATGACTGGGTTTTTTTTTTGTTGTGTTGTTTCTATTCTGCTTATTTGCTTGTTTTTTATGTATCTCATTGTCATGTTTCATTAGTCTCTTGTGCACTATTGATTCGTTTGTTTTGGAATCCGATCCTCTGGCTTCCAACGGGGGGGAGTATGTTCAGACCAAATCTTCATGGTCAGCTTTCGTGGCGTTACGACCAAAGGAGCCTTTTTGGAGGGAGATCGGCGCCGAGCGCGCTTCCCCGCTTTTCATTCGTTTTCCGCGTCGGTCGAGTGAACATTGCTGTTCGCTACCGATTTTGTTCCCACCACCGAGTCCCGATCAGCTCAGCCTTGATCGGCAGACGATACTGGAAGTACAGCTTCAGTATACGTCCGGTGAGAAGTGAGGAAACCCTGGTCTCTCTTCGTCGAAGTCAGATCACGTAGTGTAGCAGAGGTTATCATAACCTCTTGAACACGTGCGCGCTAATTTTAATACGGACTCCCCCCCCCCCTTTGCCCCCTGCTTGATCTCTGTATAATTTATATATATAAAATACAGTCGCCATACGAACAGACTTACAACCTGTTGTTATTATATAATCCCCGCCCTTTTTCCACATCACGCACACTACGAAAGAGAGATATACATACATCGAGCCGAGCCGACATCAGCAGAGACCAGACCGCAGACGACGACCGGCAGATCCCGTGGAGGAGACAACGCGCCGCGCTTTACCACTGAGCAACATCACAAAACCGACCTCAGGTGGCTTTCGATTGAGAGCCCCCTGGCGTTCGTTCATATTCCATAAAAAAATATTAGAAATAGAACTCAAACAAAATTCTGTATTAGAAGCAAATGTTGTGGCCTACAACACAATGGAATTATTAAATTAATATTCAATGACTGATTTATGTATGATTGAAAACATTATTCAATTTTGATGAATTGAAAATCGTGACTCAAGGAGAGTTCAATACATTAAACCGAAAAGTAGACGACCTGACAACGATGATGGGACGTTTACTGCAAACAAGTGAGGCGAATCGGAAGGAATCAAGGCTATCACACTCCCCAGCGAGGAGCCGACGCTGGCAACCACCACTAGAGCATTAAATGCCCACACTATACCAGATAGGTATCCAGTACCACACATAGAAGATTTCGCAAGTACTTTATACGGCAAGAAGTTGTTTTCTACGATTGATCTTGTGCGCGCATACCACCAAATTCCAGTACACAACGAAGACATCCAAAAAACAGCAATTTCCACCCCATCCGGGTTATTTGAATTCCCGTTCATGTCCTTCGGACTAAGAAATGCAGCACAGACCTTCTAGCGGTTTATGGACGAAATCCTAAGGCTGGAAACAGTGCTCGACCGTACGCGCGTACGGTCGGTCGAGCCGTCGGTCGACGGATGAGCTGTGACATTTAATTAAAAATACAAGTATCTTGCCACGGTACACTACCAACAGGAGAAACGAAATAGTTGGAAAATTTGTCCCTTATTGCGTCACCTGATCTGCTATTACTGTTCGTATTAAGAATAAGGTCGTCAAAGCCTACAACAGTTAGTGTATACTGTATTCTGTACCCGTCTCTTTCTCGAATGTAGTTATGTAAAAGGCAACAAGCCTTTATTATTGCTATTGTATTCGGTAAGGAAGTATTCATTGGTCTGTGATATATCTTAAATTTATTACTCATTATTCCCAATGTAGACTCAATATACCTTCTAGCACGGCTTAATCGATAATTAAATATTTTTTTCTTATGTGTCAGATTACTTCGTGCATAAGGTCTTAAAATTTTGTAAAGGAAGACATAAGTTTATTTTGAGTTTATGCAATTTCTCGATAATAAACGAGAATTGAATACAGAGGATTCAATTTTGCCAAATGAGGAGCCAAACCAAAATGAAACTGCTGGAAACGAAGGAGCTATCGTATCTCACCCTACCGGAAACGAAGGAGCTGTCGTATCTCAACCTACCGGAAACCAAGGAACTGTTGAACCTCAACCTTCAACTTCCGATGATTCCAACATTAATCAAAACAGCCAAAGACCTGCCTTTAACCGTGGACGAAAATTCACGCGAACACAACGTCAAAAAAATCGCAATGAAGATGAGTTTGACAGAGAAATGCTGACTTTCTTTAAAGAGAATGCAAAACAATAATATGGCGTTTTCCAGTTCACTGTTGCCTATTACTAATACTTTTTCTATCGAGCAAAAATTAATATTTCGTCAAGAGGTGCTACAAAAAGACTTGGAAATTTCAAGGCTCGGCTTAGACCGCCCAGGAACATCGCATTCTTTTACTTCATCAGATTCGCAACATACTAATTCTGTGACTTTGTACCCAGTAGTACAATCTCCTATTCAAACACTGCCCGGTCAGTCAAATATCCAACTGTCCTATTTGGTACAGGAACCCTCTTCTAATATCGAACAGTCGTATTTGGTAGAGGAACGGCCCTCTTCACAGCAGATTTATATACAGACAAATGATTCATCCAATCAAAACTGTGTTATAAACGATTTTCTCACTTTCAATAAAAACATGTAATTTTTTTATAGAAATATAGTGGAAAAACCAAGAATCGTACATGAGTACAATCAAGGAAAAGCGGCTGTTGATTTATCTGACCAAATGACATCATACTGTAGTTCTTTACGGAAAACGGTAAAGTGGTACAGGAAACTAGCAATGGAACTACTTTTGAATACGGCAGTGTTCAAAGTAAAAAAAAACATTACTATTGTGGAATTTCGAAAACAATTAGCATTATATCTTACCAGCTGCGTATTTCTAATCAACCATCAACATCAACACCAATCCAAAGAGCACATCATGAACTTTTAAAAAAAGAGGTTCAAGTACGAAAGGTATATTGATGAAACATATATACATTCTACTCATCTAAAATCAATGGCATGGGTATATTCATCCAGAAGTGAAATGAAAATCCCAGCATCCAAAGACTCAGATTTATAATTGTTCACGCCAGTACTGAATGAGGCTTTATACCAAATGCTCTTCTGATAAATAAATCTCACCAGACAAGTGGAGACTGTCATCACGACATGAATTTTGAAAATTATTCAAAATGGTTACAAAGTGTTCATTCCCAATTTGGAATCGAATTCTGTTGTGGTGGTAGATAATGCATCATATCACAATAAAATATTTGAACCTGCACCGACGTCAAATTCTAAGAAAGAAACTATGAGGCAATGGTTGACAGAAAGAAATATTTATCCTAATTTTTCTCATTTTTTAAAAGCAGAACTTTATGCATTAATACAACATAAATGCAGGCATAAAAAATTTATTATAGATAAAATATTTGAACAACATGAGCACACAGTTTTCAGGTTACCCCCATATCACTCGGAACTGAATCCATTTGAAAAAAATTTGGGCTATACTGAAAAATTATGTTGCTTCTAGAAACATCGGAATGACCATGGCCACGGTTGAAAATCTTGTACGTCAAAAAGTTTCTCTTATTAAAGAGTGGAAAAATGTCTGTGTCTGTGATCACGTTAAAAAAATTTAAGCAGCTTTTTGAAAGTGACAAAATAATGGACAAAATGATGACGATTCTTTGGGTTTCAGTGTTAATGACAATTCTACAGTAGTGGGCGATGAAAGGTGTCCATCCACCCATAGAAAAGGGACAAAAGCTTGTGTACATTTTTTTTGCATGTCAGATGTTCAGGTAAAAGACCTTTTTTTGTTGAAAAGGATCCTTATCTTTAGGTATTCAAACAGTTGACCACTGTTTTTCGAAGGATTAGCACGTTTTAAAGTGATTTTGTGTATATGGCAGGTGTAAAACAATTAACGGAAGCGAATAAAGCGATAATTCTAACTCTGGCTGAAGAAAAAATTAGTTCTCGCTACATCGCTCAGAAAGTAGGATGTAGTAAGACCTCTGTGCTTAATTGCATAAGAAAATATAAAAATTCAGCATCCCTAGAGAGGAAAAAGGATCGGGAAAGCCCAGAAAGACCAACTCCACCGAAGATAGACTCTTAAAAAGAATGTGTCTACAAAACCGGTTCAACAGTGTTGTGCAAATTTAATCGGAGTTTATAGCAGCTGGGGGAAAAGAAATCAGCGTCGCCTTAAAGAATACGGTTTAGTTGCCAGGATACCGGCGAAAAAACCATTTTTGACCAAGAAAATGAGAATGCAATGACTGAATTGGGCCAAAAAAGTTATTAATTGGACGGAAATGGACTGGAGGCGTGTTATCTTCTCGGACGAAAGTAAATTCAATTTGTTTGGGTCCGATGGCATCCACTACGTTCGACGAAGATCTGGCGAACGTTTGAGTGACAAATGTATTCAGCCTACGGTCAAACATCCTGCGGGCCAGATGGTCTGGGGATGTTTTTCCTTCCTTGGGGTGGGTCCATTGGCCATATTTGATTGGACAGTTAACGCCGAAACATATTAAAAAAAATTAAAAGAACATTTGATACCAGCAATAGAAATGCACTATGCGTGGGAATCTGAATGCATTTTTCAAGACGATTCTGCACCATGTGATCATGCCAAAACTGTAAGGAATCTTTTTTTTTATTGCCATGTATCCTAATCAACAAATAAAAAACGCGCAACGGCAGCAACGCGCCTCTTAAGGAACGTTCAGCGAAACAGCTATAAAAGAGTGTTCGTTGCTGGAGTCCGGACGGCCTGTCCCGATTAATCCCATTGGAGTCCTGAAGCCGTTCCTCGATCAGGACGGACTGATTCGGGTTGGTGGACGTCTGAGCCATGCTGGGTTGCGGTTCGAAAAGACGCACCCGGTGCTAGTGCCGTCGATATCGCACTTGGCCGAATTGCTAATACGGGCTACCCACGAGCAGTTGTTGCACGCTGGGCCCCAAGCGGTATCGGCGCAGTTGCGCGACCGCTATTGGCTCCCTGGCGGTAAAGGCGCCGTCGCCCGCGTCATCCGCCGTTGTGTGATCTGCGCAAAGGCGCACCCACGTCCCCCCTTCCCACTAATGGGCGATTTGCCCACAGTTCGAGTCACTCCTGCCCGTCCATTCTACAGTTGCGGTGTCGACTACGCCGGGCCTATAACCATTAAGGAGAGGGCTCATAAGAATCGTACCTTCCTCAAGGCGTACATTTGCGTCTTTGTCTGCCTTGCCACCAAGGCGGTTCATCTGGAGGTGGTGCAAAGTCTCACCTCCAACGCCTTCATCGACGCCTTGAAACGTTTTGTTTCCCGGAGGGGATTGGTTGCCGAGGTTTGGTCCGACAACGGGACAAACTTCGTTGGTGGGGAAAGAGCCCTACGGCAACTAGTTTCCTCTAAACAGTTCAAAAACGCCGCCATGAACTTTTCGACAGCACACCACATTAAGTGGCGTTTTATTCCACCCCGCTCGCCGCACTTCGGCGGCCTTTGGGAAGCGGCTGTAAAGACAATGAAGCGCCATTTAACTCGCATTGCCGGCAACGTATCACTCACCTACGAGGCTCTTAACACCTTGGTCATTCAGATTGAAACGGTTATGAACTCGCGCCCCCTAACACCCATGTCGTCCGATCCTGGTGACCTAATTCCCCTGACTCCTGGACATTTTTTGGTTGGCGGGCCATTACTGGCGTTTCCTCAGGAGAATTTAGCCGACATATCGGCAAATAGGCTGTCTCGTTACAGACAACTACAACAGATGCTGCAGCACTTCTGGAGGCGATGGTCACGGGAGTACATCACACTCCAACAACGTCACCGTCGAGGTGCCAAGGAGGCGCCAAACTTGCAGCCGGGAGACCTAGTGGTGGTAGCGGAGGACAGCCTGCCGCCGCTGGCCTGGCCCATGGGACGAGTCACGCAGGTGCATCCAGGACATGACGGCGTAGTGCGGATCGTCACCCTGCGCACTCAAAAGGGTGTCATAAAAAGGGCATCTCGGCGGGTCGCCCGTCTGCCCATTGATCAACAAACTCAACCCGCCGACTAGGAGCGGGAGCATATGCTGTTCTCCCTCCCCCATATAATTTTGTGTTTTGTGTTTTGTTCTGTGGTGATGGTAAAATTTATGACAAAAATGCCATTGCCGGTGTAGTAGTGGTTTGGTTGTGGTGCGCTAATTGACGCTTTAGCTTTTAAGTTTGTTTTGTTTTCTTATGTACTGCTTATACGCATGTACTGCAATGCACTCATTTATAATTTTAAATAATTGAATAAAATTTGAAATGTTTGTTACCACTGCTCGGAGCTCAACGTGGATGTTACCACTGCTCGGAGCTCAACGTGGATGTTACCACTGCTCGGAGCTCAACGTGGATGTTACCACTGCTCGGAGCTCAACATATTGGCTGTAGGTGCAAGGCATTCCTTATGCTATATTTTATTTGATATTTTTACTTTATCTGTTATTATTAAATGCTATTTTTTATGTTTATGTATGGATGTATTTATGTTTATGTTTAATTGTTATTTTGTTTTGTATTATATTTTTTGACCATTGTGGCGCTTTAGGAATTCCTGTTATGCCACAATGGTCTGTTTAGAATAAATAAATAAATAAATATTAGCTTTGCAAATGATTGCAAAGACCTCTTTATCTGTATCATTTAAATTGTTTTGTGTTGATTTTTGAAATATTTGTGTATATTCCAACCCCGGGGAGTATGTCCGAGCCAAAAAACCCACATGGCCGTGTTTTGGGCTCTTACGGGCGCGCACTCATTTTACGAGGCGCGCTCATCTGTCAAAACAGACGCCCGCCATCCGCCGGCCGAGACGGCACTGGCGTGGCTGGTCTACCTTGCCTGACCAGCCAGCGTACTCATCCACAGCCCCCACCATAAAGGGGCACAGGCGAAACTCCCCGGCTCGCCATCTACAATAAACAAGGATAACCTGACTTAACGTCTCTAATTTCCCACCCCGCCCTGTTCCAGCACGTGCTCCAGAGCGAGCTGAACGAGAGACGACGACACACACACACACAGCCGCCGGTCACCCCATACATACACATACAGCTGCTGAAGCTATCGTTCACTGTTCGTTCAGCACAAGAAGATCCAACAGAAAAGTTATTGGAAATGTGATAAATATGGTAAATTCAAGTGCCGCGCAAGGGTGATAACTTCCGACGATCAATTTTTTGGTACAAAGATGACCGTAACCACCTTTGTGATGCTGCAAAACTACAGGCAAACAAAGTAATGCATGACGTCAGAGATTTGGCAGAGAACACCAGGGATCCACCCAGTGTTTCCTGCTGTCTCAAGCTTTTCCTGGCGTGGAAAATGCAGTGGCCCCGTGTCATACGGCTAGATCACCAGATCTCAATCCGGTTGCTGGACCCTCCTAAATACAATAGTATATAGCAGTCCTAATCCAACTTTGAATGCGTTAAAAGAAAATATTTAACATGCGTCGTTAAATCAAAGAATGAATGAAATGATTAATAACCTGTATAGAAAGTATGCCTAGTAGGATTGGGGCAGTTATCAGTCAAAAGGGTGGTGTAACTAATTTTTTTTTTGTAATTGTTATTTAAATAATTTTTTTCCTATTATAAATATGTAGTTTTATTTGTTTAACCTTTTGTTTTATAATTAAAAACATGAAATCTCGAAAAATAGTGTATTGTTCCATACGTTTTGTCACACCTCTGTATATTGGATTTATATACTGCGGAGACGGAACAGAAACAACTGATGAACGCGGGCTAGGTGTGTCGGGAGTGGTTATTATTACTCTACTCAAGGACTACATTAGTAAAGGTCATAGTCTTTGGGTAGACAATTGGTACACCAGTTCCAACTTATTTAGCCACTTACATAGACAAAAGGCAAACGCATGCAGTACCATACGTAATTATAGAAAACGAATGCCTAAATTTTAAAAACTTAAAAATAAAAGGTCAGACTGAATCACAACACAGTGGACCTTTACTAGCCCTAAAGTGGCATGACAAACGAGACGTACACATGCTCACTAACATTCATGACGACAAATTTTTACCGACTGGCAAAACAAACAGACAAACAGGGGAAGCCATACAGAAACCAAACTGTGTGGTGGACTACAACAAAAACATGGGGGCTGTTGACAAGACTGACATGATGCTTTCAAGCTTAAATTGCTTGAGGAAAACAGTGAAATGGTTTAAAAAAGTGGTATTTCATATATTCGACTTATACTTACTGAACACCCATAGTATACAGTCCCCTGACAGCGAATTATGAACACGTTTGTGCGTTTTCTTTTATCTCCAGATGAATTGCGATTGTAGTGTTTACACAAAATTTCAAAAACTCGAACAAGTGTAAAAAGTCAGTTTGACTCCAAAATTCGGTGAGCGTAGTTTTGTGTTCTTTTGGAGAAATTTTGAAGATAAAAGGATATATTTGTAATATTCTGTATATTGGAAACATTTCTGAAGTAAGTTCAAGTGTTTAAATTAAATCAATATTATTTTTATTTTTGTTTTAAGTGTTTATAATTTTTTTTTAGATGGGAAAGTGTAAAGATCTATCAGTTGAAAAAATTAGTAGTGTAATGGCATTATTGAAAACTGGACACTATTCAATTAGATATATTGCCAAAAATCAAAATATTAGCATTGGTTCTGTGTTTAAAATTAACCCTCGACTCGAAGCAAGGCGAAAATCCGACTGCCACACGGCGTGCGAATTGTCAAGGCATTCGTAAATTTGGTCCTCGAGTCGATCGACAGATCGTAAATATTGTTAATAATCGGTTCGTCACAAATAAAGACATCCAGAGGAGTTTAAGTCAGAGTAATGTAGATATATCGATACGAACAATACAGCGTCGTCTCGGCGAAACTGGGTTGAAAGTTAGGCGGCCAGCTATTAACCAAAAAAGCCACTATTAACACAAAAAATTAATAAATCGAGGTTGGACTGGGCCAAGCAGTATCGTCACTTTACCCTCGATGATTGGAAAACAGTAATTTAGTTGAAATACTTATATAAGTATTTTTTAAATTTTGAATGCACTAAATTGATCGATGTTTTTACATTTTTAATGTTCACTTTTCTGACGAATCTTCCATTCGGTTAACAACAGAAACCCACCAATACGTTCGTAGGCGTGAAGGAGAGAAATACAATGAGTCCTGCGTCGAAAAAAGTTAAACACCCCCCCCCCCCCCTCCTTAATGGTTTGGGCTTCGATTAGTGCGGAAGGACCAGGACCATTATATTTTGTAGAAGGGACCATGAAAGCTTCACAGTACATAACGGTACTACGAGACACTTTATTGCCATCAATTCAAAATAAAATTGACAATGGGGATAGCCTTTATTTTATGCAGGACAATGCACCCTGCCATACGGCCAAAGTTGTGAAAAAATTTATGTTAGACAATAATTTACCTCTTCTTCCCTGGCCCGGTAATTCACCTGATCTTAATCCTATCGAAAATGTCTGGCAAAATTAATAAACTCCCATGTTCCAATATCCATATTCTAAAACTAAATATTATATCGGTGTGGCAGGGAGACCCTGACATAAAATCAATCATTGCGTCGTGTATAGAGTATGCCCAGTAGAATAGAGGCATGCCTTTCTAAAAAGGGGGGACACACAAAATACTAATTTTTAATTCTTTTTTTGTAATAATATTGTAAATAAAAGGTATATAATCATCTGAAAAACATTTTTGTTTCATTTTCATTAACCGATTTTTTAATATAAAGCTCTAAACATAGAATTTGCGAAATCTGCGCGGTGTTCATAATTCGCTGTCAGGGGACTGTACTTACTGAATACCCATATACGGAAAAAAGACCGGTTTGGCTAGTTTCCAGCTAAATATTCTGAAGCAGTCACTGGAAAAATACAGAAATTCACCAACCTTTCTACTACAGTCAACCCCTTCTTCTCCCCGCCACGCATAATGTCATGTGATTTGGCGAGACATATGCCGGATTTTGGGGATCAAAACATAGAGATGGCATTGTGAATCAAAACATAAAATTTTAAAAGAGAACCGACCAATTTATTCAGGAAAAACCATAACACAGACTCAAAAAGCCTTTGAATTCCTAGTAAAACACGACGAATCAAAAGAATCTCCAAATTGGATAAAATGTATAAAGAAATATTGGGAACAACGAGAAAGTTGGTGCATGGCTTTCCGTGATAGTAGAATCAGACTAATAATTTCGCAGAAATAACCGTTAGAATGTTAATGGATATTGTGTTACAGATATACAAATCCTACAATGGTGTATTGTCGATTCTATTTTTGTACCAATATGGTAAACATTATGAAGATAAATATACAGATAATGCTCACGGTAGAATCGACAAAGGGAAGCTCCATTTACAATTTGAATTTGATAAAGCAAAATATCTGAAGAAAAATATAATAGTAAAATTGGATGATACAAGTTATGTGACTCAATCAAGCGCTATCTATCAGAAGGGAATATTCTCTCCAAATCCAGAATTGCTGACATCTTGGAGGCCACCTCCCAAATTATCTGTTGCACGAGAGGAAGAAGAGGTCTCCTCACGGGCGCCTGACTCTCAAGTGATCCGACATCAAACTGGCGGTGGATAGCTTAGTTAAAGATTCCCGTGACTTCAAACTGTTCTTCGTCGATTCCTTGCGTACTCTGGCTGCTCAGATTGAGGCGGTCAAGATGATTGCAGTCCCACCCACTCCGACTGTTGCAATAATTCGCCCGATGGCTTAGGCCTGTCGCACACAGCCACTCGCCACCGCCATAAGCTGCAGAATGCATTTCTCATAGTTCGTATGGGAAAGAATAAAACAAAAATATGTTTTAAGAGCGGGGCTGCAGCATCTGGCAGAAAACAATACATGTACTTTCATCAGCTGTCTTTCTTGTCGGTTTTAGCGGAATCTAAACCAGATATTCTAAATAGTCTAGGACATTACCAAATGAGACCAGTTAAGCGTTATTGTACGACATGTACATGTTAGTCGGGACGAAAATCAACAACCCATTTTTAGGATTTTGACGAATCAAATAATGGAGTTTGTAATGTGGACACTCTCCCGAATACTCACCCCACAAGTATTTTTGTAAGCATATGTCTATTTGAAACACACGTCTTTACAAATTTTAACATTATTCTATTTTCTACGAATGATAATTGTCAACCCCACAGAGGTCTTTATTGCCAACGTATGTTTCTATCCAGATTTCAAGTAAGTATTGTCTTAGCCCCACGCACATTATTGCAACAATGTGTCTATACGAACCACACGTCTTTACAATTCTCAATGTTTTTCTATATCTTAAAGTAGTGATAATACTTCTTCAACACGTACAAATACTACTTCATCGTAGATCCGAACAAAATCCAGCAGCAAGCAGTACACAAAGAGTTTAGCTTCGTATATAATTAATTATATTGCAAAAGTAGAATCAGGACATTCAAAATTATTGATAGTTAGTTGCCTTTGTCCAAAATGAGTAGGCGGAGTGTTTTCATAAATACAAGTCCGTTTACAGAACGTGTTTGTATGCTGACCAGCCAGCGTACTATTCGAAACACACGTCTTTACAATTCTCAATGTTGTTCTATATCTTTAAGTAGTGATAATACTACTTCAACACGTACAAATACTACTTCATCGTATGTTTCTATCCAGATTTCAAGTTATTATTGTCTTAACCCCACGCACATTATTGTAACAATGTGTCTATCGAAAAACACGTCTTTACAATTCTCAATGTGTTTCTATATCTTAAAGCAGTGATAATACTACTTCAACACGTACAAATACTACTTCATCGTAGATCCGAACAAAATCCAGCAGCAAGCAGTACACAAAGAGTTTAGCTTCGTATATAATTAATTATATTGCAAAAGTAGAATCAGGACATTCAAAATTATTGAGTGTTAGTTGCCTTTGTCCAAAATGAGTAGGCGGAGTGTTTTCATAAATACAAGTCCGTTTACAGAACGTGTTTGTATGCTGACCAGCCAGCGTACTGTTCGAAACACACGTCTTTACAATTCTCAATGTTTTTCTATATCTTAAAGTAGTGATAATACTACTTCAACACGTATAAATACTACTTCATCGTATGTTTCTATCCAGATTTCAAGTTATTATTGTCTTAACCCCACGCACATTATTGTAACAATGTGTCTATCGAAAAACACGTCTTTACAATTCTCAATGTTTTTCTATATCTTAAAGTAGTGATAATACTACTTCAACACGTACAAATACTACTTCATCGTAGATCCGAACAAAATCCAGCAGCAAGCAGTACACAAAGAGTTTAGCTTCGTATATAATTAATTATATTGCAAAAGTAGAATCAGGACATTCAAAATTATTGAGAATTAGTTGCCTTTGTCCAAAATGAGTAGGCTGAGTGTTTTCATAAATACAAGTCCGTTTACAGAACGTGTTTGTATGCTGACCAGCCAGCGTACTGTTCGAAACACACGTCTTTACAATTCTCAATGTTTTTCTATATCTTAAAGTAGTGATAATACTACTTCAACACGTAAAAATACTACTTCATCGTATGTTTCTATCCAGATTTCAAGTTATTATTGTCTTAACCCCACGCACATTATTGTAACAATGTGTCTATTCGAAACACGCGTCTTTACAATTCTCAATGTTTTTCTATATCTTAAAGCAGTGATAATACTACTTCAACACGTACAAATACTACTCCTTCAATAAGCAACCTTCGATAGGAATGTAAATTATTTATTGTAAATTGTTTATTTTAGCCCAAATTATGAAAGAATATTCTGATGTCTGGAGTTATTATAAAAGAAACGGCGATGAGGCTACATGCACACCGTGTCCAAAAATATTGGGACGTAAAGCATCATCAACAACAGGTTTACTGGCATTTACAAAAAATTCATAATATGGAACGCGTATCACAAGAAACATTAGCTTTAACTGTTCCCGCAAGTATTTCTAAGCAGCAGAAACTAGAAGAAACGTCGAATCTTATTTCGTCCAGTCGTAAAATTACCCTTGAAAAAATCGTTTCTAAATTGACTGCTAAAGATGGCATACGTATATTTACCATATGCAAAAGTGAATTTATACGCAATAGTTTGAAGTTGCAAAATTTTAAATTACCAAAGCAGCCATCAGACGTTCAACCTCACGCATTAAATGCGAGCGTGGTCAGTGTAGGCTGTCGGAAAAAAACACAGATTTCCCAAGGCGTAGTCCTGCGCATTGCTCCTCGGGGGTCAAAGAGCAATGCCAAAGTTGAGGAATTAGATTTCCTCATAATCCCCGAACTAACCAAGAATCTCCCATCACGAGATGTGTCGGAGCTAAGACTGAGTCTGCCTTAGCACATTAACCTCGCTGACCCCAAATTCGATTCCCCGGGTGCAGTCAACATGGTCCTCGGTTGCCTGGCTTTCCATAGATTCCTCAAAAACGGTAGGAGGAACATGTCAATTCCTCCATCACTCGCCAGCGAACGAGGCTCTACCATTCTTCTGTTGAACACTTCGTTCGGCTGGGTTGTTAAGTGGGGAACACGATTCTAATCTTTTACGTCCATGTAGAGAAGAATCGGTAATTGCAGCCGAACTTCCTGGTAGAATCGCTATGATAAAAGAATTATCTTTACAAGCATTTGTCAGGAGTAATACCCCAATATAGATTACTTTTGAAAGTCCGTTGTCCTAAACGTATGAGGAGGCATCCGAAATCGCGATAGAAGAAAAATCGCTAAAATACAATCAGAAAAATTTAGAACTTCTTCTAATTCAGTAATAATTCCACTTCTCGGCATAATAACTCTTTTCGAAAGAATGGTAACAATAATTTCCCAAAAAATAATTCTTTCTCGAATCAGAGTTCTCAAAATAATCTTTTCCAAAGAATAATTTTTCATCGAATCACAATAATTCTTTTCCAAGATATAATTCTTCATTGAATCACAATAATTCTTTTCCAAAGAATAATCAAAACGGTAACAACCATTCTTTGTCGCGAAATATTTATCACTTTCCTCAATCTACAAACAATCATTTCACCCAATCGCGCAATTATAAAGTCCAAACCAAAATATGCGCCTACTGTAAGAAAGAAGGGCACCTTATTAAAGATTGTCGGAAAGCAAATCAGAATCGACATTTAAACCTCGAATCCTCGAATGTCTGCCGCGTCGGGGACCCTGAACAAACTGAAGGCAGAATTCTAAACTCAAAATCAAATACGTATGTAGAATTTAAAACACCAACATCAGAATCGGGAAAGCTTAAACTTTTAATAGACACGGGAGCTAATGTATCGTTAATAAAAAATTATGTAGGCTTAACCGGGAACACATCATAAATCATTATTTATGTAAATCCAAATTAAAATAAATTTCTGTAAAATTGCCTAAATTCCACGAACTCAACGATTCATTAACACAAATCATTGGTCATTGCGATATCGGCTCAAATACTAATCCTAGGTCAAGACGTGGTCTTATAAACAGTATCGGATCCATCGCGAAAACATTATTTGGAACATTAGATGCTGACGATGCTATTCGCTTTGACAAAGCTATAAATAAAATTAATTCAGATGAAACTGATTTGCTTCACCTGACAAAGGAACAAACCATTTTGACCTCAACGATAACTAATTTTAACCAGACTTTAATCTCATTAAAAACTAGCGAGAATCAATTCAATAAGAACTTAGATAAAATCGGTACGTTCAAAGTGGTACCGTCATGTTCTGAGTAGTTATACACAATCCACAGCTTAGAAAACAATGTGGCTATCCCATTATTACCCAAAACTGAGCAGACATACGCCACATTGTTTAAAGAAGTTAAAAAATTACTTCCTGGCTCAAATCCGTCACCAAGATCAATCATGACTGATTTTGAAGTAGCAGTCATAAATGCCGTCCGATCTGAGCTACCACTCACTGTGCATCGTGGCTGCTTCTTCCATTTCAGTCAATGTATATACCGACCTATACAGGAAAATGGCTTACACAGTCGAGAAATTAGATTTCCTAGTAATCCCCAAAATAAAAAAGAATCTCCCATCACGAGATGGTTCGGAAATAAGGTTAGGTTTGCCCCAGCAGATTAACCTTGCTGACCCCACATTCGATTCCCCGGGTGCAGTTGATATGGTCCTCGGTTGCATGGCATTTCATTGGTCCCTCAAGAACGGTACGAGGAATATTTCAATTCCTCCTTCACTCGCCAGCAAACGGAGCTCAACGATTCACCTGCTGAGCACTTCGTTCGGCTGGGTTGTTAGTGGGGAACTGAGCTCAATCTCCAACACCAACATCTCCGGGGGCTGTCATCTTTCACTAGTCAAATCAATTCAGGCTTTCTGGGAATTGGAGGAACCTTCATCAAACAATTAAGCCCTGGACGAGGTGGACCCAGCCGAGCGTTTGTTCCGCAGCAGCACAACCCAGGACGAGTCGGGCCAATTCGTGGTGAGATTACCCTTCCTCGGGAATTTTTTTCAACAATGTAAGAGTATAGGTATAATACGGTCGTGCATGATATAGTGGTGCGGCATGTGCACTCCAGTATTTCCCTCAGCCAAAACCAGATAATAATCCAAAAATACCCGTCAATTCCGTTTCAAAAATCCAGAAAAATTACTTATTTCAATAATTGACAAAATTACTACTTTTAAGCTTACCACTACATCACCGCGCTCGATTGTATATCGTATAATAAAACTAATTTTTTTAAAACACTTTTTAGATAAATGGAGAGACCGTCCAAAATTGGAACTGGAAAGGCTTTCAGTAGTCAATCAAAAGAATTATTATTAAACGGATATATGTGGTTTTTGTCTACATATGTATCTAATAATCCCACAATTGATGTAGTTGCAGAAGCCCTAAAGATTTCAAAAACAACTATTAAGATTTTTGACCCGGCGCCAACTTCAAATTCCAAAAAAGTCGTTATGAAACATTGGTTAGTAAAAAACGGTATTTACTTTGAGCCGCAGTTTAAAACCAGAGCTGTACAAACTAATATTAGAACATAAGACTAGACATAAAAAAATTGTCATACTCTATTTTCGAAAAAAATGGTCACAAGGTGCTAAGATTACCTCCATATCATCCAGAACTCATCTGACTCATCAATCAACTGAACATCATCGCCAATGACCTGCGGCAGCGGTTGAACGTCCAACCGCATGCATTGAATGCACGCATGGTCGGGGTAGGCTGTCAGGAAACGCCAATCTCCCAGGGCGTAGTCCTGCACATTGCTCCTCGGGGGTCGAGGAGCCATGCCAAAATAAAGGAGATGGAATTCTTGGTAATCCCCAAGATTACGAACAATATTCCATCCAGAGACGTGTCTGAATTACGGTTGGGGTTGCCCCGACGCACTTACCATGCTGACTTATGACTTATAAAATGGTCAAACGAAAAATTGATCCCTAATTTGGAACCAAATTCTGTGGTAGTGATAGATAATGCATCTTACCACAACAAGATTTTTGACTTGGCGCCGACTTCAAAATTTACGCTCGAAATTTAATTAATAATCTCCACGAAACATTAAAATATGTAGGAAAAAATTGCGATCCCATTTTCTACAATTTTAGAAAACGCTAAAATTATAGCTAACTCACTTAACATAGAGATTGATGTTCCAAGACATAGGAAACGGCAATAAGACAATAGTGTTTATTCTTGGACACTTGTTGTCCACATTGATCCCCTTCCCTATAACCAATACAATCGAGCAATTTAGCTATCAACTCTCATTGACGATAATGATTTAACGTTATCCTGCATTTGAAGAATTGTTATGTATGTAGTATGAACACTCTTCTATTATCAAACATCTTAGATTTGAAGCCTAGTTGTTTCACGGCTTTCCATGAGGTCTATTTACATTCGTTAAAACTTGTCTTTTTGTAAGTTTCCGAACATATTCATTAGTGTTAACGATTCGTTTTAAGCTGTGCTATATTTGTGTAAGCATTTTTCACAATTTTGTGATCAATTCAGCAGGAATATGTATACATTATACCTAGTCAAGCCAAAAGTTGTTACAAAGGTTTGGGATCGCTTTATTCATAAATATGAATTTCCAGTATTTTATTTTTTTAGCTTTCTATTGGGGGTGTATCCGTGCATTAAAAACTTAAAATTTCACGAATGTTTGTACACCGAACAATCAACAAATTTCACCACATCCCGTAATTATTTGACGTCAAAAGAAGTGGCCGTCCGAGATCAATTCGAACGTCTAGTGCAATTCATGCAGCTCAAGAACGAATACGAATAAATCCCCTTACAAAATGAAAGCAGACCGGCTTAATTGGTCCAAAAGATAGTGATAGTGTACTGAGAATTGAGAGGGAGTTAAACATTTTAAAAAGTGGTGTAAATGATTACTTTTGACCAATTTACGTAATTAACCTTACGATTACGAGCGTAATCGTATGATAATGTGGTTCGCAACCACAAAACTCCACCCATATCATTTATACCCCTAATACGTTTGCTTTTGAGCAAATCATCACTGTTATCACAAATTATCACAATTATCCTCATTTCAAGTAGCATTTATGAAGCCGAAATAGCTTACAAAATGAAAGCAGACCGGCTTAATTGGGCCAAAAGTAATCGGACACGTATTTAACAGATACGTGTTCCAACAATGAATTTTTTAAAAAAATCTTTATCGAACTATCGAACCAGCGATAAAAAAACTGTCTAAATATACATAGTCACTTGTAATTGTAACTTGTATCTTCAAATATAATTTGAAACTTGTATCTTGTATCTCAAAAAATGTTAACACAAAACTGCTCAAAATCAAAAAGTATTTTAGCAGTCGGAACAATTAGAGTGAGAAAAAATCCATAGATATATTATACGCTCGAAATTTAATTAATAATCTCCACGAAACATTAAAATATGTAGAAAAAAATTGCGATTCTATTTTCTACAACTTTAGAAAACCCTAAAATTATAGCTAAATCACTTAACATAGAGATTGATGTTCCAAGACATAGGAAACGACAATTAGACAATAGTGTTTATTCCTGGACACTTGTTGTCCACATTGATCCCCTTCCCTGTAACCAATACAATCGAGCAATTTAGCTATCAACTCATAAAAAAAAAAGTCACTTGCCGTCCACATTGATGATCCCCTTCCTTGTAACCAATACAATTTAGCGATTGACTCTCATTGACGATAATGATTTAACGGTATCCTGCATTTGAAGAATTGTTATGTATGTAGTATGAACACTCTTCTATTATCAAACATCTTAGATTTGAAGCCTAGTTGTTTCACAGCTTTCCATAAGGTCTATTTACATTCGTTAAAACTTGTCTTTTTGTAAGTTTCCGAACATATTCATTAGTGTTAACGATTCGTTTTAAGCTGTGCTATATTTGTGTAAGCATTTTTCACAATTTTGTGATCAATTCAACAGGAATATGTATACATTATACCTAGTCCAGCCAAAAGTTGTTACATAGGTTTGCGATAGCTTTATTCATAAATATGAATTTCCAGTATTTTATTTTTTTAGCTTTCTATTGGGGGTGTATCGGTGCATTAAAAACTTAAAATTTCACGAATGTTTGTACACCGAACAATCAAAAGATTCACCACATCCCGTAATTATTTGACGTCAAAAGGAGTGGCCGTCTGAGATCAATTCGAACGTCAAGTGCAATTCATGCAGCTCAAGAACGAATGTGAATAAATCCCCTTCGAAAACAGAAAATCTTAGCATGAGAAATGGGAATATCACCGAGATCAATGTCTAGGATAATTAAAAGTGAGCTTGGTCTCGGTGCTTATAAACGACGCACAGGTCATCTGCTTACTAAGTCTCTGAAGACAATGAGACTCATTAAATCAAAAGAGCTCATTCGTAATCACGGGGCTGGAAGCTACCGAAAAATTTTGTTTACTGATGAAAACATTTTCACAATAGAAGAAAAATTCCTCGGACACATGGTCACGGAGAAAGCAGTAACACTGCCCGCAGAAAAAATAGAGGTAATAAACAATTTCCCCCGCCCCAAAACGGTTCAGGAAGTGCGACGGTACCTGGGCATGATCAATTTCTGCCGACGGTTCATGCCCACATCAGCAGAGCCGCAGCACAGCTTCCACTACAAGCGGTCACTGACACATCAAAGTTATTTAAGAATAACGCTTGGAATATTACTTCATTTTAAAATCCTCACATTTAAACAATTTAAAAATATACATACTCAATAATATAATAGCATATATTAAAATAGAACCTTCATGTTCGATGTCACAGAACAATCATATTTTCAAAAGATGCGTATTATACCAGAAATTAATACACAATCTTAGATGGTATATATAAATGTATGTAAATTATATACACAAATGCACATTAAAAATTTTTAAATTACATTGATTGCCTTTAATACAAAAAAAAACCTCTGGATAACCAAATGAAATATAATTTCAATACCATCCAAATTAACACTTTGCAAGTAGGTCATGAGAATTTCTGACATGCCTGTAACTCGATAACTTATATAAATGTAAGATGTAACTTCATCTATATGTAAATGACAAATTAGGAATCTGTTCTATATATGTATATATTTTCTCGTGGAATCATTTAAACTAGTAACATGTATTTGATATATATTCCCGTGTTTCTTCCTATTTCACTCCAAAATGAAATTCAGATGTAGTTTTTCGTGAGACATACAGATTTTCGGTACTTTTGTGAATTTTAATTAATCCTATACGAATTTTAGCGAGTTTCTGTGATATCACGAAAATATGCCGCATTCGCCTATCAGTTGGCCGCACGACCTACCCACTTGCAAAGTGTTAATAAGTTAAGTATCCTATGCAAGAAAATCTGACAAATTCAATCAGATAATTCAATTTGTACATACTTAAAAATTAATGATGATATTATGCTATACAATCCATCTTTTTACTAAATCATTATAAAACTGGTTAAAATCACGATCAAAATGACGATATGCATCTGAGTTTTTTCAATTTTCAATGAAAATCGTACATCAAAGGCAAAATGGATGCCTAGTTATAAATGTAATTTTCATATATGAAAACTTACATAGCCGAACAATACAATTATTGCAATCAAACCTTGTGCACCATATTAAATCGCACCCTCCAAGAATGATATGATGTTGTCGTCTTCTGTAACACTGCCATATACAATAGGATGTGAATCTGTCGAAAATCACATCCAGATGCAATTCCATGTCGAATCATTTTTGTAGATGGTTTTCTAAAACAAAAAAAAAAAAGACAGCATGATGAATATTGAATACTAGTGTTTTTATCTGGCTTTGCTCGGTATTTGTAATATAAACCGCTTAAACATGGCCAATCTAATAGTAAACACTTTATTGAATGTATTTGAATACTCATATTACACTATCAGTGTTCAAAGCAAGGGGGCAAAAAACTTGTAATAAAAGCTCTTAATAACATGTCCTATCTAAGAAATCGACAATGGAGAGTGTAACAGAAACCTCTGAAAGCAGATCTCTGTTCATATTAAATATTAAACTAAAAACTTTAATTTGTGTTTACTACCGTTGTTTGAAGTCCCCTATGTTTAAAATTGAAAAGATGAAGAAAAATTCTGTTGTCGATTTCTAGATTTATGACTTCATAAATTGATAGAATATAAAGATCAGTTGCACTCAAATTTTGGCATAGGCAAAACCGCATCTTTTGCAGCTTCTTAGAACTGGGATACATCAAGCGGCTTGGTCTCAACTCGGGAGACCAAAAGCAACCAAGAATCCACTCAATATGTGACGATGTAGCCACATCTAATATATAATTTGGAAAGAGACTTTGTATATATGTATCCTTGGTTCGTTTGTTCGTAGATCTGTGACGTCATCGAACATTTTTTTTTCGATTCAAAGGATTCAAAGTCCCCGCAGGGGGGGAGCGCAACCCCATGAGGCCCCGCTGGCCAGCCGCATGGGGAGCCACCGGATTCTAGACTTAATATATTTTTTAATAAAATGTTTACTATAGATTAGTCGTGTTTAAGTGGTTTATATTACAAATAACGGGCGAAGCCGGGTAATACAGCTAGTGTGCTAATAAAACCATTGACATATATGGCTGCATCATCACATATTGAGTGGAATCTTTGTTGCTTTTGGTGTCCCAAGTTCAGACCCAGAGCCACCAAGTCGACCCAAGCCACACACGGGGCGACTTGGCCACAATCAAATAAAAATCCTCGCTCGCTTACATTTATTTGGTCTGGTCGCGTAACTAGTCCTCGCAAATCGTCAGACTCTTAACACACAGGATACCGTGCGCACAAATTTGTGCGTTTGAAAAACTTCCTTTGGCTACCGTGTGCACAAATTTGTGCGTTGCGTCACTCCTACTTCATATAAAGAAAAAACACGTTGAACCTCGTATTTCTTGTAATGTATTCATATCGGGACTTAGTAAAAGATGTCGTTGGTGATATTTAACTAAAATAATTTAAAAAAGTCGATATTGAAAAATCCAGAAGGTTAGAAACTGGACTATAGCAAATGTCCTAAACATTTCTTTAAATTTACCAAATATTTCTTTGGTTATGCCGAAGATGTCTCAAATTTTATTTTATTTAACTAAAGCGTATAGGAGGTTTGTAAAAATAATAGAACAGATCTTCATCGACCTTCTCAGAGGTTCGAAACCAGCGAAAATTTCATTAGTGTATGAATTTCATATTGTGTTTAAATGACGTGTGTGTGTGTAAATAATAAAAATATGTAATACTATCAAAAACCATTAAGTGAGTTTATCGATAATATATTATAATATAAAGGAAACTTTTAAATAAATATTGTGTAAATATCTACCAATCAATCAAATGTGAATATCTACATAAGGGGTGCAGTTTGCTGGGTGAATGCTTTTTTTGTGTTTTTAGTTGAATAAATATGTTTGATTTTTTTATATTCATGTTCTGAAGAAAATATCACCATTGTTTACTATGTGCCCTTTTATATTTCTTCGGTAATTTATTGCCTACACTTGACTCCTGGTTACTAACCACTGCACTAGGCAATAAACACATTTTGGGGGGACCTTTTTTTTTCTCACATCTGTTTTATGTTCCTCTTAGATTTTGCGGATGTCCTAAAATTCTCTCACTGATATTGTTATTTATGACGAAAGAGGATTAACCTTGTTCGATGTCGGCATTTCCAAAGCGCATATGGAATTGCATCTGACTGCATTGTATTTATAGGTTTCAAATAACGACATTTGTTGTTTTTTGTTCACAAAGGTTCACTGCTGCTAGATTTTTTTTTGTTTATTTATAAAATACTAGCTGTATTACCCGGCTTCGCTCAGTATTTATAATATAAACCGCTTAAACATGACTAAGCTAATAGTAAACATTTAATTTAAAAAAAAAAATTTTAAATTTAAAAAAAAATCAATTTTTTTTTTGCGTTCTAGGGCTTCGCCCTTGGCGCCTCCCTGAGCCTTTGCCTTCTAGGGCTTCACCCCTCCACGCCCCCATGAGCAATTGCCGTTTAGGGCTTCGCCCCCATGATCAGTTGCCTTTTAGGGCTTCGCCCCTCCGCGCCCCCATGATTAATTGCCGTCTAGGGCTTCGCCCCCCTTAGTTAATGCCTATTAGGGCTTCACCCCTCCGCGCACCCATGATTGAATGCCGTCTAGGGCTTCGCCCCCCTTAGTTAATGCCTATTAGGGCTTCGCCCCTCTGCGCCCCCATGATTGAATGCCGTCTAGGGCTTTGCCCCCATGATCAGTTGCCGTTTAGGGCTTCGTCTCATAAGGCTGTGCCCCCTTCGGGGCCCCATGCGGCTGAGCTCCATAAGGCGGCGCCCCATAAGGCTGCGCCCCATTTGGGGCCCCATAAGGCTGTGGCGCCCCTGGCGGGGTCCCATGAAACTACTCGCCTTGCGCCCCCGCGGGGGTAAATCCATTGAATCGAAAAAAACAAATCGGCGCCTATGGATCGAAAAAAAAAAAATCGAATCACGTGTTCGATGACGTCACCGATCTACGGACGACGAACGAAGGATACATATGAAGGCATATAGTACAACTGAAATGATCTCATCAGGTCACTGCGACAGGTCATTAGCGCATGGCACACGCTCGCCTCGTCAAAAGGTCGACACGTGTTTCTATACACGTATCTGGGAAACAAAGGAAGAACACACTGAACCCATAAAAACCACGAACTACGTCCAGGCGTATGAACCCATAAAACCACGCTCGCGAGTACCAACAACAAAAGATGTGCACACGACACACTTCAACCCAAAACGTTTATAAAGCAACGCAGCAACCTCCACCGGCAGGGTGAGCCTCTAGAGTTCAACTAGATCACATCTCCGAAGAAACCTCTTCGTACATACAATAACCATTGTACCAATTGAACGCAAATAAACGATCCTCTTTCAAACTACACAACACGTGTTTCGTTAGACCGGGATACGGTCAACATACCTTCCCTGTCTTACACTGATGACCGCCGACTACTAAATTGGCGATCTTACACATACATACATATATACAAAGTCTCTTTCCAAATTATATATTAGAAGAAGAGAAGATGTATATTTGCCATATTTATACACATTTTAATTATTTATTTTATTAGTACGCGACTCACAGTTTGACTTTTACTGATTTTACAATTACGAAATTTTAAGATGGTCCATACGAAACTGCATTTCAAATTTCACTTTTATACGTTTACTGGTAAAAGAGATATGACATTTTAAACAGTTACAGTTTTATGCAAAGATTAGCGCAAATTCTCCCCGCCGCACGCCTGTTTCTTTAGCAATAGCCCGTGGTATCCTATGTGTTAATAGACTTATTTTGTTTATTTTAAATTGTTGCAAGATATATTAGAGTCTAAGCACACCTTTACAAAACTCGAGATCCTCGGCGGTAGTTATCAAGGTTTTGTTTGGATTAAATTTTTATACCTGCTTTCTATTGGATTTCTAAATAATCGTAATTGGAAATGTTGGCGATATTTTTAGTATGGCGGGCTTTCAACAGAAAAGACGTCAGCTCCCAATTAATTTTAAATTTGTCCCATAAATTTGCCCGCGGCAATAAATATAGTGAGCAAGCCCTGTACGCGGCACCTTTTTCGCGAATATGGCAATCGAGTTTCCGAACTTAAATACAGATTTTAATATTTACCCAAGTAACCAGATATGTTAATTAACACAAAGTATTATGTTAAATAATAAAATACATAATATATTTCGTAGTTTTTGGCTTAATTGTCAAATAATCATTCTTCATACAATTGAAACGTATCGTCTCAATTGTATGAAGACGTGACGTCACATAGACGAGGTTTCAGTATGGTTCCACAAAAAAAAACTAATTTTAACTGGTATGTATTCATTTTAAGCAAATTGAATAGATGGCATTCAACTCTCAGTAATATATTCAACCAATTTTGAACTTTAAAACAGTTGAAATAGGCGCATATAAGCCTCAAAATCCCGTGCAAAGTTCAGAAATTCTATGGAAGACAGCCGCGCTACAAAGCTTCCATAGAAGACGGCCGCAGGCAAACGGTTAAGAGTATACCAATGATAAAAATTACACCTATGAATGTATACGTTGCAAAAAATACATCTGTAAGAAGTTTTTTTATAATACGCCACTCATAGCGGGTTTGAAATAAAAATTTGTTCCATTATTTTGCTGATGCATGATTCTTTAGTTATAATTTTATCTCGGCGTAAATTTGCAATGCAAACTCGACACTGTAAATTTGATCCGTTGCTTTACTTTGGTGTTTTGTTACTATTTCTTTCTCAGGGTACTTATTTTTGTATACATTGCTCATATAAAATATCACAAGCTAGCTAATTTGAAATTTAGTTAATAATAAAAAAAAAAAATATATATATATATATATATTGATTTACAGCCGCTTTCCATTCACTGATGGAAAAAGGTTTCTTCAATACACTTTCATTCGTCTCTGTTTCGAGCAACTCTCATCCATCTCACTCCACACGTTGCAAATTTCGTCTACTCATCATTCTTTCAACCATTTTACATTATCTCGGGTACCATTCTATCGATTTATTTATATCACTAAGTAAATAATAATAAAAAATATTTCTGAATATGAACCCTGCTTCTTGGATATATCTTCGATTATTAGCTGGTCCAATGTAAAATGCTAGTGAAAAAAATCAGACAATAATCCTATTCCGTCGTTAACCACCAAACTATGAAAACACGTTTCCAATCAGTCGATAAAATAGGTATGTGAACATTGTGAACTCACATATATAGATTCAGGATGATGTAAAGGTGAGGATTGAAGTAAGTGGCTATTCTTTTTTGTTCTTCTTCAGGCTGCACAGCTCAGTTGTAATCGGAGCTCGTCTATGCAGAGTCTGTAGGGTTAAAGCATTAGTGAGATTAGAATAAAAAATGAGGAGTCTTGTGGCGACTGCGAAGACGGCCTACCTATACATATCAGGTCGACGCAGGCTGGATCGTCAGCACGTCCTATCAGCAGGCTATCCAAGATATCCAAGATCTCCGAGCAGCCGACATCTCGCTCGTTCCGACAATGAATGATCCACGCGAGATCTGTGCGAACAATGGTCAGTACAAAATGTCGCCAAATCACATACACGAGTGTAAGCTCAAGTAAATAATGTTTCGCTCACCGCATCGTGGCCAATGAGGATTCAACTGCCTACCGTTGATTCTCTCCGAGATGAAAATGGGGGAGAGAAAGCGGCCATCTTGGCGCCAAATACCCGGGCAGCGGCAGCAACAGCGGGCGTCAACACACGGCCATGCGGCCGGCGCGAGTGCTGCGATCGATCGTTGCGTCTACAGAGCTACCAACTAACCGGTGTCATTTTCGGTTCCCGAAAGAATGCCACTGTATTGTACTGAATAATCGAAAAATTAGTTTAATAAGTTTCGAAAATTTAAAAAGCACTCAAGAAGAACTTACGCAATAGAATTCCACAAAAAAGGGTTAGCACCCTCGGATAATAAACGAATACCCCTTGACGCTTTTTGTGGAATTCGATTGCGTTAGTTCTTCTCGAGCATTTTTGAAAATTTGGATGTCAATACGGATCGTAATTTAAGTATAGTGGATTTCAATCATTGATGTATAATACACATAGATGGGCCCTGACGTGTGATTTTGGTCGGAGATCTTGTCTTCACTAACTGAGGGGTGCGGGGGGTTTAACTAGGGAAAAAATGGTTTTGTGGTGGCTCGCTTATACGACATGGTCGAGTTTGGTTGCTTTCCTGCGAGTGGGAACCAACTCGGCTGGGTTCGGAGAGCCACTACCACTCTGCCTTTAGCTGTCATATAATAAACACGTGCATTAACATGCCCGTCGTCTCATTCGTTCATCCCCCATACTGGTGACCCCCGACATCGAGCGACGCAGCCTCGATCAATTTCAACATGCCGCTCATCCCTGCCTCGCCGAGCCAGGCGGGAAAGCTACCCGCCGCGCCCCCATCGCCATCAACACAGCACGCCGCGGCCCGCGGGTGACAATAAACGAGCAGACACGGCTACCTACCTACCTACCTACCTATCGACATGAGTCCAGCCACAACGTCGATGACAGGTGCTTAAAAAAATGGGGGAGCGAATGAGACGACGATCTTGACAGCTGGATGTGGAGTCATGCGCGATCCAGTACACATAGAACGGTCATCCAGCACCACAAGATTCATCACACACCACCTCAGCACCATCATCATCATCATCAAGGCCCCGTCCATCCCCACGAGCGTCGTCACGCCGAGACGGGCGGTAGCGCTACAACACCTCCACGAGCCACAACGACTCACGGTCCAGCTCGGAGTATCATCAACCACATCGATGCCCCTGCCGCCCCCGCCGCCCCACCAACCGACATCAGCCTCGGAAGAGCGGCGCCGCCGCAGCATCGCATCGGCGCGACCATCGGACCAGCCACCGTTCTGCTCGCGACGTCACCGCCCTCGAATGTACCGACCATTCAGGGCGGTACACCTACACAGCGGATGACCCACGTCAACATTTTTTTTCTTCCCACTCAATAATTTTTTTTCTCTTTGTGTAACAATAATTTTTTTCTTTTGTAAAATTTGTTTCTTTGTAATTTTGGTATCGCTGATGCTGGGGGGGGAGTAATGTGGCGGCTCGCTTATACGACATGGTCGAGTTTGGTTGCCTTCCTGCGAGTGGGAACCAACTCGGCTGGGTTCGGAGAGCCACTACCACTCTGCCTTTAGCTGTCATATAATAAACACGTGCATTAACATGCCCGTCGTCTCATTCGTTCATCCCCCATAGTTTTTTTCCCTACGACGCAGCGGTACCTACCTACCTACCGAGAGAAACTGTGCATGCGCCATGTATTTTGCATAGGGAGACCAGTATAAAGGGCGCCATAGACGCCCCGGATTATCGGACCGGAATTCGTTGCGAGAAATCGTGCAATTTTTCGTACGATCGAACTGAAATGGTAGGGACCCATACACGCTCCGGCCGCGTATTCGGAATGCGTGCGATGTTACGACTTTAACATAAATTCTCAGTGGTGATTGTGCGGTGCGATCAGCGGCATGGCGACAACGACAGCAGACGACGCTCTCGCTATTGTCGGTTTAGTGGTAGCTCTGAGGTACACCAAAGAAAAAACCCATCGAAAAATTTGGTCTAAAGAATGGTTACTAAAAAGAAAAAAGTATTCACATATAAACTTGATGAATGAACTTAGATTCATGCCAAAAGATTGGCATAATTATATGAGGATGGACGAGGATACTTACCTAAAGCTTTTATCGTTAGTGGTAATCATTGAGAAGAAAGACACCATAATGAGAACAGCAATTTCACCTCACGAAAGATTAAGCGCCACGTTGCGATTTCTAGCTACAGGAAGAAGTTACGAATATTTGAAATTTTCAACTATTATATCACCTCAGTCTCTCGGCTCTATTGTTCCAGAAACCTGTGACGCTATTTACAGAGTTTCATAGAAGGTCAGCAACAACAATATGTAGTAAAAAAAAGAGGTATGTAATACTGGCTGAGGCTGGGCTGGGAGAGGAGGTATCCACAGTCCGGCGACAATACAGAATTTCGCTCGACGTCCGGCCAGCTGAAAAAGTTTCAATCTGACAATTAATTCACATACAACGTTCCGGCCTGCGTCGACATCGATCGCCGGATCGACGGCCAGTCCAATAATCCGGAGCGTCTATGGCAGCCTTAAGACGTGAGGTCGGATCTAGTGTATTATACATCAATGATTTCAATACTTTTTTAAATATTCTGTGGAGGCTTGCCGAGCCAGCGGTCTTGGGTGCTGCCACACCGGCTTAAATGCAGGTTGGCAGCGCTGGAACGCGGGCGGTTCGGCCCGTCTGATGCTGCGTACGGACCAAACCAACGACGATTTTGGTCCAACGTTTTAACCAGCAGGATAAAACCAGTAGCGTACAAAATATCGAAATAAAAATAAAAATTAAAAATTAAAATTAAATATCAAAATTAAAAATATTATTATTATATTAAAATTAAATTCAAATATCAAAATAAAATTATAATCAATATATTCAAATTAAAATAAAATATTGAAAGTTAAAACAGAACATGCCCAATTTAAATAAATTTTCGAGATTGACCTAAAATTAGATCATCAACAATCACATACAGGTAATCCTCGACTTTTGTTTGTCTAATATGTTTTGACTTACACACTAAGATCGAAAAAAAAATCAAAGAATTATTATTTTTACTTCCCCGTAATGCGCAGTTACTGAGAATATCTCATGTATAAGTATGGGTGACCGAGCGATGGTCCCAACCCGGTATGTTGTCGGTTTATCAAACGAAATTTTTTTAGTTTTCAATTGTTTCTCTCGTCAAAATAAATCAATTAATTAAATCATTTCAGAGGTAAATTTTATCGGATAATGTGTGATTATTAATTTTATTTCGACGAAAGAAAAAAAACCCTTTGAAAAATCACCGACATCCGACACCGCGTTTTTTTATGAATTATTTTTTTTATCGATCGTCGAAGCTAGAAATACAGTAACATCTTGTGGCGACTTTAACAATATTTTTTTTTCGCTCGTAAGCGGAGAAATTATAATATTTCTCTGGTTTTAAATGCGCATCGTCGTAATTCAAAACATTGTTGTTATTCAAAACATCAACGATGATCTAATTTTAGCTCAATCTCGCTCTTTAGCTTGATTTTGATATTTCATTTCAATTTTAAAATTTAATTTTTATTTCGATATTTTGTACGCTACTGCTTGTTAAAAAGTTGGCCCAAAATCGTCGTTGGTTTAGTCCGTAAGCACCATGACAGAAGCGCCCCACTCGGTGTAACGCCACGAAATAAACAACACACGCTCTTAGCACGCTCTATTATTTCAACACCCCCGATACATAGCATCGACAATTCTATTAAAAATCGGAATTAAATCATGGGCCGCTGTTACCTACAGTCACTGCCTTTTGCCAAAAATGAAATGGCGCTCACTGGCGAGGTACTATTGTAGAGATGGGCAAAAATGTGAATTTTTAACGAACGGGAAATAAAAACCGGGAACTTTGGGAAAATTGTAAGGCAAGGAAGGTATCTTGACCGTATCCCGGCCTAACGAAACACATGTTGTGTAGTTTGTAAGAAGATCTTTTATTTTTGTTCAATTGTTACAATGGTTATTGTATGTACGAAGAGGTTGAGCTTCGGAGGAGTGAGCTGGTTGAACTCCAGAGGTTCACTCTGGTGTTGGGAGCTGGTGCGTCACTTTATATACGTTCTGGCTTCAAGCGTGCCGTGTGCAGATGCTTTGTCTTCGTTTCCAGAACACGTGTTTTAAGGACACGTGTTGACCTGTTTTCGGGGCGCGTGTCTTATAGTTATGGGGTCAGCGCCAGGACGTCGTTCATGTAAGTATGTAGTCGTGTGCCACGTGTAAACGCGTGCCACATGTAAACGACTTTCAGGACATATGTTACGGTTGCCTGATGACATCACTGTTGGGTTTCGTTCGTTTTACGATCGAGCGATAAACTCTTTCTTCTGGAATGGTCAAAGGGGACCTTGACCTTGAGTTATGCATGTTTGTACAGGATCGATGATGAGATCACTGGTTTTGATTCGTAATAGCACAAGTTGTGCTATATTCCTACAAAATTGGAGTTTTTTTTACATAAAACTGTATTTTTTTTAATTGAGAATGACCAAAATAATACAACATAGGTAATTATTAAGGAAATGTCACATTTATTTAAACAGGAGTTTTTATAAAATTATTTGAATATGACTTGATTTAGTTTAGAAAGCCGTCAAGATTTAGAAAGCCGTCATGTCTCCAATCGTTAGAACCAGCTTTTGCCAAAGCAAATTCACCTTTACTAAATATTTTGCAACGAAAACAGAACACTTGATCTAATTCGGATGAATAAACAAGCCATGTTTTATGCACTATTTCACCATTTGCTGTTCTTCGTTGGAAATGTATATTGTTAAAGGTCGAATTATTTGAACCTTAAAGCGGGCTTTGAATGCTTCGCTTAGAGTTTTTGAAAGGTTCGTGGAATGTTTCGGGAATCTTTGTTCCCCTGGACGCTCCACGTAATTAGCATGAGTTTTTATGAATCTGTGTATGTATGTATCGTGATGTCGGATCGACGCGTGATAGTTGTGTAGGAATCTCGTCACCGCAATCGAAACATCTATTCCGACGGAGGATAAATTTCTCACGCTCAACCATTGACGTCATCTTAAATCGAGAAACTTCCACCCCAACAAATCAAGCGGAACGACGCGAAGTCGAAGAACACCTGCATCCATTAAAAGTGCAGCTGTACAAACAACAACTACATTGTAACCCATTGAACATCCAGACTCACTGGAACAAAGGGTGATAAAAACTAAATCGAGTGGAACGACGCCACATATTCGAGAAACTTCCACTATCTCGACAAAACTATACAAGAACAGCCTAATACGAGAGTGTAGTGAACATATTCGTTAAGTCCCGCCTATATTCATGCGGTCTCCATTTCGTGGCGGTATTTCGGACCCGGATCAAAGGGCTCTCGTGTACTTTTGTGTTCGCGCGAGACCCTCCCTCCATACTCCCGTCGCGTCAGTCGGCCGGCAGTAACCGTACTGCGCGCTCGTCAATTTTATTAACAAAAATGCCTACGAATTGGACGTACGATCTCGAACTAACATTTATGGAAATATACCAGTGTCATCCAATTATATGGGATCCTAAACATCGGGACCATAAAGACAGAAACAAAGTACACGATGCGTGTAATAAAATAAGTGAAATAATGAATATACCTCTCAAAGAATTGAAAAGCAAGAAAGACTACCTTATGACAACTTATAGGATGCATAAGCGAAGAATAAAAGCATTGGAACATTCAGGCGCCGGAACTGATGATATATATACGCCGATATGGTTCGCTTTTACCGTGATGGATTCTTTTTTGGGGGTTATCAATTTATCATGGATGGAAACAGTAATAAAACATTCCAACGTCTCTTAATAACTTTTTTTTCTCGAATTAATAAAAAATTGTAATATGCTATTGCACATAATGCTACAGCGACAGACATTTCTAATACGTCCACCTTGTATGACTAACGAACAGACAAATGCGCGAGCGAGAATGTGGAGAGCTACTTTCGGTCTCGTGTTGTCTCGCCGGACCCGAGACCGAGATGTCTCGACGAGAATGTGGAGCCCGTTTAACAAATCAAACGGAACGAACCGCATTCCTTGCATACCTTGCACGGGTCTACGTGACGAGCCAGAATGTTAAATTACAGAAAACACAGATATCGGAAGGCAAAGATCGAAAATCGAAAGATCTTAAGTCGAAAGATCAAAAAAAAGGGTGCATACTAAACGGTACATACTCACTTAATTTGCGCGAGCAGGGTACAAGAGGAACAGGCTTTTCCTCCCGTATTCTGCGCGCGCACATTAATACGGGAGGAAAAGCCTGTTCCTCTTGTTCGTGTTGTATCCTGCTCGCGCAAATTAAGTGAGTATGTATCGTTTACCATGTACCCTTTTTTTTGATCTTACGACTTAAGATCTTTCGATTTTCGATCTTTGCCTTCCGATATTTGCGTTTTCTGTAATTTAACATTCTGGCTCGTCACGGAGACCGCCCTTGCACATCCCTTGCTCAACAGTGAGTCAACAGCCAGCAGCAGACCATGCTATACCAACAACCAGTCAGCTAGAAGCAGCCGACCAGCAACAGAGCCAGACTCACTCAACCTGCAACAACCAACATGGAAGAACCGCTCCAGAACACAGCCGCTTCGAGAACTTCCAGAACATACCCGCTTCACCGACATAACCTTTTATACACTTGTATACCCAAACTATATAATGTAGGAATCTTGTCACCGCAATCGAAACTATCGAAATCTATTGCGACGGAGAATACATTTCTCACGCTCAACCATTGACGTCATCTCAAGTCGAAGAACACCTGCATTCATTAAACTAAATCGAGTGGAACGACGCCAAACATTCGAGAAACGTCCACCCTAAACAACAAACCACTTTCCTCGCATAACTCGAACACGTAAACACCAACTGCGGTTCTCAGAATCGATCGCCAGTAAAGTCACGTGGATCCCCAAAAACAATATAAAAGGAGGTCCACCCCAAACAACTTCAGTCGACCCACAGCAACAAGAGTCGACACACAGCAGCGGACCAGTCGACATCCAGCATCTGAACAGCTACCACTACACTACCCTACAATGGAAGAACGCTTGCAACTCAGCTGAATGCCGAGCCAGCAACACACTGCCATATCCAGAGACCTTCTGAACATAGCCGAATGCCGAGCCAGCAACTCACTGCCATATCCAGAGACATCTGAACATAGCCGGATCCAGAGCAACGACACATTGCAGATCCAGCGGCCCACACGACACCAAGTCAACAGCCAATAGCCGTCTCGAGAACACTACGATTCCAGCCGCTTCAACAACATATTTATACACTTGTATATTCAAACAATAAAGTACTGTAGGATATTAATATAAAATTATTATAATTATGTATAATGATGTGGCTCATGCCGAACAGTTGGTATTATGCACTGTATGTATTAATGTTAAGGTTGGTACTACCGAACCGTGTGCGGTAGCGACAGTAGTAGGCGTCGCGCCTTGACGCGCTGGTTGCGTACGCGCATCGATTACCTATTGTTCTAAATAAACATAAGATTGAATTGAGATCGCTTTTACTTGTCTCTCTCTCCTGCAATCCTCCCTACTATCCAGTGGACTTCCTATAGTACTATGGGGGATGAACGAATGAGACGATTGGCATGTTAATGCACGTGTTTATTATATGACAGCTAAAGGCAGAGTGAGTAGTGGCTCTCCGAACCCAGCCGAGTTGGTTCCCACTCGCAGGAAGGCAACCAAACTCGACCATGTCGTATAAGCGAGCCGCCACAGTTCCTTATTCAAACAAACAGCAGTATTAACTACTAAAACACAGACGAACTCGTCTTTAGTACATGGCGGACTGGTGGTGAAGAACACCTTCACAACTAGATCAGTCCCCATAATAATAAAAATAAATTATTCAAACTGTAGGCATATAGTACAACTGAAATGATCTCATCAGGTCACTGCGACACATATCCAGGAAAGTCATTAACGCATGGCACACGCTCGCCTCGTCAAAAGGTCGACACGTGTTTCTATACAAGTGTCTTGGAAACAAAGGAAGAATTCACTGAACCCATAAAACCACGCTCGCAGCATAACTAGGGCAGCGCGAGTACCAAGAACAAAAGATGTGCACACGACACACTTCAACCCAAAACGTTTATAAAGCAACGCAGCAACCTACACCGGCAGAGTGAGCCTCCAGAGTTCAACTAGATCACATCTCCGAAGAAACCTCTTCGTACATACAATAACCATTGTACCAAATTGAACAAAAATAAACGATCCTCTTTCAAACTCAACTGAATTTCCATAGGCCGGGAAACGGTCGAAACCTTTCACTCGACCACCTGTTCTATAAAACAAACACAACAGTGTTTCGTTAGGCTGGGATACGGTCAACACTACCTACCCCCGCCTACAGATGGTTTTTGAGCGTGAAGCGTGAACATGTCAAAAAATCATGTACGACGGTATTCGTCGCTACTCGGCCAGTACAAAGTGGGCCCATTATGAGGTAACTCGATTGTAGAGTGAGAGAGAGTGGGCGGCGCGAGAGAGGTGGAGATGCGAGGCGGTGTGAATCGGGCATGGGGGCGGTCGGTAAAGCAGGCGCCGCAGTGACCGGCGCTGTCAGTGTCGTCTGCGGCTGTGGCGGCGTGAAGGGAAGCGGGGCGAGGGCGAGGGCGAAGGCGAGGGTGAAGGCGAGGGCGAGGGCGAAGACGTGGGAGCGGGCATCGGGGAGCGAGGGGGCCTCGGTGTGGGGGCGGAGGGGGCGCCATGAGCGCGCGCCACCGTCTGCGGGGCTCCCTGTTCAAGTTCCGACGGAGACCAGGCGGCTGGGCGGAGATGGCCGCGGGAGGAGGCGGTCGCGGTCGCGGTCGCGAAGCTGCTCGGTGCACCATGCAGGTGGTGTGGTGCGCCTGCGCCTGCGCCCTCCTCGCGGTCGCGGTGGCGGGGGCTGCGGGCGCGGGCACGGGGGGCGCCACCTCCTCCCCCGACAGGCCGTCTGCCGCCACATCCACTGCCTCCACTTCCGCCTCCGCATCTGCCGCCGGCTCCGGCTCCGGCTCCAGCTCCGGCTCCAGCTCCACCTCCAGCTCCAGCTACGCCTACGCCAAGTGTGGCAGCCGCGCCTGCGCCCACGGCACCTGCGACAACGACACCTGCATCTGCGCTGACGGCTGGCAGGGTCCTGACTGTCTCCACTGCGGCGGCAAAATAAGGTCTTCTACCCTCACCACATCTACATCCACACTGTCAACACTGCCAAGTACCACTTTTAGATCAAATCCTTTGGATTCGTGACACCCCCTAGTCTCACACGAGACATCTTCAAACCTTCACTGTCTATATACAGATATATATGTTTTCAAATCCCCAAAGTAGTATTACGTATATGTTGATAACCAGTCATGTATCCACATCACTTTAGTTAACTTGACAGACACCTTTTCATCTGCTGAAATGTTTTGATCTGCCCTTCTTAATTGGGATCATATAATTTACACACCGACATTTTTGTGTTAGTGAATTTGTTTCCTGTGTAAATCTCAGACGATTGCAAAGCGATCACATTTTTGATACAATCAGGAGAGATATTTACTTTAGCGAGACATTCCCCAAAGGCTATGCAATATCTATAGTAATCTCATTCCAAGTTGTATCAAGTAATGCATATATTGACTTGCGGTTTATTCCATATGAAGACGTTTGTTCTTCAGGCTGTTTACGGCATCTAAAATTTACTGAAGAGAACCACATTTCTAAAGCATTTACTCTACTTTTTTTATATTGAAGTTCTTATTTTCTCACAATTTTTTTGTATTTCTTTTGAATATTTCATACATTGTACAGGTTCGAGAGAGGGTAGACGTTGAAGCCTCTTTGTAATATTTGGTAATATATGTAGATACAAAAGTCTGATATAGAAGTGAGTCAGGTCAAGCTTTCACTTTTAGACCACTGAAGGCAACCATCGATTCGATTCAAATTAATCATTAACCAAATTGCCTATTAATTCCAGTCTAATTTCAAAACTAATTAACATAAGCTTTGCCAATCGTTCAACATTTGCATTGATTATATTAACATCCATACACATAGTTGAATTTAGTATATATGTATGTTTCAATTGAAGTTTATCTTCCAGTCGTAATATATTCCTTCTAATCTGGTACCAACTTCCGTTATTTTTTGTGTATTTTCAGTTGTAATTTGTTTTGACTAGTTGATTCATATGGCGAATTAATTCCCAACTGTTTATAATATATTCAACAATTGAAAATTTATCTCGACTATAAGTTGATACCAGGTTAGATGCAAAGGTTAGGCTATTAGCAAATTGAGTTGGAAAGTCACATTTTTGTTTTGAACACATTCTTAGAGATATCGTAATACAGTACTCATTACCTTTATTTGTAGCAAGTGTTAACGCATTATTGAATTCTAAAGGATTCGTAAAAACATCAGAATTGTCAAAACTCAACTGTTATATTACAACTGGCGCACATTGTTGAAAGTGTATTTGCGCTTGTAGAGTTCTAATTCAATAGTTGATTTGTATTCGAATATGATTGACCTAAAACGCCAGTTGGAATATATTATCATATATTCGTATATCATTGAAAACAATTTATTCGACGAAAACTAATTGCTTTGAATTTAAACGTTGCAGATTAGTAGAACCCGTTGGATTTATTCACGACGGTCCAGGAAATTATTCCGTTAGCGTTAAGTGTAGTTGGTTAATAGAAGCACCCCGTTCTAATACGAGTCCAACCAATGCGACTATCCGTCTCCATCTCGAAGAGTTCGCCACCGAATGCGGATGGGATCATCTCTATATCTACGACGGTGACAGTGTAGATTCACCATTGCTAGCCGTGTTTAGGTATATCCCTAATATTTGCATATGTTTGAAATTCATTGTGTTAAAATACTGAATTTCGTTTATTTATTTTTTTTCGTTTTACAGTGGACTTATGTATAAAGACTCTTATGCTGTTAGAAGTGTGCCAGAAGTCATGGCGAGATCGGGCTCGGCTCTGTTGCATTTTTTTTCCGACGATGCGTACAACATGTCGGGATTTAATATATCTTATGCTATTAACGCTTGTCCTAGTCGTTATTCGAGTGTGAACTGTTCGGGTAAGATTATACTACATTTTTATTCAAATTGGAGCGTTTTTATATATACATATGTACATGTATTTTATTTATGTTGATATCAATTTTATTTAGGCCACGGTATTTGTGAAGACTCGGTGTGTACGTGTGACGATAGTTGGATGGGAAAGGCTTGTGATAGGCCGACGTGTCCTGGTATTTAATTTTATTGCTTGTTTAATAATTGGTTTGAATACATATTTATATTATATAATTTTGTTTTTAGGAAATTGTTCATTTTCGTCACAACAAGGCACTTGTATACCTCGAACGCAATTGTGTCAATGTCAGCCTGGTTTTAGCGGGCATGATTGCTCACAGCTGATAAAATATGGTATGTTCGTCGACTCTCCTTGACTTTTCCATTTCTTTATCCCATTTAAATCATTGTCCCGAGGCTTTCACCTATCTTCTTCTGGGGAGCTTATTTTGAAATACTAGTCAATGAGATATTTATGGTTAAAGGTCACAGAATCGTACATGGCACGTGTTTTTTTGTAGATAGTTTTGCACTTGCATAAAAAACGCTGGCATGCTTAGTCTGTGCCGTCGCGATATTCCCAAAACTCATCCACTGGAGTGTTTTCTGTGATATTTTATCCTTATATTAACACTAGTGTTGTACCCGATGACATATCATCGCATGAGTGTTGGCATATTAAGTTATTAAATAAAAAAAAATTAAAAGAAATGTGTCGTCGATCATGTTCTAGATCTCTATTAAATATTTATATTTAATTGTTTAATATGAAAAAAAAAGTTAAACCTGCCTAAATTCTCTGCCAATAGGAAACATCGGTAGCAATTAGTATATATATAAGTTTTTTTCTTTTATTATTGTATTTGTATATACGTTTTGGCAGTGGTTTAAATGTGACGTACATATGTATGTCGAATCGAAACGACTATTATAGTACGGCGGGCGTTATCTCGACAGACAGAATAGCGATATTATATGTATATATGATGGTTTTGACAGTGAGTCTCATATTTGAAGAAATGTAAGAGAAACTGGTCGAAATAATATAATCGTACGAGTTAACAATGACTTGAAGAAACGCCCTTACTGGCTGCATACCACGAGCACATCCATACCGTACGATTCAGTGTGTTTGCGCCTTAATGAACAACAAACATATGTATATCTTGTTTTTGTAGTTTTGATAGACAAGGGATTCATCCTGTCGTTGTTTTCGAGGGAGAGCAGTGAGAAAACTTACTCGGTAATAACGTATACACACACATAGTAATAAAGATGGGTTCTACCTTGTTGCATCGACTTGATATATTTCCATACTTGTTTTCCCCACTTTTTTGGTGTATCTTGTATACAGTGAGTATAAATTGATTTTAAATATTTTTTTAAATATTTTTAAGGCGTGTTAATAGTTTAAAAATCTATACATTATGTCTTGTATATCAAAGATATTACATGTATGTATACAGAAAAACATTTTTGTACATAATATAATATACAAACTCCTGTTCAAGCAGATGAAAAGTCAAGAAAACAAGGCTTGGGATATTTCAACTCGAACGGAGTGCATCTAATCATGACACTGGCTGGTATTTTAAGCGCCTAATTAGTTACTTTATCAAATTTCTTATGCGTTACGAACTATCATCGGCTTGTTCCACTTAAATAACTCACTACAGGTTTTTTCCTTTTAGGACACCATTTTCTACATTTTACTTATCTCAATGTCGATAGCTAACAATTCGTTATGAAGAGATTTTGTGTTTCTATTTTTTTTTAATTATATTTCTCTTATTATTGCTCCTAAGAAATTTCATCTTTATTGATTCATCTTTCAGAATGTAATTCGTAAGATTGTTATTCATGAAAAAATTCTTTAAATTGTAGGTGTTTGGGAATCTGTCGAGTTAGGTTGGTTTAAACCGGCTGGAAGTGCTTCCCATGGTGCTACGGTGTGGAGAGATTCTCTTTATATAGTGTCTGGAGAAGGCTACGGACGATCGCATTTAATGTACACATATGATTTCAACGGTAATATAATTTCAAATTAATCAAATTCAATATATATTTAACATATTGACAATTTATTTTAATTTATTTAACAGGTGGTGTATGGGAGACTCCACACTCTTCGTCGAGTGCAGTTCCTAATCCTCGATATGGAGCAAGTGCTGTTATACACGGTGATAAAATTTTTCTCTATGGTGGTGTTGTAACGGAAAATTACCATGGAAATTTAAATCAACAGAGACATCACGGACGGTTATAAACTAATCATATTAGCGATACACGTATCATACGTCATTAGTGAATTCATTTAAAATGTATTTGTTTGAGTAGGCATGGAACCACAACACACTTTCGTGATTCGAACGGCCATTTAAGTCACGCTTTACCGTCGGGAACTTTCCAAGACGGCAGTCAAGACACGTCTCATCAGGATTCCAGTTACGGCTCTGCCGTCACTAGAGTCACCGATGAAATGTGGGCTTTTGACATAAGCGCCAATACATGGGAAAATATCACCGTTAGAACCGAACCGTGCAATAAAAGCATTGCTATGTGTGGTTAGTGGTTGTATTGTATGTATGTTATGTATTGATTATTAAAAATGGTGAAATATATTTTGAGGAATTGTTTTAGGACCGTTACGATCGGCTGGACACACTGCAACTCTCGTCACTCTGTCGGATTCTTCATCGCATAGAAAATTAACAGAGAAAATGATCGTAATATTTGGACATTCTCCACAATTCGGTTATCTCAATACAGTTCAAGTGAGTTTGATTTTAAATTATTAAATTTTATAATATAGCGACAGCAATTATTGGATGATTGAGGAGGTCCACGCGCAGCCAACGCTCGTTCCAGAATAATTCCCTATACCAAGTGTACTTCCTTTCAAAGGGCAGGTTGCTCACTGCAGCTTCCTCGATCTGTTTGTTTATCCATTGTTTAGGCACGTACAGTCTCACGCTTTCATGAGGATTCTGAGAACTAGCGGCAAATGACTGAGTGCCGCTCTAGGAATTCTACCGACCACTTAGGGTCCCGTTAGGCCAATTCGGGGGTCTCCATTGCTACCCCCCCGAATGCACTAACCGGTGGCCGACGTTACAGTATTTAAAGTAATTTGGTTTATTTTATTTTTAGGAGTATAATTTTGGTACACGGGAATGGGTCATCCTACAAACTCGTGGCTATCCTGTGAAAGGTGGTTATGGACATACGGCTGCCTTCGACCGTCTAACTGAAAAAATATATGTGTACGGTGGCATCATTTCGGAGTCTGAAAGCAACCAAGTAAACTTATATTATTAATTAAATAATCGTTTCCAGTATCTCATCATCAACTTTTCCTATACTATGTGTATTATTTGTCATTTTAATCTATGTTTATATTATTTTACAGATATTAAATTCAAACTTGTACAGCTACGATCCGGCGTCGAGGATTTGGACTCTTTTAGCGAACGCTCCAAGTGCACGATTTTTACATACGGCTAATTTCATAATGCCTGGTAATAAAATATATTTTTATTTTATCTTTAATTTATACCAGGAATGCTTAACAGGTAACCCCAATGCGCCTTCCTGGCCAGAAACATTTTACATGTGATACAAATACTATTAGTATTGTTGCATAGGGGTGGGTGGAGGATCCAAGTAAAAGGCCAAAGTTGTTTCACAGCATTTATTGGTGATTAAGGAGATATACGCACTGGCAGTGCTTCGTCCAGAATCTCTTGATATGGTCTTAGTATCTCCTTATAAAGGGACAGGTCGCTCAGGGCATCTTCGACGTCCGGTTACTTCCTTATTGTTTAGGCATGTACCCGGATATGTATTACCACAACACTCAGTCCCACGCTATCGGTCACTTCTGAGAAGGGACCGGGTGCCTCTTTCTACGCCAATTCGGTGGCCATTGTGTAGCCTACTTGCACTTAGTCTGGAGATAATCCTTGAAACCAATTCTAACGGTCACACAGTCTCTGGGATGCTACTCGGCCTAATCCGATTGCACTTACTCGGCGGTGTACGTAACAGTATTATACAAAGTACATAAATGCATATCAATTAATATCCACAAAGACATCTACGGTCAACTTTGTAAATTTGCAGCATTTTAAACAATTCAGCGAAATTCAGTAAATACATATCAATTAACATTTTTGGTCAAATTTGTAAATTTGCAGCATTTTATACAATTCAGTGAAATTCGAGATTACTGAAAACTCGAGATTTTGCGAGAAAATGGGTAAGGTTGCCAATTTTTTGGAACCGTTCCAATGAAAATCAGATAAATTGGCAAACTCTTATAGGAAAACGTTTGACCGGGATTCACAAATCCAAGGTCTGGCCAGCAGAAACTAATTGGATTTGAACCCGTGACCACTCTGTTCAAAGCATTATATGCTAACCACTAGTCTATTCTTCTTGTTCTAAATATATAATTCATATTTTTATTAATTTTTGATTACTCATGTGATATTTTTGTTTCTTCAAAAGGTATGATGATCGTCTTTGGTGGTAATACTCATAATGATACGTCCCATAGTTTCGGTGCCAAATGTTATTCTAATGAACTGTTGGCTTACGATGTTGTATGCGATTCTTGGCATTACATGACAATTCCTCTCGACTTACGAGACAGTACGTAATCAATTCATTATTATTTGTGTTATGTTTAATGAATTTTATTGTAAGAGTGTGTTGTTTTTAGATCTTGCGCGTTACGGCCATTCCGGAACGGTGTTTGAAGGCTCTCTGTATCTTTATGGCGGATTCGATGGACAGATGCTGAATGATATGATACGGTTCACGCCGGGAAATTGTCATTATTTGACTACACAACTGGAGTGTCTCAATTCTCGTCCGGGCATAAAGTGTGTTTGGGATGTGAATAAAAATCGGTGTATTAATGTTAGTACTTTTTATATATTTTTTTAAATTTATTATTGAGATGAGTTTTAATGAATACGTTTTTTTTTTTTTGAAGGTGACTGAAGTACCGAAAGATTTCCTAAAAACTCCAGATCCGGAATTTGATTCAAGCTTTACGAAATGTCCGGAACAAAGTCGTGATAAAATAACTCAAAGAATGTTGTCTCATAAAGGTGAATTTTTCAACTCTTTATTTATTTATTTTTCAAAACTAATATTTCAAAATTTAACTGTAATTTTATGTTATGTAGATCGTTGTTCGCTTCAAACTGATTGTACGTCGTGTGTTCAAACTTCTTATGATTGTGTATGGTGTCCTAACAGTGTGTGCATGAATCAAAGATGTAGTAATTCTAATTACCATACTACTAGTCAAAGAAAGGTATGACTTGCTTTAATTTATTTTTATTTGAAATATTTTCGTAATTTCATCACTGTTGATGTTACGTATTTTAGACAATAACTACATTGGAGGAGTGTCCTGTCGAAAGTGGTCCAGTTTGTGCTCAATTGCATTCATGCAATGCTTGCATAGGTGCTTCTACTACTTTGCAAGTTGGCGGTCATACGGATAATACCCATTCAACTTCGTCAGCTCATCAAAATCGAGTCCAAGACGCAACATCTGGAAGTCGTTCCGGAATGATGGCAGCATCTACACATTTGAAGCCATTGTTTGGAAATGCACCCTCTAGCAATTTGCATCAAATGCAATGCCATTGGGATTATGAAGCTGCTAAATGTAGAGCCGGCAATAGTAGTAGTACAGGTGATGAAATATAATTAATTTAATCATCGCATTCCTTAGAATACAAACGTGACATAAGGAGCAGTTTTCAACTTATAAATCCAAGATGGTCCCGACATCTTTATAAGGTTCTTCAAAGAGAACCTTGCTACTATTGGAAGCTGCTCAAAAATTGAGCCCCCTGTTAATATATACTCGTTATTATGTGTCCTGCAGGGAGAGAATTTTTTTTAAACTCATTTTTTTGAAATTATAGGATGGGTGGTTATGTTTCGACCGGCTCCTGGCCTATGGAAACTCAGTTGAGTTTTTAAGAGGATCTTTATTTATGTTCAATATATACAAGTTTATTGCAAGTACAGTGAATTTGCGGCGAAGAGGGCTATTTACCCACTTCAGTGGAAGGGCTGACTAAACTGCGTTTTGAGTCTGCTGCGCTATTTTATATATTGGTTGAGTCATCATGCTTTCGGGAGTTCCTACGAGCTCGAGGCTATCCTTTGTGTCCGAGTGATGAGATCATGCTTTTGGAAGTTTCTACGGGCATGGAGGTCATTTATTTTACAGCTGTGCCTCAAGGTTGCTCGATGTGCGATCGAGTGATAAAATCATGTGTGAACAAAGATTGTTTCAGGCGAGGTTAACTCTGCATGCTTGTACAGGTACGCGATGATGCCATTGTTGACTTTTGTTTAATGGTGAAATAGACGAGATCACTGATCTTGATTCGGGATCATAAAACCTGTACTGCGTTCCCACAAAACTGTGAACATGTCATCTTTGCATTGTGAGAATGTACCATGCGATATTTATTGGTTGATATAAATTTAATGTAATATTTTTATTTTAGAAGGTCAAGAGGGTTGTACTCTGAGTTGTTCTCACTTTGTTTCTTGTACTAATTGTACTCAAGAAGAATGTATTTGGTGTCAGAATGAAGCTCGATGTGTTGATAAAAATGCTTACACAGCTTCGTTCCCATACGGCCAGTGTAGAGAATGGACTACCGTTACTAATCGATGTAGAATTCCTCCAAATTTCGACAATAACGTTGGTATGTACTATTCTACTATTTTCGGTGATCCTTTTATGCGACTTTGATTATTCAACTATGTATGTATGTTCACTTGTAGATGGAAGTCTTGCTGGCACGGGTATTAGTAGAAGTAGCAGTTGTGCGGCATATGCATCTTGTAGCTCTTGCCGTGAAGATCCAGCGTGTGGCTGGTGCGATGACGGCTCACGCACCGGCTTGGGAATATGTTTACCCGGGGGAGCTGCTCATCCGATGACTCCTCACACCTGCCCTCATCACACTTGGTATTTTACGCACTGTCCAAGGTAATACATTGGTTTTATATAGAGCTACTGTTATATCTAGAGAATTGTTAATATTTTAATTGTGTGCTGTGACGGAACGTCTTTACGCGCGAATACAATTCTCGCTGGGAGAGTTACTGGCGTACAGGGATACGTTTGTTCGTTCTTCCAGGTGCGTTCGTTCCGTGGTGGGGGTCAAAGGGAACAGAATGGCTAACCTGGGATGTCTTGTAGTTGTGGTGAAGTTCCTGATTAGAATCCTCGTCTCGTCTATATATACAGCGCTGCTGTTGTGAAGCTGGCTCTCGGGTCACTTGGTCCGTCTTCCAGCGGCTGATGCTTCTAGGTCTTTCCGGAGCGCTTGGCTACCACGGAAAGGTTAACCCGCGCGGGGTGGAAGCTGCGTGGAGATACAGGTGACGAACTGTTGGAACTCAGGGGAGGGAGTGATGATACACTCAACCGTCCCGCGGTTCTTCAACAAGATGGCTGATCTCTTGGTACGTCTGCTATGGAGACGGCTCGGGAGAGATCGAGGGGGGGGGGGGGGGGGCATGCCTGATGACCGAAATGCGAATGGACGAGTTGGGTCTCGTCTCCTTTCCCGCGGCAGGGTGGCACTGAGTGTGGCCATCCGAAATAAGAGCTAGTGTGGCCACTAATGAGACGGCTGGGAGAACGTCACGTTACAGTGTTGTTTTTCTAGATATAATGGTGGATGATAGTCGAATATTTATAATAATTTCTACCGTGATGCATAACGTTACTTGTTTTATTTTATTTCAGTTGTCAATGCAACGGGCATTCCACTTGTTTAGAAAACAATTCTGTGTGTATACAACCTTGCGGAAACTTGACGATGGGTCAACATTGTGATAAGTGTTCTCCGGGTTTCTGGGGAAATCCTTTGAATGGAGGGAAATGTCAACGTTAGATATCCTTCGTGTTTATTTTAACCTAATATTTAAAATGTTTTCTTTGTTTCTATTGTTTTCTTGTTGGTTTTAGCGTGCGAATGTAACGATCAGGCAACATTGTGTAATCCTGATAGTGGAAAATGTTATTGCACCACTAAAGGTCTAGCTGGAGATCGGTGCGATAAATGCGATGCTACTAATCGCTATCACGGAGATCCGACTAATAAAGGAGTTTGCTATTGTGTGTTTTGTTTAAATATTTTTATATATTTATTCATAGGAAATTGTATTATGCTGATAGTGTTGTTTTTGTTTTTTCAGATGATCTTGCTGTTGATTATCAATTTACGTTTAATTTGTCTAAGAAAGAGGATCGTCATTTTACTCAAATAAATTTTAGAAATTCTCCAACTAAACCTGATATCGATGCAGATTTTACCATTACTTGTAGTGTTTTGGCTAAAATGAATATTACTATTAGAACGGCTAACGGTCAGGAGAAAACTATTTTTCATTCTGTCAATTGCACGACGTTTCGATACCGGTAATTATTTCATTTTTCCGCTCTCAGTGTGACTTGAAATTCGAATATACTCCTATTTTTTTTTAACTGCATTCTTTTTAGATTTTACGAAATGTTTCCGTTATATTCTTACTAATAACTTTTAACGAATGTACTATTATAGAATTTTATATTGTCGATTTTATTTTTAGGTTTGCGAAAGCTGATCATAATTTTGGGATAGAAGAAAATATAACTCTGACCACGTTTTTCGTCTACGTTTATGATTTTCAACCTCCGTTATGGATACAAATTTCATTTTCTCAATATCCGAAGTTGAATCTTCAACAGTTTTTTATTACTTTTTCTTCGTAAGATTGATTTTTTTTTAAATTCTGCCATGTCAAATGTATATAGAGTGAATGATGATAAACTTATATGTATTATTCTTTTGATTTCAGTTGTTTCTTGTTACTATTACTAGTCGCAGCTATATTATGGAAGTTGAAACAGAGGTACGATATGTACAGAAGAAGGCAAAGACTGTTTGTCGAAATGGAGCAAATGGCATCCAGACCTTTTTCACAAGTTTGTTGAACATTTCGTGTTTGAAATACATACAATACATACCCATTTAAATATAACAAATGTATCATTTTCAATTTCAGGTTTTAGTTGAAATAGAATTAAGAGAAAAAGCGCCTTTAGAAAATCACCAAAATCATGTTGTGGCAAATCCATTGCAACAGAATGATGTCGTTAACAATATAAATAATTCTCATAGTGTAATCGTACCCACAGTGCGAAAGAGAAAAAAAGATTCTCCGAGTCCTATTGCTCTCGAGCCCTGTAGTGGTAATAAAGCTGCAGTATTGTCATTATTAGTTAGGTGTGTGGAACATTTATCTATTAATAATTTTTCCCATTTGTACGATTTTGTCTGTTTTACGGTGTCTTCTGTGTTGTAGGTTACCGACCGGGGGTGGTAGCTTCACTCCTCCGGGTCAGCCGGCCGGTTTGGCGGTGGCTTCAGCCTTAGTCACGTTGGGCAGTCCGCCGAGGCACTCGAATGCAACAGACTCGCGGCACACCGATACAAAGCTGTCGAAGCGGGGGAAGGGTATCGGTGCACAGCATCCCGATACTTGCATATGACTCATATCCTTATGAATTAGTCGATATAGTTGCAGTGAAATCGTTGAACATTTGTAATATATTGTTTGTTGATTTAACATTATAAGTTTGCACGTAAGATATGTATATTGATGCATTAACATTTGGACTTTTGGATGTATGTATGTAGCGTTTTTGTTTTTTTTTTTTTATATATACATTAATTTTTTATTGAACTATTTTCAAAATTATTTAAAGCATTATCTTATGCGAGTGCATTTAAATCTTTTCGTTTTTACGTTGTGACGACTCGAGTATTGTAGTGATTTAGGATTTTTTACAACTTAATAACACCTGTGGCTTTATGTACTATTTTAGAAGAAGAAGAAAAAGTTTTATTGTTAAGTATACTGAGGAAGAAAACATTAGTGTGATGGTAAATACAAGCGACTGAATCTTTTTAAATCTCGCATTTCTCATGGCCAATAACCGAGTGTTTAATCTTTTTTTATTACATGACTTTTGATTCAGCAGAGGCTTTCACAATAAAATGACAATAACAGCTAAAGCAGGCCTGCTCTTAGAACTGTCAGTTTAGAACACATATTGTAAATTGGACTCTGGGTTTAACTGCATAGATCGTTTGTGTAATTGCTCGGCTAACAATCAGCTGATAGTTTGTGTCCGAATTGACTTATTTCTAAACGGTAGGTCTGTTTATGTGTAAATGTCGAATCAATTGTACATAAGTCTTGTTTATACAAATTATTTCGTTCAAAATATTATCAAATTCCCATATATCTTTATTAATGTCATTTTATACTAATTATTCAAATGTATTTATCATATAAATATGTATACCTGTTTGTTGATTTGCATTCCAGTTGCACTATTGTGTTAATGAAGTATATTTTTAAACGATTCGGTAACACCGTACGGGTGTAATATTATGGCTGATCATTTGTAAATACATTCGCTCATTCTATCATTGAAATTGTATTGAAGCAATCATTGAAAGTGCATAGTTTTGTATTTTGTAGACGCATTTTTTACACACTTAGCTATATTATCTGTATTATGTAAATGCGAATGGGATTTAATTAAGTCGATAGTCGTTGAACCGAGGCCGGACGCCTTATCCTCGATACTGGGTCTGATCCTAGACGTGAACACATTAACTGACCGGTTACACTAAATGTGATATTATCGGTGATCAGTTGGCAGCTATAGTCTCCCCACACGATATATGTAGTTGCAGGCCCGTATCAGTCTACGGCGGCGGCGGCCTCATCAAACACACAATACGATGACTGCCACGAAGGTTTGAAACTGCCATGATTAGCATTGTGACTACTTTTTAACTGTGATTAATTCATAATTTTGAAATACTCATCAGCAATACACCATGTACCTCTATTTGATCATTTATACGCTTACTGAATGTGTACTGGTGTGTGTTTAGTATATATATATATATATATATATATATGTATATATATACATATATATATATATATATATATATATATATATATATATATATATATATTTATATACATATTTTATTCACTGTCATCTATTTCATCGTTTTGAATTTTGTAATAGTTGTGATAGACATTATTATTTCAATGGATTTATGAACGTTACAGCTTAAATTACTAGATATATTGAATTTTAATTCTAAATTTCGATTGCAGTATTTAATTATATGTATTATTATCGGTTATGAATTGTGTTTAAAATAATTTAAAATTATGATTTGTTATGTTTTTGCTCAATGCAAATAATTTTTGTGTGATTATTATTATTATTATGTTAATTTACAATATTAATCCAATACATTTGTAAATATTATTACACGTCATTTTAATAATATTACTCGTTTTCATTTGTTTTGTTAAATTTCAAAATTAATCCAACAATTTTTATACTAATAATATGTATGTATGTAGCTTTCATTACTTTGTATCTATTTGAGACCTCTGCGATAGAATAAGGTTCCTAAACTATTGAGATTAATCCTAGACATGTTATATCTGACTCAAACCAACAGCTCATCGCATATGCTTGTTGTCTAATTATATATTCATTACACGGTTGTTTGCTATAAGGAGAAAGACTAAGATGTTCGGACTGTATTTTGGGGTTTGTAATATCGGGAGAGTTTGTCTCCTTCAAAGAGTTCAAAGACAAAATACGTCCCTAATACCTTAGCATCTTCTTGTTAATGCCTTGTCCGCATCCGGACGTTGGCGACCACCTCGTCGATTATTTGAAGATATCCGCATCGGAATCTTCAGCGGCTCGGAACAGATCTTCGGCGCTCATATCGGTCCACATGCGCATGTTTCGAAGCCAAGATAACTTTTTCCTGCCAATCCATTTTTTTCCTTCTATTTTCCCCATGGTTATCAAACGGAGAAATTCGTATTTTGGACCTCGTATCATGTGTCCGAGGTACTCCATCTTTCTCCACTCGATGACAGAAACAAGTTCCCTGCCACTCCCCATCATGCCGAGGACAGCTTCGTTTGATATCTTTTTGGTCCACGGGATCTTCAGCATACGCCTGTAGACCCACATCTCAAAAGCTTCGATGCGGCTGATCATCTCGGTCTTCAGAATCCACGTCTCACATCCGTGTAGTAATACTGTCCAGACGTAGCTCTTTGCGATTCTCAACCGTGTATGAAGATGTAGATGCTTGTTTGTAAGCGCCGCCTTCATTTTTAAGTCTACTATTGGATATTTGGCATAGTATGATTAAATATCCAATATTCAACGCTGATTTATGACGACTATAATTATATACATAAGTGGAATGTTGAGTCAGATTTATGAATGTTTTCTACAATTGGAACTATCGTGATGGCGTCCGTCTTTTGCAATACATTAATATAATATATATATTAATTAATACGTTATTCCCAAGTATTCTTCAAAGATTAAATTTAAAAAAATACAAATGCTTTGAATTATTTTTATATTTAAATGACTCAAAATAATAATTACTATATTATATCAATAAAAAGTACATACGTACATGCAATATTGTGACTCGATATGTGTAGTCATTAGAGTAATTAATGCACTAATCATTGATTAACTTGCTCAGTTATTTCCTCGGGTTAGTTTTTAAATTTATTTTATAAGTCAAGTATGGATAAGACGTATTATATTATTGTCTGTTGTTTACATAACAACGTCATTTTGTTGTGATTTCGTTTTACAATAGTTGAAACAGGATTATTTACAAAGTGAAATGAATTTCAGTATATTAATTGAATTTTTAAACCTCCAACCCTTTTTTTTATATATGTAGATCTACCGTTATATCTAGAAAATCATCGACTTAATCATGACATCCATTGAGTTTATGGTTTCTTTATAAAACTGAAAGGCTTATTGCTTATATAGAACCTTAGAACTTTGGTCAGATAGCTATAATATATCTGGAATTGGATTCCATTGGAGTTTTGGCTTTAACCATTTCCTCTCCTAAACCTTCTCTAGTCACTTTACATCAGGCATAAATACTCAATGTAAAATTTTACTAGCTTGAGTAGTGTTGATTTTCGAGGTATGATGATAGTTCTATGCATTTTTAGAGCCATATATTTTTTTGTATCTCGGCACTTTTATATTCCATCTCGATTTTCATATGAAAATAGCCTTATTTGCAACGAAGCAAGAAATTAATGAAATATACAGATATATATATATAAAAAAGAAGAACGAAAATATGTTGAGGGTTGTATAAATATGTGAATACCAAATTTTAAAGTAATGAATTCCGATCATAGGTTAGTGTTTTTGCATAGTTTTGTTTAATGTAAATTTAATAATAAAAAATTAAGTATGCATGATCGTTCCAAAGCTTATTTTATTCATGCTTTTTACATAGTATTATGCCTGTCGAATGATAAATGATCCACAATTGTTTCACTTTTGTAAATGAATATATATATATGACTTAGATTGAAGACTGTTTTAACGTAAATACTCTCTGTTAATAATTTTTCGTTTCGTTTTGTGTTTTAATTTAACAAAAATAATCATAAAGACATTGATTGCATTTCATTGAAATATAAATAAGTACACATACAAAGACATCGCTCAGTCCTATTCCAAACTGAAAAGTGTAACATTTAAGTAGTTGTATTTTGATTTTGTTGTGCATTAAAATGATTACAATATAGTATCACGAATTTCGGCCAATAGTTCGTAATAGTAAATCGAAGTTGTTCAAAAAATAAATACATATAGAGATTAACGAGAGAGCTATGAATGATTCTGTGTGTTTTTTTACCGCAATATACTATTATATATATATACTTATATATATGTATATGTAATTGAATCATATTTTTGAAACTTGTATAGCTTTTTGTAGTATAGACGAGCCAGTGACGAGATGAATATGTATTTTATATTATTCTTTATTCTGGAAAATGCACGTCTGATACCAGTAATTTTCATTCGATCGAATGACTGATGTTCTGTATTATAGTATTAAAATTTTACGTGTTTTTTTTTTCAATTGTTTATTTATTATTATTTTATGTATGTATTATAATATGCTTTTATTTTAATTAAAAAAAAATCATGATCGGTGCTTGGAAATTATATACATATATCATATTTAATAATGTTTGACATTAATGAAACTGCTTTGGATTTGTGCGAACACGTCGCATGCGAGCAAAAGTATGTTCAATGAAATGTATGTATATACATATACATATATATGTATATATCCTCATTAAATAATATACATATAGTCATATTTTAATTATAATCTTTATAAAAATATTTTATTTATTTTGTATTATTTAATTGCATATTTATAAAGACATTTTTAATATTTTCCTTTGTATTATATATTATGATCATATTTTTCGCAGCAATTTTTTTAAGAAATAAAGAAATTTTAATATTTAATTTGTAACTTTTCTTGTTGATATTTCCACTACATATTTTGAAATCAGTTAATAAAAAAAATTAAGATGTTCTTTGTCAATATATCAATGATTGAAGATTGTGGTCATGGAGACGATACTTTTGGGTTTGGGGAATGTCCTTTTTTTTATGACTGATTAATCCAATAACTCAATAATTACAGTTTATTTTTCAATTTAGTTTAATTGGTTAAATGGTTCAAAAACTGTACGAATACTCTATGTTTGACTCACTTCTATTTATGAAGTATTTCATGGCTTTAAAGGTCATGGAATTGAAATAAATTGAGTTTAAAATAGGAATCGAGATTGAATCATGTAAATTCCTAAGAAATCGTCTTGAATATCTGAAATGGCACAAAGTTTTTTACGACTTCATGTTAAGAAGTCGTAAAAAATTTGCTCAAAATGCATTTTTTTATTTCTAAAACTGCACTTCATCTAAAGTAGTCGTAAAAAAGTACTCAAAATAAAGTGCATCGTAGATGTTTGTGTAATAGGATGACATGCCTCAATTTAATCCATTTATAGGACGAAAGCAGAGCGCTTTTATTATACATATATATTGATATAGATTCGGAGTCGTTAAAAGATCGAACGACTCCGATTCTGACTTTGCATTTATTTTTGTCGTTGTCTTTTTTCTCACCAGAAACTAAGAGACTTAGCTTTGAGACCTGAAATCCTAAGAAAAGCGATGAAAAATGCGTTCAAATGAGCCTGAAAGGTTGAAGTTGAAAACAACGGTAAAAATTAAAGAATTCAATTATTCATAAATAAAAAAGTTCGAAATATGAAAAAAGAAAATTTAATGATTGAATCAGTACAGTATACATAATATAAAATATTGTTTAACATCATTTTTTTAGAGGTATATAACTTTAAAATGAAATAAAACACATAAAAATCGTGGTAATGGCCGTGGATTTATTGGAAGTTAATGTTATGGCATTAGTGGCGCCAGCCACGGCTGGTTTGAATAAAGACAAATCTGGAAGTCCAACTATCGACCACTTTTTCGAGTAGCTGGGGCCGTATATCGGCAATAATGCGGCAAAGGCTTCCAAGTCGTCCATCGTTTTTGGTTTATCGGTGTAGACTAACGACTTCACATATTCCCGCTGAAAATAATCTAAAGGTGCTAAATCACACGATCTCGGAGGTTATATGTATGCTATAGGGATGGCATAATGGAAGTGAAAGTATATTTTTATTGGCGTTTTAGGGAATTCATATTAAAATGAGGAAAAATCATTGAACACTTTTTTTAACTCTATTTTTTTTTAGAAAAGACATAAGTTAAGAAATATTTGTATATCTGGGTAAGTTATATTTTTATACTTCTTTTCTTTTATTTATATCCTAAATCGGTCAAGCCCTTCGTGACCAGTTGCTCTGTTAGTTTCCAGGAGTACGTCGAATGGTAAAGGGATTGTTGCGCAAATTGCGATCGCGCGCACGACAATTGTTGCCACAAAAATCGCGAATACGGAATATCTGGCATTCGAGTTCTCGTTAGAACAATATTTCGCGTGGGTAGCTTTCGATTGATAGAGTTTTTGGGTGCCAGATTTTCCGTTATCGAGCCTTTAGTGACGTGCGCGAGATCGCTTTTTGCGGGATAATCACCGAACCATATCGAATACTTGTTCGAAAGAGACTTTATATGTAAGTATGCATGTATATGTCTTTGGTTGTTAATTTCGTAAACAAGTCAAAATTTCTATGACGACGGTCGATTTTTTTTCGATTCAAATAAATTTAATAAAAAAACAAATTAATACTTACTATTTGATTCGCCATGTTTACGCTGTTTATATTACAAATACTGAGCGAAGCCGGGTAAAACAACTAGTAATACAATATTTGTGAATTTTAAATGCTCTCTTCTCCCAATAGATTACATGTCGTAATGTATTTACCTATATAATATTTTGTGTCTGGGTCGGCGAAAGTATACTTTCTCTGGGAATACAGACTCACTGTCACCTATACATGTATATTTTCTACTTTATTAGAAAATATCCTGTATTTATTTGGTCAGAAATATATGGTTAGTAAGCTGTATTATCGGTCCCTGACTGCTCGACTATTTGCTGCTTATCGAAAAATACTTTAAGTAATAAGCGATATACTGACCATTAATTTTTATCTACATACTAGTGTTTTATCTACATAATGAATGTGTGTGTGTGTGTGTGTGTTGTGTGTTACCCGTCGCTCGGCCTGACGTCAGATGACGCTCCACATCCTCCCCACTTCCCCGCTACCACGCTTCCCCGCGTCTCCTCGATCACTTGGCCCTGATTGGCTGTGTGTTGACGGTCTGGCATCTAGTAGTGTCGTGCCCGTTGATTTCCACGGGTGTTTTCGAAAAGGAATTGATACACGAATTAAAATAAAGTTATATGTTATATATAAATATAATGTAAGGTACCTGGAAATGGCCTGGAAAATAATCTATTTGATATTTTTTTCGAACGGAGTCCTATTTTTTTACATACCTCCTTTACATTTCACATGGTTTTCGTGTAAGTGGTAATTTTTTTTAATGACTCCATAGTTTTGGTAGGAAGCGTTCGAATGGTATCGAAAAAGTAAGGAAGGCTATGAACCACTTCATCGCCAAAAGCTACATGCACCCATCGGCCACATACATGCATACATCGGCCAGCATACAGCATACATCAGCTACATGCATACATCGGCCACATGCAGCGCTGTGTGATTTCGCGATGCTAACGATCGAAAAGCGCCAGACAGACTGAACCACAGATTAACAACACGTGTACCTTATGCGTGCGCACTGCTCGCACTTACACTAAGCGAAATCTACCCGAAGTCCCGACATACACCTACTCTGTATACGTTCTGTGCTTCTGATACTTTAGTTCAGAATTTTGCCTTATTAAACTCGCCAGAAAGATCCAACTCAATTTTAATAATAGCATCTGTGCACATCGAAAGGTTACTCGTCATCTGATGTGCAATATATCATTCGTGAAGTCGAGAATTGCGTTTAAAGCAGCCATCCAGTTAATCTGTGGCTCAATCTGTCTGGCGTTTTTCGATCGTTTGAACCAAACCCGTGATTTCGCCCTAATTGGTGAACAAGCTAAAGACGATACTTTCAAACTTACATAAACTTTCGAAAATCCAAGTATCAAGTTGTTCACCTTTGAAAAGTCAAATGAGTGTAATTTATTTGAATAATAATGCAGTTGTACACTATCGTTCATGCACTCGACCCTGAAGTCAATTAATAATAACAAAATTTTATCGACTTTCAATATATGTAGAACACGATACATACAAGAACTCCCACCACGGCACTATTTCCTCGCGAAAATTCGCAACGATCGCCATTGGAGCAGGTGGGAGGGGGCATTCCCACCCCTCTCCACTGTACAGTTTGAGAGGCAGTGGACGCAGCATCTGAAGCCGGGTGTGGGGTATAGATCCAGTTGCGAGGGTTCACTCGTTTGGGGCGCACGGACGCGCAAGTCTTTCGGAAAGCTCGCCACACTCCACCGATCTAACAACTCTGAATCAAAACATACCATTTCTCGCACGTGGATCGATCCGCGCGACGGTTTTCCCCAAAGAAAATCGATCGAGAGTTTTCCTCGTGAGGGGAGGGGGCGGAAAATTCGACCCCTGTCGGAAGCCGAGTCACGTGGGCGACGCTTTCGCGCCAAACGCCCGGTTTTCGCATTTTCCGCAGTCGAATCGAAGATTTTCACGCTACTTTGAACATTTAAGGTAATATGCTTTTGCTTTATGTTCGAATATTGTCAATTGGGCAATATTTAATTCATAGAAATGTGATAGTTTTTTTGAATACTTGAGTATTTCACAATCATGACCGGCGTTCGTTCGTTTGTTGTGAGGAATTTTATATATACATAGCTGGTTTCTTTGGTGATATTGTTTTTTTGAAGATTTTTCTGTAGTTGCATTCGTTGAACACGTTTATAACTGTTAATTAAAAAGGAATTGTGTTGTAATATAATATAAATTAAATACATTCGGAAAAGTTTTGTATTTTTATCGCAAATATATATATGTATTTCGCATTGTATTTAGGATTTTTTTATGAAGAGAAATGTATGTTGATCATTTTAACCATGTTTGAATATTTTTTTATTAATTTATATCAATATTTTTATAAACACTATAATAATTATATTTTTTTTTGACGCCAACATTGTGTATTTTGTATTTTAAAATCCATTCAATCTTGATTTCACACTTGTATGTGTTAAAAATAATTGAAGTTAAGAATAATTTAAAACAATTAATATTGTAATAAGTTACATAACTAATCCAATAAAAATATAATTCTTGCAATTTTAACTGTTGATAGGAAAATATTTGAATATTTATAATACAATATTATGTCGACATCTATGATATTTATATATTTATTTTATAAACAACATTGCAGATTTACGTTAGACCGTAGACTGTTTTTGGAAAGGGTTTGGTTTTATATGTAGAAAGCCTAGGATTTTGCAGCTAAAGTTTTCTGAAAAAGATCTGATTAAATCAAAGTGCTTAAGCACTTTATACTATATATATTTTTTAAATATTTTTACATTTCCTTGTTGATTTATTTTAAAAATCAATTATAAATATATATCATCATATTTTGTTATAAAATATGATATATTTATTATCGTCATATTTTATTAAATTATATGACGATTATAAATATAAATATTAAACAATCGATTCGCAAGGGGAGGTTAGGAAATTTTGCAGCGAATTTGACCTTTGACATTTCCCACGTACGCGTTCGGTCGTGTCAATTACCCCCATGCTTCTGTGGGGTTGAATCTACCATTCAGAACTTTCCGTCCCTTGAAGTTCACCTTGAGTGTGTCTCAAAGTTTTCGCACATGCGCACCCCTCTAATTCTGTTAAAAACGAACGTTATAAACACGTTCATTAGTATCCAACTGCTTATTGGTAAAGTTCATAGTGCAAAATTAATGCTTAGGTGAAACGTAAAATCAATACTTTTGCTATTTCGGCGATTTATACGCTATGCTAGGTTTAAATAGTAGGTCAAAGGTCGTCTAAGGGATTTGTGTTGTTTTTTAAGGCGACATGAAAAATACATTTGGAGTATGTGTTATTTATGACGCTTCACTTGTTTCTGAACTTTTCCGTAATATAAAATAATAATTATTAAAAATTGTCTCACGATTACAACTTCCGATGAAATACGATAGAATGTTTATTTTTTGTAAAACTTTATTGATTACAGCGGATTTACATTTTTTTTCAAGTACAAGGAGATGATTTTCAATTTAACTTTATTTCTTTAAAATTAAGTTTGTAAATATTAAAGCAAACACAAGACATCTTTACATAAAACTCATACATTATCGATTTTACGTACACTATCGATCAAAATATTTGAAGCACGCATAAACGACATTTTATTATTATTTTTTTAAATCAATTTTCTTCTTTCATTATGTGTTTATATATGTTTCTGTATATTGCATCTGTACTTACAGATGCTACAAATATAATATTATTATGAAATTCAAGCATTATATATCGTCAGCTTTATTTAGACGATTTATTTTATGCATTTATTTATGTTTAGTAAAATACAAGCATTGATGTATAATACACTAGATCCGCCCTCACGATTTATTCTCCCTTTTGGCGCATGCAAAATACATGGCGCATGCATAGTTTCTCTCAGTAGGTAGGTAGATACCGCTGCGTCGTAGGGAAAAAAACCTTTTTTTTCCCAACTTCCCCGCTAGTTAAACCCCCCGTCAGTTAGTGAAGACAAGATCTCCGACCAAAATCACACGTCAGGGCCCATCTATATGAATTATATATCTATGAAAACAAGTTTAAAAAATAATAATGAATAATTTATTCTATTTTTGATTTTTAAATGCTTTTCATTATTAAATTATGTACACAATAAATCAATTTTAATAGCTTCTGATCAACTGATCATTTTCTATTTTACAGTTTCATTTTATTTTTGTTAGTAATTATTGTATTATATTATTCGAATGTGAATGTACAGCATAATAGGAAAAAGAGCTCAAAAACCAATTTGGTTTTTGGTTGCTTTTGTGTAATTCTTCGGAGAAAAACTCATTATTTTCAAACCTCAATTGACTAAAACTTATACGTTTTTTATTAAGAAAAATAATGCTACAATAGAATATTATTCCTACAAAATAGAATATAATTATGAAATTCAGGCACTATTGCGTTAGCAAAGGCGTTTTATATATTTTTTTTATGCATGTTTATAAAATACAAGTTATAAAATAATAATGTATAATTTATTCTATAAAACGAAGTTTTTGATTGTTTTTGTATAATACTTTTGAGGAAAACACATTATTTTCAAGCGACAACTGACTTAAACTCATTCGATTCTATATAAATGCTAAAATATAATATCTTCCAGTCAAACATAATACATCAAACATATTATTGCAGTAATTTAAAAACATTTTTCAACACAATGACATAATTTTATATATTAAATTACATTTAAATAGAAGCCACATACAATTTCAAACAGTATAAAGATGTATCGACTTCAAAAACAGAAGCACGGCGTAATTTGATTCCGAAAATGTGATTAGATTGCACTTTTACATAGCACACGTGCATCTCCATTGTGATAGCGTATTACTTGAGTTACATTTTCCACAAAAACACGAATTTGGAAGCATTAGAATGTTTGCCGTCTGCTGACATTGAATTTTAAGCTGACTCTCAGTCGGCTAGAATAATTAGATGATCAGGTTTCGTCGACTTTTGGTGTATAATGTATTATTTTGTTTGCTTTATTATTCAAATTAGAAGCAAGAGCGTGATAAATAATTCACTGTACTTTGCATACGTATATATTTATATGTCTGACTATAGAATTTTCCAATTACATTCGATGAAAGTGGTGGCGATAGAAATGAGGTAATGGCATGTCATCCACAGAATCCTCTCAGAATCACCACCAGAAAATTATAACCCGTTGCTTCAGTGGAAGTTTAAGTGGATAATTTTATATACCGCTTTCAGAAGATGCGCGAAAGAAGTGAATGAATAATAAATGGAACATCCTCGATGGCCTTCCATAAATAAATATTATATGTATTATTACATGTACAAAACAACAACTGCGCACAATCAATAAGTTATTGCAAAAATATGAGAATGCGGATAACATTAGACGGATGCGTTTGAGTGAATGTTGAGGGTTTTATAGATTTTGCTCTGGAATTGTAAACGGACATGTTGTTCGACGTAATTGCATTTTTTCACAGACCTCACTGAATACCATCCCGTGAACGTGATGTAATTTATCGTCGTCTATGTGTATATGTCGATTTTTGTTTATTTTTTAATGCAAAAGTGGTTGCAAAAAGAATGATCGCTATCTTTGGGCACTACGGCCGCGCCTAAGGTAGTTAAACTTTAACCGAACAGTTAATTTCAATAAATCGTGTTGGATGAAAAATATTCGATTCACTGAAGCACGTAATTTTGTTGAAAGACAACGAATAAAAATGCACCACAGTTGAAATTTATTCATATTTTAATTTGAAATTGATCTTTTCTTTTATTTAATCACAAAACTCCAATATAAGAGTTTTCTTTTGTTAATTACAAAAGAAATATAATACTACTTCAGCATGTTTCAACTTCTTGGTAACACCAATTGCTACTTTTATTAATGTAATTTATAGAAACTTCATAATGAAAATCATTTTATGGTAAGAACCAGGGACTAGGCACGTGCCTAGGGCGCCATAGATAAGGGGCGCTGCAAGGCGCCCCCATTTTTCTTTTTTTGATTATTAAATTGAAAAAATAATCTGGCTTTCTTTGAACTTGAACTTTTCTACTCGAAGTAACAATGCTGATTGTAAAATATTATAATTTACGAGGAACGCAGGACAGGTAGTAGAAACAGTAAAACTTCAAGAATCGGTATAAATTATGCGTGCTAGGGTTTTATTTGCATGTACAAAATTATCTAACATTATACGTACCATTCTGTATGTCTGCACCTTTACTGTTTGCGATGAAGTTCAAGCCTTATTTCAATCAAGTAGTTCCGCATATTTTCCGGGAAGGATTGTATGAAAAGTATGAAAGGAAGATGATTTATAATATAATCTAATATTGTAAAACATTCTATGTTCAACTTAATTTTTCTACTCGAAGTAACAATGCTGATTGTAAAATATTATAATTTACGAGGAACGCAGGAAGTTGACTGTCAAATATCAACGACTCACGAATAAAACTTGTAAAACAGCAAACTGTCGTCGGTATAAATGGTAATTTGGAATTGTATTTTATATAAAATACCGCTGAAACATATATATGGAAAATAACACTGAAACACATATACCGCTGAAACTTGTTGTATACATATACATCAGGGATGGATTTGCTTCACATATTCATCATATTCGAAAGAAGAAATGTAACGCTGTTAAATTATTCATTACAGAATATATAATATAAATTAATGTCTTCATTACAGAATTTATTCATAATTATCTGTATTTTATTCATTTTTATACATAAAACGTGCTTATTTTGAATAAAAATTTTTAATTTGATTTCTTATGTTTATCTTAATATATTTTTATTCTATTCTATTATCTAACATTACACGTACCATTCTGTATTTCTGCGCCTTTACTGTTTGCGATGAAGTTCAAGGCTTATTTCAATCAAGTAGTTCCGCATATTTTCCAGGAAGGATTGTATGAAAAGTATGAAGAAAAGATGATTTATAAATTAGAATAATATCAGTAATGAAAACATTTCCAAATTTTATTCAGATGGAATTGTTAAATTTATATAAATATTCGTCAACTTGGGTTTATTCAAATCGAATCTAATTTAAACTTTTGTTGAACATATATAAAAACTATTGAGAGCTTTTAATCATAAATAGAACGTTCTATTGAACTAATGCATATTGGTTTCAAATTTGCGGTAGCAGTTTGTCGAAAAATAAAACAACTAGTGGTTATGCAATGCGTCCATTTTAGTTGTGGCTTTACGTACTTTCAATCGTGACCAAGAGTTGTTTTAAAATTTGCAAATAAATTATTATAGTTTATTTGTACGTATTGGGTATGTTTCCGCCACATAAAAATATATTCGTTTTGAATAAATACGACGAGTTGGAAGCGCTGAATTGCAAAGAGCATTAAACTGGTTTTCGGGAACTTCGCGGTACGGACGAATCACGTAATTGATACTGTTCAATGTTACGAAAGCAAAAAGTGGCCTTATTATGGCACAACATTGAAGTGCAACAGTTCAAGTTCACATACGAATCTGCTTGCTTCACCCACAGTCTTGGAACCTCTGAAATGGGGCTTATTTTTTGAAATTATGTATATGTATGCGGTGACTTATGACGCAGACGATCCTATCTTGCGATTTCCATTGTGCAGTCCAGTCTTTTTCAAAATATAAGAAAAGAAAAGTTAAAAGGTTTTTCAGATTGTTCAGAGTGTACCCACACGAATTCTGGTCCTCTCGGTGTTGACACACTTCTGGAAAGTTCTCGAGTTGATTCAAATTCCGCTGATGGTACGGAAAACCTCATTATAAAAAATGTCAGATACGTGCAAGTATTCTCTCAATATGGGAAATTACTTCAAAACATTTTTTATTGACTGAAAGCGTCACCATTTAAAATTCTCGACACGTTCTTCATTTTCATAAATAATATTATACATATACCTATCTAAGTACAAACGTACGTATTAACCAAACTTTATTTTATTTTATTTTTCACATAGATATATGTATACCAGGAAGGCCTGACAGATAGAGAATTAATTACAAATGTTACAGCATTTTTATTACATAAATCACCGTATTTCAAGAGGCTGAAGAAAACGAAATTAACAATTAATTAATTAATTAATTCATTGAAACATTTAGTTTCTTTGATTTTTAAATGCTTTTTATTATTACGAAATTATGTTCACAATACATATTATATCTATTTTAATAGCTACTGATCTACTGATCATTTTCTATTTTACAATTTAATTTAATTTGGTTAGTTATCATAGTATTATATTATTCTAATGTTAATCTACAGCATAATATGAAAAAGAGCTCAAAAACCTATTTACAATGAAACATTTATGGATTTAGACTTGTATATATATTTTTACATATTATTATTTTATTCATGTAAGGGAAGATCGTGAAGAGGAAGAAATTAAACAAGACTTTATACGCAGCGCCGGCCTTACACCCGATGGCGCCCTCGGGCAATTTTTTCTAAACACCCTTAGAAAGAACTTTCGCCTTTGGCGCTCTAATCTAAAATTTTGAATGGCTTTTGGCGCTCTAATTTTAAATTTTAAAGCACCTTTGGCGCATCGTTTGGCGCCCTAACGTATTTGGCGCCCTCGGGCGCCGCCCGACCCACCCCCCCCTAAAACCGGCACTGTTTATACGGCAAGTCTTTTATTCGTTGTATATCAATACAGCCCAATCCAGTACTCCATTTGCAGCAAACATTATGCACTGACTGGCTCGCTATCACTGCCGACCAATCACAGTTCGGCCCGCAAATAAATCGGTGTCTGGGGTACCAACTCTTAAAAATTAACACTAAAGTGTAACAATTCTTTGATATTACTCTTAGTATAACCATTTATAAATCAATTCCTACAATATTGTACATAAATAAAATTCAGATATTTGTGACGGCGGGTAGGATGATTTTTGCCAATTTGAGGAACCGTTTCAACAATGAAAATCAGATAAATTGGTAAACTCTGATAATAAACGATCAAAAATATCCAATTTTAATCAGCAGTATTAAAGATTAGCACGGGATTGAACCCGGAACCTATCGGTGCTAAACATAAACGCAACCATCGAGCCATTAAATTTTCGAATACTTTTGTTGCAAGAAGGTTTGAGCTTAATTGGTCAGATCTTTTATCGCTCTGTTTTCCATGTTTCGTAATAGTTTCCAATCATATAAATATTTATTACTCTAGCACTGGATTGAAGCGAAGGATTTATTGCACATTAATCTAAGTATCAATTAAGCAACCAAACCATAACCAGTTGCATAGATCAATGGTTCTCGTGTAATGCTTTCAATTGTGTGGTCACGGGTTCTGTCCCTGGCTGTGTTGCTGACCAGACCTGGATATATTGATTGTTTCCTATAAAAGTTTGCCGATTTATATGATTTCATTGAAACAGTTCATTGAAACTGTCTTATTTCTCGCAAAATTAGGGTATAAATTATCTCAAATTAGCTGATTTATAAAATGCTGTAAATTAGTCCATAGATGCCTCGCAGATTTCGAGTTTTTCGGCATCTTAAAATTGGGTGATTTATATGTACATACCTAACCTAAACAAACAGGTAAGTCCCAATGCGCCTTCCTGACCGATTACAAATATCGATAAAAAATGCTGCAAAATGCAAATTTATCCATATTTGTCACTATGGGGTGACCGTGAAAAAGTCGAAAATATTCGTTTATCATGCATACATATGAAGAACAGTTAGTATATACATATATCAGTGGCGTGCGGTAAAAGTCTCTCTCCCCCCGTCGTACATTCTCACTCAATTTGCGCGAGCAGGATACAACAGGAACAAGAGGAACAGGCTTTTCCTCCCTTATCCTGCGCGCGCACATTAAACAAGGCTGTATGACCAAAATAGAGATAATTTCACCGCGTGCCACTGATATATATATTATATATACATAGTACCGTTAACCATGCACCCTTTTTTTGATCTTTCGACTTAAGATCTTTCGATTTTCGATCTTTGTAATCCGATATTTACGTAATAATCCGATATTTACTTTTTCGACCTTTCACTTTCGGTCCCGTGAGATAGACCCGTCTCTATGATGCTCTGTAAAATTACTTTATAATTTTTTTATCGATATTTGTAATCGGTCAGGAAGGCGCATTGAGACTTACCGGTTAGGCCTTCTTGGTATATGTATATACATACATATATGCAGGGCTTTTTTTTGAAAAAAAAAGGTGTCGGTACTCCCTTCTTGTCATTTTTTTTTAATTGTAAAAGATTATATTCAAATTATACTATATAAAATATTCGTTTGAAACATAAAAAATGCTGAGACAAAAAGTTGCCGGAACGCCGTTCCACTGCGTTAGATGCGAAAAAAAGCCTTCCATATAAGTATGTATGTATATGTAAATAAAAATAAAATTCGAGTCGGAATACTATGAAATTTATAAATTGACAGTAGCAACTTTTATCTACAGTGTCTACTTTTACTCTTATCTTATCTCAACTAAGAATATTGTTCCAGGCTTTCATTGTTTATTAATTGATTCATCTTTCATAAAATACAATATTTTAGAGAAAATTTTTAATCAATCTATGTATGTATTTCAAAATAGTGAATGTGTCTATTCCTTTGAATGTCAATTCCATTACTCGAAGTGTTCAAACTTGAAGACCAGAGCAAGTAATGCACTTGATTTGTTCCACTTTTGCAAGAATTTCCTTCGATTCTTATATATGTGGTTTTTCGAACACATAAATCAGACCTAATTGACGATTGTGCAATGGCTGTCTCGATTCTGTCATTTTTTTATTCGATACATTAACAGCTCGGCTTAGTAAGTCGATGTGGAAATATACACAAACATACATAGACATGTCTAAAAGTATATACGCATTATGGATGTTTATAAAATTTGATACGCACTTATTAAAATTGGTAGGAAACTTGACCTTTATCTTGCGACACCTGTTGAGCCGCTACCGTCGCGCTTGGATATGTTTTTGGCTATTTTCGCCTTGATATCACAAGATTGTTTTGTTTACGAAAGCCATATGGTTAAATATTGACTTTGGTCGTTGTTTTTCCGAATGCTAACAATTTAGGAAAAATTCTCGAACACGATTCTTAATAGGTCAAGTAATGCAAATGTGCAAATGGCGCGGCGCAGACGAACACAACTATTAGCTGTATGTAAATGTGTGATTAAATTTGATTAATTGTGTGTTTAAAGATATTCAAGATGGACGAAGAGAAGAAGAACGGCAAGAGGAAAGACAGCGACACGGACCTGGAGATGATCAAAAAGACCGACGAAGGAGGAGACTCTGGAGAGATAACTCTGAAAGCTAAGATGAGCTTGCTGAATGGAATCACCGTTATTGTTGGAAGTATTATAGGTAGTGGTATCTTCGTGTCACCTACTGGGGTACTTCTTCATACTGGCAGTGTCAATGCTGCACTTCTCGTTTGGACCATATCTGGAGTCTTTTCCATGGTGAGTAAAACAAAGCAAATGTTTGTACTATACAGATTTTTTTAATCCACATGTAGTTTTCGAAATTCAAATTTATAATTTAATCCTATTTTAAATTCCGGTCTCCGTGACGCGACAGAATGTTAAATTACAGAAAACGCAAATATCGGAAGGCAAAGATCGAAAATCGAAAGATCTTAAGTCGAAAGATCAAAAAAAAATGGTGCATGGTAAATAGTACATACTCACTTAATTTGCGCGAGCAGGATACAGGAGGAAAAGCATGTTCCTCTTGTTCCTGTTGTATCCTGCTCGCGCAAATTAAGTGAGTATGTACGTGAGTATGTACCGTTTACCATGCACCATTTTTTTTTTTGATCTTTCGACTTCGGTTCAGTCTGTCTGGCGCTCGTCGATCGTTTGCACCAAACCCACGTAGTTGATAAACTCTACGAGTCGTAAACAATGTGTGCCGTGAATATCCAAAGGTAACGATGCTCTGGGTTATTTGTAATGAGCTATTATGTGTATTCGCTTCTACATAATAAATACGCCATTAAATAATTGAACATCGTTGGCTTATTTTCGTCATATTCTTTGAAATAAATTTAAATATAAGTATTCAAATCTTAAACTAATCTGGAAATCAAATCAAGAAACGCTGATAGACCCTTATAAATTTGACGTTGCCTTTTTTTCTGATTTTTTGCTCCAGCCGTTTCTTCTCAGAATGCCGGTTAAGAATTCGAAATATTATGCATGATTATGATTGATATACTTTTGAATAAATAATAATTATATTCCATTCGGTAGGTAATATAACAGGCAGTATAATGGACGTGTAATTATTTTTTTGTTCGTCAATTATATCAAAAGTAGCCGAGCTATACAACAGGCTGTTTCTCTACTTCACTCTATATACATATGTATATATAGGTATTATACTCGTAGATATTCATTCTATAATAAAAAAATCGTTCTCGCAGCTCACAGAAGAGATTTGCCCTCGTTTTATTCTTTCGTTTTATGCAAGTGACCTTTTCAACGATCCCTTCACATAATGGGAATTTGAATGCTTTCAATGCAAATGGGGTAGGGCAAGTCGTTTGCGATTCGTTTGAATTGTCTTTGAATTGAAATTATATAGGCCACATGTTTTCGATTCGTATATTATTTTTTTTATCAGTTTGTCTTCGACGAGAGCAATATTTTCGTGTTAACGACCGGTCACAGCCACCTGTAATTTACAAGAACCATCGGACAGGTAACACGGGCGAAATTCCTTTCTCCAGGTAGAAATAACAACAGTGGAATTGTATCGTCAAAATTCAGTTGTTTGGAACAGTTTTTTTTTTTGCACCAGAGGTATTTTAAGGTAGATCATAAATCAAAACGAAACATCTTACAATAAGCATAAAAAGGCAATTATAAATATCATCTGGGGATTTGCGACTGTTTCTCTTTCGATATTGCTTTTTGTAATCACACTTGATTAGTGGCTTTCCTCAAGAAGCTTTCGCATAAAGCTACTATTAATTGAGCCCCCTGGGAGAATTGTTCCAATTATTTTCCTTGAGAAAAGCGCCCGCGGAACTACTGTACCTATGTTTGTATGTATATAAAAAGATTTATTTTCGTTTTTAGATCGGAGCTTATTGCTATGCAGAATTAGGCACCATGATTACGAAAAGTGGGGCAGATTACGCTTACATTATGGTAACTTTTGGACCATTTATGGCCTTTGTCAGGCTTTGGATCGAGTGCATGATTGTTCGACCATGTTCACAGGTGAGTTTAATTTTAAGATCAATCTTATTTTACATATTTTTAAGTACTTGTCATATTTTCCCATGTTGCTCGGACAGGTTGGACAAATGTAAAAAACGTTTTCAGAATTTTTTCCAGTTTACGATCTAAGTTAGAGCACCATAAGGGCGAAAACACACAGTGATGAACGTGGCACGTGGTTTTTTTTAAATAGTTTTAAACGTGCGAAAAAAATGTGGAATGTCTTGCACATATTCATGGAACGCCCAGCACACACCGACCCAAAATCAACCCTCCTGGTGTGTAAAATTGTATCCTTGCTTGACAGTGATCAATAACGGTGTATCCCATATTTGAAGAGATGTAGGAAACCCCCCACAGCGGGGAGCCAATCACACGACGTGCGGTTCTTCTCTGAGTGATTTCGCCCTAAAATAGTAGTATGACTTACATATACCTAAATCAATATATGTACATACATATATTGAATTCGATAATTTTGGTGAATCTATTATCTTTCATGTTCTAAGAGCGAATATAGTATGTAAGAATATGATTTGCTAGCTGTTAATTTGATAAAGGCGACCATTTTTCCCGATTTCTGTAAATCAAGTCATCCATAGCAATGGAGTCGCTTCAAATTTTACCGACTACATATGTTTCGACTCCAACTTGATTGATTTGAGTAAGATCGACTTTTATTGCTAACGTATAAAAGTTATTAGTAATAAAATATAATAGCGATTACACTGTTCGACACGAAAAATGGTCCAGAGGCGAGATATGACTTTTTTATAAATCTATGCCCAGTGAACACGAATCTGGTAATAAAAAATATTGATTGGCTCGAGATTCGGAGATATGTGTTTTTTAAATCGCGTGTTTTTTCTATATCTTGGTGTTGTTCGGTCGATGTCTCAAAATCTGTCAATTTCCTGTTCAAAATGAATAATGGAATCTATAATCGGGTATTTTATCTTTCATTTGTAGTACTTTTTAGCTTTCAAATCTCTCTAAGTAGTCGTCCAGTTCAAACCAAAAGTCAAAAGTACGTATTTTCACTTGGGATTTTTTCCCACTGTTAATAATATTTTATATTGAGTTTTTTCTATTGAAACATGTTTATTAGGATAGTGTTCTGGCCACACTATTTTTTGTTTTCGTTTAAAAGGGTTAATTGGAAATGTGCTGATTTTTAAATCGGTAAAATTGCGAGCTAAAAGCTCGTATTTGTATTATTTACTCGTATTTACACGAATCTGAATTAAATAAAATTCCTTAGAAAAATCATATTTCGAATAAATAAAATGAGAGTGAAAATAAGAATAGAAAAGGCATGATGGAGGAAATAATCGGTTTTGGTCACAATACATCAATTCAACGATTTTATTTATAATGTAATTTAAATTCGTGAATCTTATAAGGAAATTATTTAATTTAAATTTCTTGGTGTATTTACGTCAATAAAATTGGAGACTCATAGCGTAATACTATTAATTAAAGTAAATAATAAAAAGGATTCGAAGTCGGTTTATTTTTAAGACGATTCTGCGATTCCGACTCCGACTCCACAGCCCTGAATTTATCCGTCAACTCAATAAAAAATAATATTTACTTTTCAATTAAGATAATAAATAAAAGCCTTTAATGCATTTCGTAGAAATAGAGAACCATTCAAATGTTTCATGGAGTCCAATGAAAAGTTATATTACAAGTCAAACAGTACATACCTACATACATATATATGCGAATTGTGAATAGCAACAACCTGTCTACTTGCGAATTGGAAATTTATGTTTATTGTTTCAACTAGTTATGTATATACATATGTACTATGATATTGTCGAATCGGTATGCTACATTTCAAGTGAATTTATTTAATTTGCACATAGTGTCGATTGATCAAAATGTATCGACGATCAATTGCACGTCTGTAGTAACCGGTTTCAATTAAATTTTACAAAGTCGTATGAACCGGGTACTACGAATGAAAAAAAGAGTTTTCATAAGATTCGATCGATCGCAAGTACATACAGTGTAGATATGCATGTACATACGCTAAAATATTTGTACTATACGAACGTTGATAGTTTGATTTCAATTAAGGTATACATATATAATATATGTATGTAAGTAATAATAAATATACGGGCGATAATGATTTTATTGCATTGTATGAAAACTTACTAATTAAAGTTTATGAACACGTTCACGACGTAATAACTGGGTGTAATATCTAGATTCTAGAAATTATGATCTATACATAGGTAGGGGTTCCAAAAAACCACCCGAAAGAAAAGGCCGGTTTTCGGTTTTTTTATAAATAAAAAGCCGGTTGGCCGGCTTTCACCGGTTTTAGAAAATTAAGATTTTTTTTAAGTTAAAAATTTTTAAATCGAAAAAAAAAAATGTAAATATGTATTATAATTATGCAAAAAAATAGTTTTTTTATAAATTAAATTGAGTTATAAACATTATGAACTTTCATAAGATCATTATTATATATTATTATTACAAATAACACAATTTGTCATATATGTATGTAAATATCACATCCGTAAAATGGCAAATCCTTAATACGCACAAATAATTAAATGATTTAATAATAAGCTACTATCTATACTATAATGTGTATCCTCGCAGAAAAATTATAATTGTGGAATCGTGAATAGATATTAAGAACTGCTGAGATTCGCTCTGAGTTGTTTTTACGCATGTGTTTTAGCTTAAAATTCCAAAAGCTTTACAAACCGTTGCAAATTTCGTTAGAAATGGCATATCACAAACACGATAATAATATTTTCTACCTGAAGTTGGGTAGGTCATTGAAACTACATACTTTCAATAATATTTTACAATAATATCTTCGTCCATTACAAATCTCAAAGAAACCGCTAAGTACCTTTTTTTTGATGTTCCAAAAAATATACGCCTTTTACCTAAGAGAGTTTAGATATATACATTTATTTTGATCTTGCATAGAAATTTGAAATTCATAATTGTTAATTTTGAGGAAAAAAGCATTAATCAAAGAAAACCTTAAAAAGCCGGTTGATCGAGCCAAAAAGCTGTTTTTTGGTTTTTTGAAAAATGGTCAAAAAGCCGGCTTTTCGGTTTCGGTTTAAACCGGCTTGGAAGCCCTAATACATAGGTACATATATATGTTACATATATACATTTGTACGGTGTATTTCTATATTCCTATTACCATTAAAGACTATGCTTATGAGTCTAATATACTTTCATTTTTTTACGAAGCAGTTTAAGAAGTAATATATCCAGATAAAAGCGAGCTTGCTATATACCTGAATGATTAATCAATAGATAAAAATTTGCATATCAAATTATTGTCCAGTTGAAAAGACTTCAAAGCTCAATTTAAGCCTAGTAAAGTTGTGACGTAGTTAACCCTTTGAATGCTGACCAAAGCCGATCGGCGTTTTGCCAAGAAGTCCATGGGCCTGAAAAACGCCGATAGGCGTTGTATTTTGATGATGTACAAAGTAAACAAGAATACTACCCACTAAGCCTTTCTAGGTAGCATTGAAAAAAAAAATTATTGAACATGGGTCGTGTAATCCGTGTCATTCATTTGTTTATACGTTTATAAAGACTCGTTTACAACGGAATTTCTGAATTTATAACCATAGCAGAATTTCCCGATGGAAATCCCTAGCTGCCGAGTATTTTAGATTATGGCTTGGCATTTAGATTGTGAGCATTACATTTTAACAACAATGAAGAAGATTGAAATAGTTTTTGAAAAATGCATTCATTAATAGACTTCTTTTGTGTATTTTATATTGTTGCAACATATAATATATTAGAGAGTCTAAGCACACCTTTACAAAACTCGAAATCCTCGCCGGTAGTTATCTAGGGTTTGTTTGGATTAGCTACAATTTTTATACCTGCTTTCTATTGGATTTCTAAATAATTCTAGTTGGAGATGTTGGCGAAATTTTCAGCGTGGCGGGCTTTCAATAGAAAACACGTCAGCACTCAAAGGGTTGTAATAAGAAATCTCAATGTTCTTGTATATAATTTTAATCAGTCTCCTTTTAAAGCATTTGGTACTTTGATCATGGACGTAAAGAAGACTCCTTTTAGAAAGACTGCTGTTTTATTATCACTAGTCTTTTCATAGGTAATTGGGGACCATGGAAGCAATTGATTGAGCTGATGCACGCCCTCTTAAACAATCTTCTTCCGGGTTTTAATATTTTCTAGTATGAAGATTCAAGTATAGGAAGATATAATCGAGGATGTACGAGTATATCTCTTCACATTTTTAATGTGATTAAATTTCACTTAAAAAACTAAGCAGCGGGGAATATGTTTAAAGAATTCTATGTCATCGTTTTACTACTGAGAGATCCAAAGGTCGACAATTTAATTTTTCAACCACTTGTCCAGCCCGTGAGAATTTGGAGTCTCGTAGACCGAGGAAATGTAGTACAATTGGATTGGCATGAATGGACGGGTCGGGGAACGATTCGATTGTCGACACTAATGCATTTGACATTGATTGTTTGTCGGCTGGGTCTCAAAAATCTGATGAAATATCGTCATCAATAGCAGTCAGAGGGCTGGAGTGGAATTCGCCAACTATCAAATGCTAGACGCTCCAATTGATCTGACTCGTCTTCGTATCGCCTGTCATTTTGTGATGATTGCTGTAATCTGATTGTTCGAATATTGGTCAGAGTTTACACTTGTTGCATCATTTTGCTTTTTTATGTTGGGCAAAATTGCAATGCGATCTGTGTGCAAAATTGCATCAAGTACATATACAAACTGAAATGTTTCAAATTCCTGTTGGAGTATGTAATGCTGATTAAAGAAACTGCACTGGGAACTGTGAGAGATGTAGCTCGAACTCGTGAAATTGAGAATATGACAAAATTCAATGATTTTAAATTTTTAAATTCTTACTAATTTCTATTTTGATATTTTTATTCATCTGATTTTGAGTCTGGCGTATTCTATAGGTATTCATACAAGAAAGATGCTACAGTTGTTAGCCAGTGTTTAGTACAACCAGCAGAATAGATTAGTGGTTAACATATAATGTGCTTTGAACAGAGTGGTAACGGGTTCAAATCTTACTGGCTTCTGCTGGCCAGACCATGGATTTGTGACTCCAGCTCGATCGTTTCCTATCAGAGTTTGCCATTTTATCTGATTTGAAAATGCTTCTCTAGTAGATCTTATTCAAGATTGGTTCACTTGGAAATGACACCTACCTCCACTGAAGTGTTTGAACTCATCTGTTTCTCTCGACCTCTTGCCTGACTTGTAAGCTAGTTTAATGGTTATTTAGTTTAAGGTTGTAAGCTAGTTTAATATACTAGTGGTTAGCATATAATACTTTGAACAAAGTGGTCACGAATTCAAACCCCACTGGTTTTTGCTGGCCAGACCTTGGATTTGTGACTCCAGCTCGATCGTTTCCTATCAGAGTTTGCCATTTTATCTGATTTTCATTGAAACGGTTCCAAAAAATTGGCAAACTTATTCATTTTCTTGCAAAATCTCGAGTTTTCAGCAATCTCAAATTTCGCTGAATTGTATAGAATGCTACAAATTTACAAATTTGACCATAAATGTCTCTTTGGATATTAATTGATATTATGGGGGTAGGGCGAGTGAGACGACTGTGTTGGTAATGCACAACTGATTATTTCGGCGGCCGGGGAGGAAGTGAATCCCAACCGTCGAAGCACTGGCCAACCAATGGTTTTACGGTCAGTACCTCGGGGTTGCCACAACATGTATTTACTGAATTTCGCTGAATTGTTTAAAATGCTGCAAATTTTCAAATTTGACCGTATTTGTATAAAATGTACAATGTTTCTGGCCAGAAAGGCTCATTGGGGTTACCTGTTAGGCCCTCCTGGTATAAATTAAAGATAAAATAAAATATATTTTATTTTATTGTCACAAATCAATACACACTCGCCATTACAGATTTGCTCCAATGCGACGGGTGTACGTTAATGAAATACATAAACAATCAGAAATCAGAAATACAGTAATACATACATATACAATCAGAATATATAGAATATAACAATTAATCAGAAATAATAATCATAGTGACATCTATGGATTTCAGATTACTGTGTATAATTAATACAAATTATACACAGGCAGATTTTTTGTGACAACAGGATTAGATTTAATACCAATTTTCAGGAAACGTTTCAGCAATGATCAGATAAAATTGGCAAACTCTGATAGAGAAACGATCGATTTGGAGTCACAAAACCCCCAAATCTAACCAGCAGTGGCGAGGACACGAACCTATGACCTCAGTGATGCTAAATATATACGCTATCACTAAGCCAAACTGCTGGCTATATATGTGTGTATATATTATTTAATTAATGGCTACTTCCAATGAGACATCCATTTCAATTTACAAATTGGAATGCTATCAGTTAATAGTGTATTTATTTATTTTATTTATTATTTTTTTATTTTTTTATTTAATTTACACCAAGAAGGCCTAACAGGTAAACCCAATGCACCTTCCTGGCCAAAGACAATTATATAAACATATATGTACACCATCCATATATACACAAATGTATATGTATATGTGTATGTATGTATATGTGAATATATATATATATATATATATATATATATATATATATATATATATATATATATATATATATATATTCACATATACATACATACACATATACATATACATATACACATACACATACATTACATATATCCATAAACATACAAACATTATACATGCATATACACATAAACACATAAATACACATAAATAAAGATAAATTACTCTATTATATATATATATATATATATATATATATATATATATATATATATATATATATATATATATATATATATATATAAATAAAAAATAGCATACATATATAAATAAAGATAAAACCAACATACATACACATTATGCTAAATAATAAAATTACAAAATGAAAACAACATGTGTAAATATGTATGTAGTCATTTAAAATATGTAAAATAAATAAATAGTAAGTCATTTAAAATATGCTGCCTGACAGAACTGTATGATGAAGTAAAAACATCAAGGCTCCCAGAAAGCAGGTTAAATAGTCGAATGGCTCTTGAAAGGGGTAGGTCATCAAGCACATTAGTTCTGGCCCGAATAGGCAGGAATAGAGTTCTGGAGCGAGATTCTCTCAGTTTCTCAGGTACTCTAAGTTTAAGATTACACAGAACTTCAGGAAGATGACATTCACCCCTTAGAATGTATGTATCACTGAAGACATAAAAAGTTATCAGGAAAAGGGCTGGGCTCTCGTATTAAAACCTAAGTGGTCAATAATTGAAGTATTTCTTCTATTTAGTTATGCTATTGTCCAATTCTTCTCTTAACACGTTCAACCCAGCGTGTACCACCAGTGGCCACGCGGATAGTGCTATAGCAGACTATAATTTTACGGTTCCACTTCATTGAGCACCCCAACACTAAAATTCCTATAAAGCTCTAAAGATTTAGGGACAAATCATTATATCAAGTGATTCAATGCTGTCACGCGTAATTAGGTGCCGATACGCGTGACAGTGCCGCCACACGGTCAAATGTATGAAATCATGCGCCGGGCTGAATGTGTTAATAGTAAAAATTCAACGATTTTATGATTTTAGGCCATCGTCGCATTGACGTTCAGCGTGTACGTTCTGAAGCCATTCTTTCCTGAATGTACACCTCCCGATGACGCAGTCAGGATGTTGGCTGTCTGCTGTATAGGTATTATTGTCTGCTTAGTCTTCTGTATATGTTAAATTTTGTATAGTTTTAACGCAGTTGAATTATTTTCAGTGGTTTTAACTTTTGTAAACTGCTGGGACGTGAAATGGGCGACAAGAGTGCAGGATGTGTTCACGTATGCCAAACTCCTGGCCCTTTTCATAATAATAGCAGCTGGAGTATATCAACTTTGCAACGGTTAGTAATGTATAATTTAAAATTGTTCCATAGTAGAGAAGCGGATGAATTAACTCGCTACAAAGCTAATGGCCAATTTCCTCTTACTTGTCTTGTAACATTACACTTTGAAAGAAATAGGACATCGTGTTAAGTTTGAACTACGATATGTTGATAATTTAATATTGTAAGATGCGAATGAGAGTTGTAAAGAAGTGTCCAGTGTGTATTATCTTATTATGTTTGAATACAAAAGTCCAATAAAGTCTAGCCAGACATCAATTTTGAAGCATTAATGTTTACAATGTGGTTATATATTCATTCGGTGAGATGATGGCAAGAGCAATGCATTGGGGTCAATGCTTCAATTATACATGGGTTTTTATTATGTTTCAGGACACTATGAGCATTTTACATTCGACAATACAAAAACTGAAGTTACATCTCTATCACTGTCGTTTTACTCGGGACTATTTGCTTATAACGGATGGTGAGTGTACATCAAATTATACCACCAGATAGCAACTATGAAATTAATTCGCATTGGTTTTGTAGGAATTATCTAAATTTCATTATTGAAGAGCTGAAAGATCCCATCAAAAATTTGCCGAGGGCTATTGCAATATCGTGCACTCTTGTCACCGTTGTATATGTATTGGCTAATGTTGCCTTCTATACAACACTGTCTCCAGAAGAAGTACTAGGCTCTGAGGCTGTTGCTGTTACGTTTGCAGATCGTCTGTTTGGATATATGGCATGGATAATACCGGTGTTTGTTGCAATGTCAACGTTTGGCGCCGTAAACGGAATTCTGCTTACATCGTCAAGGTAAACTTAAACAAACATGTTAAATATTTTGATCGATGTATACACTTATACAATCATTAACATGAGTTTTGTATACCCAGACGTGGAATATAGATGTTTTGAATATTTTTTTAATTAATTACTAACAAATTGTGTATTGGCAATTTGAGTATTGTTTGATTTACTATTTTAATATTTCCTGCAACTATTGATTTCAATTTGAATTGAATTTCTCATGGAAAATAAAACGAAAAGCTACCATTGAACTATATATGTACATAGGGATTTGTGAGCCGAAGGAAGACTTTATTAGTTTCAATAAAGTAGAATATATGTACATACAGTTGTAGGGAAATTTTCTGTAAATCCCAAGGCAATAAAAGCACAACAGATAACATATTGCTATTGGAAAAACCTTTTTATTCAAATACTTACTAGTAATAGATAAAGTAGCGTGTTCAATATTAATTCTTCCAAAAACCTTCATTTTCCATAATAACTATTGATGTTTTATTGGTGTACAATTCTTATCTCATAATGCCGTACTTTATATCACTATTTGCTCTAATAAATAAGACACGATACTAAATTTATTCGAATTGTTCTATTTCAGGCTATTTTATGCAGGTGCCTGTGAAGGTCAAATGCCTGAAGTACTTACAATGATACAAATGCAAAGACTAACTCCAACTCCAGCCGTTTTGGTCATGGCTCTATTGTCAATGCTTTATCTCACCGTATCAGATATCTTTGCTTTAATCAACTATGTTGGATTTGCCACTTGGGTAAGAGCACACATATCTAAACTACAATAGTTAATTTCATATATGCATAATATAAAACTATAAATCTAATTTCAGTTAAGTATCGGAGTGGCTGTTGTCTGCTTGCCATGGCTGCGATGGAAACAACCAGATCTAGCGCGACCCATCCGAGTGAATCTAATCTTTCCGATCCTTTACATATTAGCTAGTATATTTGTGACTGTTGTGCCAATGATTGCCAGTCCCGTGGAAACTGGATACGGCTGTCTCATGATACTCTCATCGGTGCCCGTATATTTAGCGTTCATATCTTGGAAGAATAAGCCTCAATGGTTCCAAACTGGAACAGGTAAGATAATATTATCGATTTATTTTGGTATAACATAAGGATAAAAAATGCTTAAACTTACTAAAACGTGGTGTTTTGGTTAATTTTGGAATTCATTATTGAGGTTTCATTGGAATATGTATAATATTATAGATATTGATAAAAAAAAAATGTGGTTTAAATCATTGTACATGACATATTTTGAATTTGACTTCTACAGGGAAGATGACTCACGTTCTACAAAAACTAATGATGGTTGTTCGGCCAAAAACAAAGGTTCTTCTGCTTTCCTTTTGATTTTATTTTATTTTCACTATTTACACTTTATTAGGTCTTCTTTTGCACCTAACACTTTTTACAAATCCTGCATGCTTTTGATTTATGCTTTTAAGTTCAGTTTTCTTTCATTAATTCATCAATTAGGTATGATGGATAAATGAATAGTATAATTACTAACAAATAGGATTTACTTATTTACATTGGACAACAGTGAATAAGCTTTTTACCTTAGATATTATCAAAAAAATAATTTTTAATGATTTATTGATCACAAATATACTTGTGCAAATTTTTCATATGGTCAATTTTCAGAAACCATAAAATTAAGCAATTTTTCAATGATTGGTTTGGTCTCTAACTTACAATCATCTAATATTATGATGAAATAAGTATAATATGTACATGTATTGATCAATAGAAACGATAATATAATCAATAGTTTACTATTTTTATTTAAATATACCTTAAAATATTTCAAATTCATTGCTTAAATCGGCTGGCATTCAGAAAATATGTCTTTTATATATATATTTTTTCAATTTTTACTTGATAATATCTCGGAATATCTTCTAGGTACAATATATCATATTCGCAATCAGTGGGCTCTAATTTGTAAAATGATTGTAGGATATCTTAGATCTTAGCTGAGGTATAAAATAGCGTAAAAATTTGTTGTCCTGTGTTATTACTTATCAGTTGAATTAAAATAAAAATAATAATTATAATTTTATTTTTTTTGCATGTATAAATAACTATCAGTAATTTTACATTTTATTTATTTAGATATCAAAAAAGTTATTACATTATTTTTTTAGCACTATCATATCTTTTTTGATGCTATTATAGATTTATAACGAATTAAATAAAAATATTTGGAATAAGGTCTTTATAAAAAGACGATAATGGTGTTTAAAAATTAGGACTATATCAATTATGTACTTGCACATATTATATTTACTTTGTAATGCAGCTATTGCTATTTTAAAACTACGTATTTCATTTTCAGTGAGTGCAACAAGATTCTTTCAAAAGTTGCTGATGGTGGTTGGAAAGACAAAGGCAGCTCAGGTTTAAAAATGCATTTCACAAAGTCTTATGCTCAATCAGTATTGAAGAACACATCTGCGAAAAATCTATATTTAATAGTAATAATTGATATACATATTATTATCATCATAATCATCTTAAAAATGCTATTTATAATTGTATTATATACACATATCTGTCAACGTTCGATTTTATTTGTCCATAGTTGTTGAATAAACAAAAATTACGTACAATATACCATCACTTGTCAAATATAACAATTTGTGCAGTAAAACCATATTAATCTTTGTAATCGATAACATCTGTAATTATTCTTGACAATAAACGATTTGACTGTAATTTCAGAATAGAGTATGAACGGTTGAATTGCAACTCTTGAGAGATAATTTTACAAGACTGACGTTAGAGAGATATACATATATGAAATCTTTTAGGGTTTTGATATATATAAAATGGTATAAATATGTATGTATATACATACATACATATATCTATTATAATTACCTATATGATGATTAATCCGGTTTTATTGTGCATATGTAAATGCATAAAAAAAAACTCATCATTTTGATTTTATAAACATGAGTTGGTTTGTAAATTCTAACAAATGAAATTAAGAATGTGTAAATTTAATTTATTATACAAATGTTTACACATTTAAATAGCTCTGTTGACAGAGTTATTCAATTGATATTCCTACTTGAATGTTCGATGTGATATGCTTTTAAATGTAATCGTAAAATGTTTAAAAAAGTATTAACCCTTGAAATGTATTGTACCTATATATCAAGAGTCATAAGTTTGTTCGAAATGAAATACATATGTATATGTATTAGGGATAAATGTGTTGTAATTTGATATTTGTTAAGCAAAGCATGTTTATTTTAAAGACTGTTTTTCTTACGCAAACATTCCAAATGTTGTATTTAAGATTTTTATAAAATTTATTATTTAAATATTGGTTATAAAATAATTCATTTATATTTTTAATTTAAGAGTACTTAGTGTTTATTGTATTTTATTTTTATGTATATATTATACATATTATTTTGACATGAATCAAATGAATACAACCACTTCAAATCATTCACTTTTATTTTATTTTTCGTAACACTTTAAAATTATGCCACTGGATCATAGATGTAGAATAACCTAGATATGCCATTAGCGGGGAAGTGTTGAAAAAAAGGAAGGAATGCAGTGGTCAGCAACCAGTTTATGTACATGTACTGAAGTTTTATTTTATTGGACACTCCGCGTGGCAGTAAACCAAACTAATAAAGCCATATTACGAAAAAAATATTTAGCTATACACACTATATTAAACTACAAATGTATGTTACTAAAATAAAACCATTATTAACTATTACAATATTTAAACATTAGTAACTTCCACAAGGATCAATTTTAAAGCTGACACTTTAATATTTAGTTCATTGTTTGTAGTTTTAAACTTAATGTCGATTTCTGAATTTCATTCAGTGCCAACAAGATACCTGTGGCAGAGGTTGTCGACCGCTGTTCCATCATTGCATAGAATCGCGCCGATATTTCATTAATGTTAAAATACTACTATAATTGAAGACATTATATATTAATTCTTACATATGATATGTGACGCCATCCGCCTTTTTATGTTTTCTTGAGTAACTGTAACACAATTTCACTGAACACGTTGGCATTTTCGAAAAATGTCAATCGACCTTCCTACTTAGAAGCTAGATAGCTACTGAGAGAGAGTGTGCATGATCTGTACTTTTTTTTTGTGTGTGCATGGTCCAACAGGGTGATCGGCTTAGAACGTAAGGGCGTATCTATGGTATTCTATATCTATGCACTGGATTCAAGTATATCTACCTTTATACATATTTGTTTATAGGCGAATGATAAAGTTTTGGGGATAAGGATAATATTATGTTCTCACCAAGCCAATTTGATTTATATTATAATAAAATGAAGTAACGAAAGACTAGAAAACAAATTGTGATTGATTTTATATAAAAAAAATACGTAGCAAATATTTTATTGCTATACGTATAGTTGAGCTAAATATACAAACAAATGCTTGTAAATAGTAATTGAAATTGGCATCAAAATTGTAAGAAAAAAAAATTATGCAAAAACTGAAATATTCAAATGTGTTCAATAATGAAATACATACAATTTAAGTGTAGTTTTTGCAATGAGTAAAAAGATGTTTATAAATCCAGAAGAATTTCGAGTATTGTAAAAATATGAAATGAAATAAATATATTGAATCTTCATTATTTTTCTAAAAATTTCTTTTATAATATACTTATATTTATTGAAAGAAATTTTGATATAAATCTATTTAAAATTACATTTTATCGACGTAATATATTCAAATTATTAATTCAGTGAAACCTATTATCTACTTGACAATAATTAATAGTCCGTATTTATGATTGGGGGATGTAGAAATATAATATGTGTGTACATATGTATTTAATGAGTGTGTCATATTATGGAACAAAAACATGAAACAATAATACAGAAGATGTAACTATTTAATATTCAGAAAATATTAGAACTTTCAATTTACAAAGTGTTCATGTTAAAAAAATAATTATACTACAAAAAATAATTTACATCGACCAAATTCAATATGCGAATTAAAATTTACAATTTAGTATATATTTTAATAAAATTATGATTTTTATGTTATACAAACATTGTAATGAAATGTTACACTTAGGTAATTAATGTATTCTAGATACATACTTGCGTTTAATGTAAAGAAATATGTATCGTATTTAGATATTATGAATTGTTGTTCTCGTTGGGTATATTATACATATGTATTATATAGATTTTATGTTTCAGGAATACAAATAAATAAAGAATGCAAAAATTTTTTTTTGATTATTGAAAATCACGTATGTACATACATATATGTAGATTAAGATTGAATGAAAGGCTAGTATGAGAAAATATAGAAATTGAAATAATTACTAATTAATATGGTATACTAAATTTTGGTGGCTCTATACTAAAAACCATAGATTTACAAAGCGGATAAATCAATATTTTCATATAATACTGCTGGCGTTGGGAAAACTAAAAAATAAATCTTCCAAGATCTTCTGAACCATTTCAAAACCAATCCACAGTCTAATTTAAGGTGTCATGTTGATGCCACTTAGTAACACTTAATTTAGTGTACTTACTCAACTCAAAGAAGAAGAAATTAGAAATAATAAAAGATTTTAAAAATGAGCAATATAGCAAAGTATGAAAACGATCGGATAAGAGGCAAACTTTTTCCTGAATTGTAATCGTAAGTGAAACGTAAAGGAGGTATGTAAAAAACACGCCCTCTAAAGTTCACAAAAAAGAGTGAAAAAAATCAATGTTTTCTTATTAGTACGAAGAATTCGAAAGTTCTTATGAGCTTGTATGCTTATGAACTCTTAAGAGCTTGCTATTTATGATTAAACGATTTGACTGGCTTGTCTAATATTTATTTATTAATATGTCGAAGGACGTGTATAGATCTTCGTCTCCACTCGTCAATACTTGTACGTTTATTTCGTCATAAAAATCTCTTTTAAACATATTTTATTTTATTTTTAACATATTAGCCACAGTTACATTACAGAGTACTCTAACACGTCACTGTGGCCAGTCACATAGTCATAACACAAATAAAGGTATATAAAACATCAGTGCTCGACGATATTTATCATAAAATCAACCACGGGCGTTGCTCCACAACCACTAGACAAGTTCAGCGAATGTTTTGTATATGGACATAATGTCGCGTAATTATTTTGTCCGTAGACATTATGTCACGTTAAGATTTTGTCGTAGACGTTGTGTCGTTGGATGTTTTGTCGTGGAATCACTCACCACTTGGCCGAATGTAACGCATTTTGTTTTGTGCTCATATCTTCGTCACAACAAATTTGAATCGTTCTTATTATGATCGCTGAGAGAGTATATATATGCAGGCGGTCAAAATATAGAATGTCAATATTTAGAATTGTAAAAATGCAGAATATTCAAATTCAAAATATCAAAATGTAGAAATTCATAGTTCGCTTGAGTCAAGGCATACGAACTAAGAGGTAGATCAGTTAATGGTTAAATTTTGTGTTTTTCTGCTCCTCCATCTATAGCACCTCCTTATTATAAATTTGAATACTTATTCTGCATTTGTGCTATTTGAAATATGTATAATAAAGGTAGAGCCACATTGTTTTCTATTGTATATAGTTGTTCAAAACATGGCGGTACCACTTTGAAAGTACCGTATGCGTATCAATTTCTTGACATTGACAGTAAATTTAAATTTTGAAACGTTGAAAATATTAAGATTCTGTTTCCAATAGGCCCAGAGTCGAACATTGCGAAATTTTCCCCGGTTTCAGTGACTATACTCGAGTATGTGGTAAAACAATCTCTTCTCTTGTACTCGGGTTGTTGGAGCAATTTCTTTTCTTGTCCGCACGTTTCTTATAGTCCTCTTCATATTGGAAATGGACGGCAATTGAGCTGCCACTGCATTTCCCACGCCAGAAGAATTTTGAGACAGCAGGAAACACGGGGTGGATCCGTGGTGTTCTCTGCCAAATCTCTGACGTCATGCATTACTTTGGCTGCCTGTAGTTTTGCAACATCGCCAAGCTGGTTACGGTCATCTTTGTACCAAAAAATTTGATCGTCCGAAGTTATCACCCTTGCGCGACACTTGAATTTACTGTACTTATCACATTTCCAATTACTTTTATGTTGAATCTTCTCGTCCTGGACAAACAGGAAGTTGTCGAAGCACAACTTCTGCTTGCCTTTAATGGCGAATATGGAGGATGCTCCAAGACTTTAAATTGCTAATTTTTCACTGGTCATCTTTGCACTATGAGGATGCGCGATCAGTCCTTTTCGGTTCATCAAATTCGGACGTTTTACTTTTAATTTGTCATTTAATCTATCGAGTTGTTGACAATAAACCTCTGCAGTTATGATATTCCCTGGTTTCAGCAGTTCATAATGGATAATTCCATGAATATCCCACCAGACACACAAAAGGACCTTGCGGAGGGAGGATGAAACCGGGCTCAGTGGTTGGAACAGGTATTTCGTTCTTTGAAAGCCATTGTTTTTTTCGCGTCACATTGTCGTATACTATCCACTTTTCGTCACTGGTCACAATTTGATCCAAATATGGGTGACATCTTTTTATTTTGACATCGGTTCTTTTGTTACCCGTTGTATTTTCGCTATTTTTGTGAAAGTATTTTATGCAACGTTGTAAGCATCGTCGCATATCTTTGTGGCTATTTTGTCCGTGGGGATGGTAATCATTTCTCCTTTTTTTATAGACGGAATATTTATATACTTTCTATTTCCCCGAACAGTTCCACATGCGTTCGTCTTTTGACTGTGCAATCTCTTAAATAATAATGGGCTGGTATACTTATTGTCTATGTACAAAGAGTGGCCACTTCACCGAGATAATGTGATAACAATACTCCCGGATATGACCAGGTTTTCACTTACTGTATGTATAACTTGATTATTCCCATTTTAGTTCAATCCAAAAGAGTAAACGTGAACCAAACCATTAATAATACTTTGTATTTACCGCGTCCGACTCACTAACTATGACGAAATGTTTGGCCAACGCCGGTGTTAGGCAAAACGCACCGCCTACACGTTTGTTACGGCAGTATTCATAGCCCATCATTGAAGGAAGTTGAAAGTGCGTGCTGTTGCATACAAAATTTTTTGTAAATAAAAAGTTTTCAATGGGGCATATTACCAACGGTTTCACGCAAGATCCGTATTGAGAGTGTAATATGTTAGTATCGTGACAATCAGGGCATCCGGGCTTTTTTGAAATCCACAATACTAGAATCACGATCCGTATTGATAGTGACCGTATTTATTATACCCCTCATTGAAATTTATTGACACAAGTCAATTTGACAAGTCAAGACTGGCATGTTAATGCACGTGTTTATTATATGACAGCTGAAGACAGAGTGAGCAGTGGCTCTCCGAACCCAGCCGAGTTGGTTCCCACTCGCAGGAAGGCAACCAAACTCGACCATGTCGTATAAGCGAGCCGCCACAGCGTGAACCGTCGAACAACAGTCGAAGACTGTTGAGGGACAAGTGGTGAGTGGCGAGTGGCGAGTGGCGCGTCGCCGTGTTTATGCGGGAAAATCAGTGGCGAGTGGCGACCACTAGCTAAGAGAGCCCGCCACTGCCCCAGCGTGAAGCGAGTGGTGAGTGCCGAGCGGTTGTGTTTGCGGCCATCCCATACAAACTCCATGAGAAATGCATTCCTCAGCTTGTGGCTGCCACCGGTGGCGGTGGCGAGTGGCTGTGTGTGCGATAGGCCTTAGCAGTCGACTTGTCCTTGGTGCTGTGGCAACCCCGAGGTACCGGCCGTAAAACCATCGGTTGGCCAGTGCTTCGCCGGTAACCACCACTGCGTCCCCGGATGCTAAATTAAACACTTGTTCATTAACAACACAGTAGTCTCATTGGCGCTGTCCACACACACGATATCTACTACCGATATTTCCATATCCAGTTCCTAAATAGCAACCACAGGTTGCAATATGGGAACTGGATATGGAAATATCGGTAGTAGATATCGGGTGTGTGTGGACGGCGCCATTCACCCTACCCCCATAGTCAGTGCCGGTTTTAGGGGGGGGGGGGTGACGGGGGGGCTGAGTTGGGTGGCGCCCGAGGGCGCCAAATAAGTTTGGGAGCCGCACGATGCGCCAAAGGTGCTCTAAAATTTAAAATTAGAGTGCCAAAAGCCATACAAAATTTTAAATTAGAGCGCTAAAGACAAAATTTTTTTATAAGAGTGTTTAGAAAAAATTGACCGAGGGCGTCATTGGGTGTAAGGCCGGCACTGCCCATAGTGCGGAGGTTGACAATGCGTAGTACGCGTTTACCACGTATTCCTACATATTTTTAAGCGGCTCTCTAATCTTGATTGACTTGCCATGGAACCTATAGAACAGATCTGAATGCGTAAAAAATCCAAAATAAAAACGCAGGCAATGGACGAGCGCGCGCGAAGTTGAGACCACGCAGCGGCGCTGGCGGGGGTGTGGCTGAGCGATGTGGTAGTAGCAGTGTGGTAGTGGAGAGTGGCGAGTAGAGTGGTGTGGCACGGCGCGGCACGTCGGACGAGTGTTCTGGTAGAGGAGTGGCTGAAGGCGACCCGACCCTCGAAGCAACCCCTCCCTCTGTACAACCCACACCCTCATCGTCACCCCCGACTGCCGATCCTCGTCCCCCCCGAGTCTGCAATCGCGAATCTCGCAACGCATCGGAACGCAACACATCACACCACACCACACGTCCGCTGCTCCACTGCTCCACTGCTCCACACCTGCAAACCTGCAAACCTGCAAACCGACGACTCGCACAATCGCACACCTCCACCTCACACCCCACACCTCCACTCGTTCATTGACACATCCGTCAGACAACAGACGGGTCTCGTCCGTTGGTGGGTTCGGCCGCGTTCGCCCCTTTCGGCTGCTGCTGCTGCTGCTGCTGCTTGCTATTTCGCCATTCCTCGTTCCCGTGTCCCACTCGTCATTCGCCATTCCCCATTCCCCATTCCCCATTGCCGTTTTGCAATTGGCTACAACCGCACGCCGCCACCTCGCTGCACCGACTCGTCTTCGTCTCCGTCTCCAGGTGAGCCCCGTTTCATTTGCACATCAAATTTCGATCGCCTCGCATCCTCGCAACCGTTGACAGTTGAATGTCATCCACTCGGTTTACGGCGGTACCAACTTGACGATGTTGTACTTTTTCGTTACAATTTTCCCCACGAATTTCATTTCGCATTCTATAATTTTCAATTAACTTTGCATTTATTGCAGAGTTGTTAAAAAATTGCGACTTTGACTCGGATTTAAATTTTTTAATAAAACTTTTTTTTCATTTTGTATAAGAATATTTCCAGGTACATAAATACAGTTGCATTTCGCTAACAAATGTGACGAATGGGGTAATTTTCGAATATTATCAACCGACTAATACAGAGTGAGCCCACTATGCAATATGTAAAAGTAAGCTTAAGGTGACCATTCGTACTGTTTTTTTTCGAGTATCTGTCCTGGTAAGTCGTGAGATAAAACCAGTACACTTTTATCTATTATATGAATTTAAATATACAAAAAGTCTTTAGCGAAAATGATATCTCCTACAAAAGTATTGGTAAATTAGTCAAATATTATATTTGTTTATCAGGAACATTTGCATCTGCCGAAGGATGAACAATATGGGTGTCCAATGATAAAACGCAATATTAAATGTTAAAACTTTAAAATGTTTGCTAATCGATAAGAATAGTTTTAACCAGTTCTGTGTAGAATTTTATAAGAAGATTAATTCTTTATGTTAGTTTTTAATAATGAAAGTATTTAGAATAAAAACACTTTTTTTGGTAAAATGTCCTTGTTTTCAATTTGAAATAAATAGTCACCTTAAGTGAGCTGATTGTTAGCTTTTAATTCAACTTATACTCTTACGTTTTCTATTTATGAATTCCTAATTACATACTTACAGACATTGTCAAAAACTTCAACCTTTCGTTACTTTTATTAGGATTTCAAAACCTTACGGTTTATAGTCACTTTTTCTATCTATTATCAGTATTAAAAAAATATATATATAAAATATAGAAACACCGTGTCTCAGATCTGAAATGGTGAAAATACGTGACTTTCTCATAGTCATTTCAATCTCTTCACCATTATATCAACCACCTTTGTCATACTTCTCACCCACATATTCCGTTTTCTATCTCTTCTCGTTGTGCCGAGCATACAATGTTCCATACCCATTTGAGTGCAATGAACTTTTTTTAATGTATTCTGGCATCCATATGTTATCACTGTCAAGGCACATTTTAGATTTGAAAATGGCATTCATTCATCCTAATTTCATACGTCTCTTTATTAGCGGACATGTCAGTGATTTGACCTAGATAAAATAAAATAATATAAATAAATTCGAAACACGAGTCGCTCGTTTTCAACGAGCCCGACTTCACAGCCCTGATTTATAATTAAAACTATTTAATTATAAATCATAATTATATAGCGCTTTTTACGAATTCAAAGTTCACTGAGAATTGTATTGTACATAGATTAAATAGGTGGAAAATATTTATTGTAATAAGCGTTTCATGATCGATAATATCATGTTTAATCTATACAGTTATTAAATCATTATCATGTTTACAAATATAATATATTGTTAGCATGTGATACAAATACATTGACTGATAAAATGGATTTTTTTTTATTAATTTGTGCATATTAAGGTACGATCCGCTTCTTCATACAAGTTTTTTATTTTCAAACACATATAAACTTTATGTTTTGTTGGAAAGTGTATTTTACCAATCATTACGAGACAAAAAATGAAGCAATCTTATAGCATACACATGTAAGTAAATGCATAGTAGGCATATACAAAGTATGGAACGGTGTATGCTAGGCATAACGGGGATAGGAAACGGAATATGTGCGTCAGAAGTATGACAAGGGTAGTTGATACAGCGTGAAGAGTGAAGAGATTGAAATGGCAATGGGAGGGTCACGGGACTAGAAGAATGGAAAGTTGGACACGAGAAGTGCTGAGAAGTAAAGAAAATGGGTGGATGAAATTAGACAAATTTGTGGGGTGAGATGGATGAGAGTTGCCCAAAACAGAGACGAATGCAAGCATGTTGGAGTGGCCTTCATTTGGCAATGGACGTTGAATGGATGATGATTATGATAATACGAATTACAAAAATAATGAATAAATTATTTTTTTAAATTTTACCTCGTAAACAACAAACTGGTTTTTCTTATCGAACTCATTAAACATATTTAGTTAATTCAAAACAATGTATTATTTAGTTGGAGAAATTTCATTATCTACTAATGCGATTATATTTTATATATTATATATATAGGTATATAAAATAGTCGGAAATATCCTGCATATTTTTTTTTGATTTTGAAATGCTTTTTATTATTACGAAATTATGTTCACAATACATCTTATATCTATTTTAATAGCTACTGATCTACTGATCATTTTCTATTTTACAATTTTAATTTAATTTGGTTAGTAATCACAGTATTATATTATTCTAATGTTAATCTAAGTCATAATAGGAAAAAGAGCTCAAAAACCTATTTACAATCCTTATAAATGTTCATAATACATCTAATACATAACATTAATTAAAAACTCTCTAAAGTCGATGACCTAAAGCAGATTGTGTTTAGGTAATCTGTGTGTTATACCTGAAGGGTATAGACATTTTGTTGTAATCACCGAGACTCTTCACAAGTGTGTTAGTATGGTTATTAGTGATTCTGTCATAGAATCTACTGGTTAGTTTGTTAGTAATGTCTGTAACAAACGGAATATTATATATGGCATGCAGTTTTTTCAGGTTGGTATATATGGGGGAATTATAAATTATTTTAAGGGAGTTCTGCATATACATATGTATGTATGTACGTATTTTTAATATATGTACATATAATATAATATTATATTTGATGTGTTGGGTTCTACATCAGGTGTCCAGGATATAATATACTATGTCCTTGTAAAATATTAACACAATTTAAATTTTATTTGATTCCATTTAAAAAATTTACATCTTCAAATCAAAATCTTGAACGAAAAATAACTGGAATTTCTTCACAAGATTATTATTTAGGGATATATTATAATTTCATATTTAATCTAACCAATAATAAAAATAATTACGAAGTAATTTGCAAAATTTTTATAAAGGTAAATAACTGATATCAGTACATATATAGGTTTAGTACATTGGATTTTAATAATTGTAGTGAATGCGGGAATGGAAGACAATTTTCAACTGTTTTAATTAAGTATTATATAATGGACGATTACTTTTTACATATAAATAGTCAAAACATTGTGAAATCCACGTCCAATTCTGGAACACCACAGATTCGATAAAATAAACGAAACGTAATAGTGATGTTTTAATGTGAATTTACGACCATCGAGCTTAAAACATCATGAGCAAAGCAAACTGTGTTGTTTGCATACGAGCCTAATATTTACACAGATATTTATCATTAACGGTCACATGTATGTATGTATGTACATTTTCGTAGTACGCACGGCGGACCTAAGTTTTATCTCGGAGCCGCATCGTCTATTTTGCAATTTGTAATATTCCACGTCCCCGAATCCCCGTAACGCGACGCATGCACCATTCTAATCGCCGTTCTCGTTTATCGTTTCAGTTATTGGCCGTCGGATCGTTCGTTGATTCCCCGCATACTTGCATCCGGTGCGGTGTGGAAATTCCTTCCTTTGCTTCTGGTATTTGTGCGCGTACATTAATGTGAGGAAGCCGGAGCTGACTGTTTCAAGTGTTGTGAAGTGATTCGGGCATCATTGATGGGCGAGAGCTGCGCATTAGGGCAAGCAGGCCGCAGCAGTGACTCCAGACGGACAGTGAGCCGGTCATCGGTTTCTTTCAGTAGAAAGTTCACACCACACCGCCACACTGGAACTAATGGAATTGGAGAATATTGTAGCCAACACGGTTTATTTAAAAGCCAGAGAAGGTATGGATTTTCTTCATTTATGTATATCATGTATTTTTTGCTTTTATGCTACGATGTTTGTAGGCTTGTATGTGCTGTTCTCGGTCTCCGAGTAAATTGAGTGTGGTTGTCGGTGATTATTCTGATGAAATATCTCGTGTGATCGTTGTCGACGTTACAATTGTCGTATAATTTTATATAGCACACACTCCTACTGGTTTGGTTGAGGTTGATTTTTGACACTAATATGTGTAAATTATCGAATAGTGCGGTTAATTAGGTTCATTTGTATGCAGTTTCTTATCTTATATTATTATTCTAGAGTAATTTTTATCTGTCAGCTGACGGTTTTTTTTATCTTGAAATTTATTGTTTAAATATCATATTCAGTTTTTTTTAACCCTTTGAATGGTGACACCAATCGGCGTTTTGTCAACAAGTCCATGAAACAGAAATACGCCCATAGGCGTTGTATTTTGAGTGTGTAAAAAATAAACAAGGATACTACCCGCTAAGCCTATCCGGATGGCATTGAAAAAAATGCATTGAACGTGGGTCGTGTAATCCGTGTCAATGTTTATAAAGACTGGTTTACACCGGAATTTCTGAATTTATAACCATAGCAGAATTTCCCGATGGAAATCCCTAGCTGCTGAGTATTTTAGATTGTGAGCATTACATTTTAACAACAATGAAGAAGATGGAATTAGTTTTGGAAAGATACATTCATTGATAGACTTATTTTGTTTATTTTAAATTGTTGCAAGATATATTCGAGAGTCTAAACACACCTTTACAAAACTCGAAATCTTCGGCGGTAGTTATCTAGGGTAGTGATCAAGGGTTTGTTTGGATTTGCTACAATTTTTATTGGATTTCTAAATAATTCTAGTTGGAAATTTTGGGAAAATTTTAAGTGTGGCCGTCTTTCAACAGAAAAGACGTCAGCACTCGAAGGGTTAACCAGCAGTATAAGAGGTTCCGGGGTTCAAGCCCTGGGTTCACTTCAATCGAAAATAATTTATTCGGAAGTATTTCTGTAGTACTGCTGGTCAGACTAGGATATTTGTGACTCCAAGTCGATCGTTTCCTATCAATTTAAAGGGTTGTCAATAATAGTTTGTCAATTTATCTGATTTCATTGTTGAAACGGTTCCTCATCAAATTAATAAAACCATTCTATCCACTATGTCACCACTATTTGAATATGATTTCAAATTTATAGTCTATAAATTTATATATATACAAATTTAATACCATATATGTCGCTCAGGGCAACTCGTAATGGAATCATGGGAAAATGTAAATAAATAAAAAAGTTTGTACTGTCAAAATCACAATCTAAAATGAGTATTTTAGATTGTGGCTTGGTACTAAGATTGTGAGCATTACATTTTAACAACAATGAAGAAGATGGAATTAGTTTTGGAAAGATACATTCATTGATAGACTTATTTTGTTTATTTTAAATTGTTGCAAGATATGTTCGAGAGTCTAAACACACCTTTACACAACTTGAAATCCTCGACGGTAGTTATCTAGGATAGTGATTTAGGGTTTGTTTGGATTAGCTAAAATTTTTATACCTGATTTCTATTGGATTTCTAAATAATTCTAGTTGGAAATGTTGGCTTTCAACTGAAAAGACGTCAGCACTCAAAGGGTTATATAGAGAAATTAAATTTATGCTGTATTTTTTACAAATATTTCACATTATACAAGAAGAACGCTCTGGGAAAAACGTACATGCTATCTCCTTCACCGCCTCTCGACCAATAGCATTTCGTGCAGACAGTAGAACACTTCGCGCGAAATGCCATTGGTCTAAATGTGGTGAAAAGGACAGCATATGCGTTTTACTCCAGTGTCATTCTACACCGTATGGACAGTAAATATTATATTTTTAGTTTTGACACACGATGTTTACGTTTCTAATGAATTTTTTATGACATTTTGTAACAAGTATATTTTTAGTGAATACCATTTTTTCGAGGTAAATTTGTGTATTTGCTTTTGATATTAGCAATTTTTGTATGATATTTTGCATTATTAGCACCAAGTCTATGTTAATCATAGAGGAATTTAGATTCGTTACAAAATTTTCACTAATCATCAAGTGGGATTGCTCTTACTTCAAAAATAATAAAGTACTTGTTGGTTATACGGGCGCATCGGAGCATTGACTATACACACTTACACATACAAATACACGGCAGTTGCATATTGTCTTATTGCAGAGAGAATCTCTTCAAATAATATAGATCTTGGTTTCGTATTGGGCATATGTCGCCACATAAACTCTGGTAAAATAACTTTCCATGTGTTGACGAGCCGCACCACGATGTTTTAGGGTGAAAACACACTGAGTGGTATGGGACGTCATTGGCTTCCCGCTGTGATCGTAAACAGTGGGTGTTCCCCAAACCGAATTCGGGTGTAGTTGCACGTGCATAATGCATATGTTTGGGAGGTCGCACGTTTATGCATATTCATATGCAACCGACAAGTTTCTTCCATTATCGATCACTGTTCAACAAGGATAAAATATCACCGGAAAAACTCGAGTGGGTGATTTTTGGGACTGTGTACAAAGTATATGGGCTAGGGATGCTGCGTTATTTTTGCATGTTTAATAAAAATATCTAAAAAAAATTACGTACCACTAAATGTGTGTTCGCCCTTATCGTATATATTGTCATTTTGCTAAAAAGGTTTTCGACACCTTGAGACCATTCATGCAACTGCCTTGTATTTGTATGTAAATATACATATTTGTATATACTCGATATTCGGACGCGCCCGTTTAACCAGGAAGTACCAAGAATAGATTGCCATTTCTAAGAAAAGTACTTATCATCGCTCTGATAAAAAATTAAAATTTATTTAGATTTGAAAATAATAGATTAGACTGAAAAGCGTTAATATATCATCGTTAGTATACACCAGTGTTGTACCCGATGACATATCATCGCATGGGTGTTGGCATATTAAGTTATTAAATTAAAAAAAATATTATGTGTCGGTCATGTGCTCGATCCCCACGCGGTCGAATTTTTTTCAAATACCTTTTAAATATATTTAATTTAATATTTATATTTAATTGTTTAATATGAAAAAAATGCTAAAAGCTATATAACTACCTATATATAATTAATATAAAACATCAATAGAAAAATTAATTAATTAAAAAAATTTTCAATAGATGGCAGTAAATTATTTGCCAAGCGGAAACATTGGTAACTATTAGTATATATAGAAGCTTTTTACTTTTGTTATTGTATTCGTAAATACGTTTTGGCAGAGGTTTAGCTGTGACGTACATATGTATGTATGTCGAATCGAAACGACTATTAGGCTAAATGACTATCAAGCAAGGATAGCATTTGACCGAAAGTGGTCCAAAGGGTCGTTTTGGTATAGATCACTGTCAAGCAAGGATAAATACTACCATATAATTTCAACGACATTGGTCGAAAGTCTAGTTTTGAAAGGACGTGTGCCATGCATGCGTGCCATGGACGTCACATTTTTTCTATATGTTTAAAACTATCTAAAAAAAAAAACCACGTACCACATTCACCGCTGTGTGATTTCGCCCTTATAGTACGGCGAGCATTATCTTCGACAGACAGAATAGCGATATTACATATATGAATGAATATTATAATGCACATAAAATAAATGGAAACAGAGCTGGTCGGCGATAACTTTACCTTTTTTCTTAATTCGATCATGTGGGGTGTACGCTGTGTATACGTATACACGTGGCAATCGGTCAGCCCGTATCTGCTCACGCTTGTTTTGATTTCCTTTCAAAATTGTACTTTTTTGGACAGGAGTGTTTTGCGATTTATCACTAATATATATTTTTTTTAATGTCGAGGGCTAATATACACGCACCATATTGAAGAGAATATCCGAATTGTCTTTGCCTATGTTAGTTAAGCCCCACCCAGAACATGCCCAGAATATGAAAGTATATTCTAGACTGGAATACCCAATGGATTTGATGGGTCTTCGCGTGTTCAAATAACAAGTTTGATGAGTTTCATGAAAGAGTTGGGCGGGGCCGACCAAAAGTATCGAGTAGATTTAATAAACCATTATAATATACATATGTACATACATAACGGGCGTATGTATATTTGTGTCGTTGTTTTCCATTAACGATTCACGTGGCGTAGGCGTGGAAAATCGTAGTTTTCTTCCGCGTTTGTTAAGTATTCAATACATAATTTGATTTGTTTTTGACCCTCGGCCAGGTCAGGATAGGATAGGTCCATCGTTGCGCCAGGGCATCGTTAAGGTCAACAGATAGCGATCACGTAATTTCCTATTTTTAGTCTGTGTTTTTTTTTAATTTATTATTACTATGATGATTATAAAATTGGTCTAGGACTGTTTGGTTTGCTTTATACAAATCAGGGATGGATTTTTTAGAATGCTATTTCATATTTAGAATGGTGTCCATTTGGAGCCTGGGATTTGACACTGCTATACATATTTTGGTTAAACTAGAAGGTACTTGGCACACTCAGGTCTCTTTTTATTATATTTTTTACATAGATCCATATATTCCAGGAAGGATTCCCGGAAATATGCACTAAATTGCACTGAATAGTGGCGCAGTTTCGAGAAGTCCTAATTTTAAAAAGGCGCGCAAAAATAACTTACGCAATTGAATTCCACAAAAAAAGGTTGGTACCCTCGAATAACATTCAAATATCCCTTGACGCTTTTTTGTGGAATTCTATTGCGTTTAGTTATCCTTGAGCATCTTTGAAAGTTTGGATATCTCGAGAGTGCAACTATCTCGAGTGCATTTTCCGGTCACCACCATGAAGGCCTGACAGGAGATTTTTGCCAATTTGAGAAACCGTTTCAATGAAAATCTGATAAATTGGCAAACTCTGATAAGAAACGATCGACTTGGAGTCACAAATATCTATGTCTAACCAGCAGTATTAAAGATATTAAAGCACGGAGTCGAACCCGGAACCTCTCGGTGCTAAACATAAACGCAACAACCGATCCATACTGCTGGCTATGGTGGTTCTTATTTTATATTGAATGCGAATTCCAAAAAAAATAAACAATTTCGTTAAATTATCCTGTCCGCCGAAGTCTGGTTATTACCATAATGTTACACCGTTTTTTTTCGTTGTTTACATACGTTACGTGCGAAATCTACGTATTGTCGCAAGGCGAAGTTGTCATGTGTCCGTGTCGGTGTTGAGAAAGGTGGAATGTAAGCCCAACCGGCCTTGTTCTGTGCAAACTCCGGCCGCAGCCAGTACAATGCGGCCCAGACCAGAAGAAATTGGGCGTTCTTGAGGGCGATATTTCCAAACTTTGATGGCCAGCACATTGTAACGCATCCCTAATTTTTTTTTAAATTATGGAACGCATCTCTACTTTTCTACGTAAGCTGTCTTTTTTTTTATTCGTTATCCTGTTGAACGCATCTATCGCATAAAAAAAGATCGCGAGTGTGTATGGTTTATACATATATTAGCTTAAAACCAGTAGCATAGGTCAATGGTTAAAAAGTAAGGCTTTCTATTGTGTGGTCACGGGTTCAATCGCGTATGCTGCTGGCCAGACCGTGGATATGTGATTCTTGGTTCGATCGTTTCCTATTGGCGTTTGCCAATTTGTCTGATTTCATTGAAATGTTTTCAACAAATTGGCAACCCTGTCCCACCCCTTTCGCAAAAATTCGAGCTATTCAGCATCTCGATTAGAAAATGCTCCAAAAGTTTGTCCATAGATTTCTCTGTGGCTGTAAATCGTTTGATCATAGATGTCGTGTTCAATTGATGACTTCATGCATGTTTAAATAACTAATAAATAATTCCTAATCTGTATAGTACACTAGTCGCGCTGGAGCAATCTGTTAGACGAGTGTACATGATTGATTGAATAAATAAATAAATAACGATCAAACCTTTGAATAGGCTAGATTTGGCCGTTTTGAATCCCATCAGCTTATATGTAATCAATTTGCCGTATATCGTTCTCCAATATGTACGGGATGGGCCTGTTTGAGTTATTATGTTTGTATATACATATTCATTTGTGAAATTTAACATGTAGTGTAAATTTTTAAGTAAGTTAATCGCATGTAATGTTGCTTCTGCGTGCTAGTCGAATATAAACGAGTTAACTTGCTTAGTAGAAACTTGCTTGCGTGTAGAATTACTTGCAATGTTTACATGTAGGTATACGAGTATAGCTCGTTACAGCAAATTCTATTTAAAATTAAAGCGTTTTTTTAACTAAGGTACAATTTGTCTCAATGCAACTGCAGCTAGGATGCTGACAGCGGTTGAAAAATTATAAATACGTAACTGCTGAGACTCTCACATATGAGCCGTTATATTTGAAAGTGGCGGAAGTCCAATTTTCAGTTTCAAAAGTACTGTTTCAATTTGACTTAATTCACAAATTGTTATCACTGTTTTATTTACTATAACTTTTAATTCGATATTTTCAGAATCTCGGAAAGGCAGAATAGACTTATTTCAGATCACTAGTATTTTTAAATATTGGAAAACGCAAAACATTATATTTAATGTGTACCGAGATATGTATTTCTCAAAATGAAGAAAAGTGGATGTACGCCAATTTCAAATATAACGGCTCATACATATGAAATTGAATTTTATCTATTGACTGTTCTACCGTCCGTTACACATATATACATTTGTGTAACGGACGGTTTTACGCGCGTTATCTGATCTCGCGGTGGGAGATCCAGAGGGCGGATACGTCGTTCTTCTTCCAAGGGTCGGGTTATAGGGAAACGTGAACTAACCTTGGGATACAGTTTATATAGTCGGGGAGGTTCCTGACTGCAAATCGTCTCGTTGATAACAGCTTCCTCGTGGTCGGTACCGCTGGCTCTGCGCTTCGGACCGGTCCACTCGCGTCTGATGTTTCTCCGGAAACGGCGTGAGCAATACGAGGATGTTGGCTGGAACTCTTGGGAGGGAGTGATGCTGCACTTGCCCTCACAGCGGTTCTTCAGCAAGATGGCGGATCTCTGGGCCTCGTCTCCCCGTGGAGACGTGCACAGGAGAGGTTCTTCTTCGACGGGGGATGGTGGTAGAGAGACTCGCTCTAGATCGCGCGGTTTTCTGTGTGGCCACTCGAAATAAAGGGCGAGTGTTGCCCTATGGGACGATGGGTAGAACGAAATTTCATATCTTGAAGTTTTAACTTAATACAAAGTTGATAAGGTTTTGGCTAGTTTAGTTTAGCTAAGAAGAGTGGACCTTGTCGTATTGGACAGATCGAAAACGCACCTTTTGTATGCGTTTTCGTAGTGATAAGGATTATATTTTCGATTGTTCGTTCAAAAATCGAATGGGTCGGATTGAAGTGCGATTAATTTGAGCAATTTGGCCAAATTTAGCCGCAGGGGTTGTATCGCAATATATCGGGGTTTGAAAGGAAGAGGGATGATGGTTGAAAGCGAGTCGTCCGCTCCGGGCCAAAGCTACGGCCGCCGCGCGCAAATTGAATAACGAGATTTTCCTACGGTGGAAAATTTCAAAAGTCTCACTCGGAAAATTGGAAACACGTTTCGCCGTGTTATTATTATTATTATGGGCCTTCCCGCTAGTCATTAGTTGTGAGTTGGGATCAATACCGGAAACATTTTGAGAGATGTTTCATGGCGGAAAAACGCCTACTCATTGAAAAACCTACGCGAGTGGCAAGGCTTTCGAGGAGGTCGTTTATTCATCATACGTGAGGGCTGTATAAATTTAATAATATCCGGAATTTTACTTTATTTTTTCTAGTCTAGTCGAGGTCTAAGTTCGAAGATTTTCAGTAATTCGGCACGAATATGAATCGAGTGTTTTATTAGTTTATTGAATTTTTAACTTCTGATAAGCACATGTGATAGTGGAATGATTCATTGCGCTGATTTTTTACTCAGGTTTGTTTACAAAAGCATGTAACCGGCAGAATCGATTAGTGGTTGGCATATGATGCTTTGAACAGAGTGGTCACGGGTTCAAATCCCACTGGTTTTTTTGCTGGCCAGACCTTTGGATTTGTGACTCCAAGTTGGATCGTTTCCCATCAGAGTTTACCAACTTACCTGATTTTCATTGAAACGGTTCCAAAAAATTGGCGACCTTATCCATTTTTCTCGCAAATCTCGAGTTTTCAGCACGCTCGAATTTCGATGAATTGTATAAAATGCTGCAAATTTACAAATCTGACCATTAATGTAGCTGTGATTGTTAATTAATGTGTATTTATTGAATTTCGCTGAATTGTTTGAACATGTTGCAAATTTACAAATTTGACCGTGGGTGTTAATTGATATTTACATATTTATTTTTTATAATACTTGTATCAAATGTACAATGTTTCTGGCCAGGAAGGCCAGAAACATTGCTTTTAACTGTTAGGCTTTCTTGGTATAGATTAAAAATAAATGTGTTTCGATTTGGAATAGGAAAATTCTAATACCGGGTTGACACAATACGAGTGCACTCAGACCGAGCTGAATAATTCGTTCATTCGGAAGTTACCACGTTACCACTCTCCGAGTGACCAAATTAGAGGACTCGGTCTGAGTGCACTCGTATCGTGTCAACTCGGTATTAGAATTTTTCTAATCCAAATCGATACACATTTATTTTTAATATATACCAGATTGAGTATTTTTCTTCCTACTGCACGAAACAGTCACGAAAGAAAATATAGAGTCCTTTCTCTATATATTGTAGCGTGGACGTGTAGAGGGGTATCCGAGATCGAATACTTGTCGATTTAATTTATTGATGATCCGTTGACGAGCCAGCTCCGAATGAACCACGAATAATTATTCACAGCGTGTACTCTCAGCATAGAGAGATCATTGGTTAATGGGTCATAAATCAGTGGTCAACGAGCACCAATCACCTAATCTTTGCATTACAATACTATTTGGTCTGCGGTGCATTTATGTCTTTCTACAATACCTCATGCTGTGTATGTAAGCGGTAGTCTCATTTGGTTAATAAGAGGTTAGTAAAAATAGATAGTTTTTTCACATTGTTTTAGTTTCTCAATAGATCACGTGTTTATCAGTGAATAGGACTCAATTTACGGATTATCGTGTATGTGATCATTTTTATATATTTTTGAGGTCCTATCTTAGACGCCAAGCATTAGGTTAAGCGGACTGTAATTACGTATGATTGGCAAGTTAATGGTGACTTGAGTATTGTACGATTTCGAATCGAGTCAAATTTACCATAAGATTAGTCGATTAGTCATGTCCTAACCGTCATACGATTCTTACTAAGTTTCTTAATATGCTATTTATTATAAATGTATATTTCTTAGTTAGCCTCAATTGAATGATAAATATGTAGCTCAAAATTATATAATTGTGTATTTATGTACAGCGAAAGCTGATTATCTAATTTAAATTGATGGATAGCCGACGTTTCGCGTTATGCAGTGGAAATTTAATTAAATTAAGGGTGGAATCGGGGGGTGGGCTGTTATTTAATGTGCATTCGGTTATCATGTTATATAATACATACATAAATATTAATTTAAACATGAGCTTTCCCAGTATCGTAATTAAATTTTGCAAGCTTATATATATTCATTTTGATTTTGAAAATGCATCGAATGAATTGCACTCGTTTTTATTATTATTTCTTTTCAGACATACGTTATTTTGCATTTCGGCAATTATTTTATTCCGCGAAAACTGTTTCGTTTTTCCAAAAAATATGTATTCTACACGACGGAGACAGGTGGAGAATATTTGTCGGAATTTGAGTAATTGTTTTTATCATCGATATTGAATTCTATTTTTGGCCAAAATTCAATCGAAATGTTTTGCATGGCATTATTGAAATTCGTAAAAAAAATATTTAATCGAATTCGGTCGCATGCGAGCTTTCATTCGAAAAATAAATCGAGAGCTTTCTATTAGAGAACTTTTTGCTGTATTAGTTTTTCGATATTTTTCAGGTAAATTCGATTGGGAAAGTTCTATGGTAAATATTTTATGAAACCTTTTTCAATCTACACGCGTTTTTCGTAAAGTGAATTGTATTTTGAAAACTTTTGTGCTGAGATTTCTGTATTTCATTTCATTTAATAAGATATTGCGGGGATACGCCCAGGGCGGCTTACATTCCCTACCTGAACATATATTTCAAGCAAAAAAGTAAGCAATTACATACATATATCATGCACTGGGCTATCATGGGTCTGACTTACCTTTATGATTTCCATTCTGCTCTGGAATTATACCTGCCTAGTTGACAAATGGACACAGAAAGTTCTTGAATACCTTTTATCTTTACTAGTTAAGGGGCCCACATACGAAGTTGTCATTATAATCGTATAATCTCTTCGTATATGAGCTCTATTAAACTAATGCCCAAATTAAATTCTATAAGTTTGTAAATTTAGCCAACAGTATAGCTCGGGGGCTGCGTTAATGCTAAGCATCGAAAGGTTGTCGGGTTCGATCCCTGTTGACTTCGCCTGAAAATGATTTATTCCGAGTATTTTTGTAGTACTGCTGGCCATACTTGCATATTTGTGATTACAATTCGATCGTTTTCTGTCAGAGTTTGCCAATTTATCTGATTTTCATTGAAACGGTTCCAACAAATTGGCAACGTTACCCATTTTATCGCAAATCTCGAGTTTTCAGCAATCTCGAATTTCGCGGAATTGTATACAAAGCTGCAAATTTACAAATTTTACCATAAATGTCTCTGTGGATGGTGATTGATATGTATTTACTTTGTATAATACTTTATCAAATGTACAATGTTTCTGGCCAGGAAGGCGCATTGGGGTTACCTGTCAGGCCTTCCTGCTATAAATAAAATAAAAAAATGTATTTAGGTATATATTATGTACATATTTAATTCATTTCAATTAAACATGTTTATAAATTTATATACTCGTAGTACCAAGCCGACGAGAGAAGTATAGAAACGGAGAGTTCCTTTAACGAGACTTGATGTTTCGCAGGAGACCAGTCACCACTAATTAAATATGATTTATAATCTATAAATTTATATATGACCAAGTTTAATACCTTAGGTACCACTTGAAGCAACCCGTAATAAAAAAAATATATAAAATTGGGTCTTATCCAAATATTAAAAAAAAAATTTATTCATTTTTAGTTTAGCGAATATTAAAAAAAATCATGGCTTCCACTCCATATCTTTACGTAAAACTTTTGAGACACAATTTCCATATTTCGCATGTACGCATGCTTTCTAACTGATTTGAAGAGTATTCTGTGCACATTGGCACAGAATACTCTTCAATACACGTCGACCCCCAATGGCAATGAAAAGATCCATAGCCAAATTCTCTCATACTTCATCCCTACCCGTTTGTGCCTTAATAGTTTTCATTCAATAATTACTGTTTATGATTCAAGTAAACTTTGCTACCTGTATGCACATATGTATGTACATGCCCCTTTTAAAAATCGGATATAAATAAAACTAGTCAAGTGTTATTGCGAACTCCACAGAAAACACAGCATGTGTTCCATTTCACACGTGTCACAAGACTGCATCATATTCTTCATCACAGCCGAGGATGTTGTCGAACCAGAAGTATATAGTTGGATAGTTGCCAATGAGGATATGTATGTATGTATGTACGCGATGTGATATGTTTTCACGACCAACTTCCGGAAAGTGCGATACAAACTTCCCACCGGATATCGACTGGATGCAAGTGCAATGCACCCCATCGGATGCGTCTCGTCGAATCCGAAAATGCATGCATATATTTTCAAGTTTGAATTGAGTTTTCTAGGTCGGTCGACGGCGCTGCTTGAATTTTCAGCTCGTTTACAACTCGCATACAATGCATATGTACATATAATGCAACACGTTTTGCATAACGATTTTCCGGTGCAACGCTTTACACCGCTGCGCCCCGTTCGTTGGATTTGAAGAGTGCACTCTTCCGTCCGATGCAGGTTCATTGCAAATTGCCAATACTTGCTTATTACGCTCGTTTGGGTCCGGGTCTTCCTTCCTATCTTCTCTCGGTTTATGCCCCAGCGTATTTCCCATTGAGATGAAAGTCGAATGCGAAATGGCCAATCTCGGGTTTTATGGTTCGCAATAATATAATAATATGTCTGTTTTTGTCACTGTTTCCTTTTTCGCTCTTGAGATATGTTCTTGTCGGGGTTGTTTTATATACGTGTGTGTGTGTGTGTGTGTGTCGAGAGGTTGAATATGTTGTTGGATTGAACATTCTGGTGATCCACATTCCGCTCGCGACGCGAGATGCGATGTAAATTTAATATCTTTTTCTGGGACGTTTCGTAGATGCGAGTGCTTTGGAAATGTATGTAAAGCGTTTCGTCGTGGAAAAATTCTGTATGGAACACAGTTGATGTAGTTGCGTATTCTGTGCTCATTTTGGCTGTTTGTTGGATATGTAAAATTTGTGTAATGTAAATGAAAAAAATGTGTAGAGTGCTATGTTAAACGAGATGTTGGTAGTGGGTACCATTTGTATCACGGAAAATGTTGAAATGTTGAAAAATGTTGAAAATGAAAACCTGCGAGTGAAGTAAGGTGTTTGTCATATTTATCAGTGCCGAAGGTTCGAAGATTTTTTTTGTCTATATATATAAAACTATATATAAAATTTTGAGTCTTTGAAAGATATGCTACATATTACACATCTATTTGTCGCCTCGTTAAATCGCCCAATTTATTGCCTTTAGCTTCAAATTTAATCTACTAATCTCGAGACGTCATATTAATGTCTTTCGTGTTATTTTTCATTTTCCTTTGATGTCTTTCAAGACGTGATCATTTTTTTATTACAAAGTTTTTATTAGTTTTTCTTCGCCAATCGGTCTGACAAACTCCCTACATTCTTCTGATCGCTTTGAAACTTTGGCATTTTGCGAGGTATGGCCGCCGATAGAGATTTAAATTGCTTCCGCTAGTTTGATGGTGAATCCAAAAAAATTTGAAGACGGTGACAGATAACCCTTTGCCTTTAGCCTTATATGTTTGACTTTCCGCCCCCGTCTCGTTTTGTCAGATTTTAATTGTTTAAACGCTTATAACTTATAATATTTGATTACATCCAGTATTTAAGATGTATTTTTAAATTATCTTGATAGCTAAGATAATATAAATAAATAAAAAATAAAATAAAAAAATGTGAATCGCTACCAGGATATACGCCGCTACGAAAATCGCTCGCGCGGGTCTCCAGTCACATGAAAATTCTTCGCACAAGAAAATTTCCGTACAGAAAACTGCCCAAATATTGCTTAGCAAATGCTTTTTTCTTACGAATTTTTGTAGTGGCGGTTATCTTGGTATCGATTCACATTTGGGATGTAACCCGTTTACCCTCATACATGTATATTTTATTTCACTTATATTTTATTCTGGTACGACACCGTAACATGTCATATTCCATTTGTAATATTTTTTCATGACAGATTTTTATTAGTTCTGACCGTGTGTTCCCACCGATAATATTTGTGAGCTGATTTTAAACCGCTTCCTCTCTTCCGATCGCTTTAACTTTTTAGTGATATACGAGGGTTAGCTCTCATTAAAGTAAGCAAATGTTTCCGAGATGAAGCTAGAGGAATTTTATTATTAACGAAATCATTAAAAATTACATTGGAATCATAGCAACGTATGGAGCTGTAGTCAACGTGCCATGCTTTCAATTGAGTGGTTTTGGGTTCATTCCCTGGCCCGGTGTAGCTGGTCAGACCTTGGATATGTGACTCCATGTTGATCGTTTCCTATCCGAGTTTGCCAATTTATCTGATTTCATTGAAGCGGTTTCAAATTGACAACCTTTTCTTACTCTCGCGAAAAATTCGGGTTTATATTATCTAGGATATTAAAATTTTTATTAGACTTCTTTGATGCTTTGTAATTTTTTGTATCGATGTTTGTAATTGGCCAGGAAGGTGAGTTGGGGTTTATCTGTAAGGCCTTCCTGGTTTATACATAAATATGTATAAAAAAGTAGTAATTCCTACCAAAATAAGAAAGCTTTCACCTAGCCCTTAGCTTAAGCTGGCGATAAGATGCACTTTTTAAACATGGAAAGTTAACATCTTAATCAAAAGATTGATTAATTCTGTTCTAAATCTACTATCGAGTCCATAGCTGAAGTACAAATATGGCTTCTATAGAAGCTGTGGAACATCCGTGAAACCTACAATCATACAATCAGATTATATTTGAACCTTTGAACATGAGGTTCAAGAAAATGAATTCGTTTTTTCAAGTCTTGCAAGTTTTTTATAAAAAATAGTCCAAATGGTATCGAAAAACTGGAATTCCTATTTCGACTGTGTTACTAAGCCCAATAAACTTGGTTCTTTCAGTCTTTTATCCGAGCACTACACTGACTGATTTATAGCTGTGATTTTTTACGCAATTGCTTATTTATCGTCTCACACTCGGGAGTTGTGTTTAAAAATGAATCGAAACACGGAGAAAGTCCGATTTATTTATTTATTTTTGTAATCACGACAACGATATGTGTACGAATTTATCGTGTTATTCAGTCGCGTGTGTGGGAGGAACGAAAGGAGGTTGGTCGAGCGGCTTGACCTCCTGAATGCTTAACATCGAAGATCAATTGACTGACATTTGACACTGTTGTCAATTGTGGAATGTCCACTCATAAGTGTCCAGTGTCGTTTCTCGGCCCTAAATCGGCACTCGGACTCGATCCGACAGTGTAGAAACTTTTGCAAGTCCGTTATGTGTCGACCCAGAACTTTTTTGGTCGTGGAACATTTTGTAAATGTTCACTGATGATCCTATTGGGTATTGAACGAACTCGCACTTGAAAATGCTTCTTTAGTAGAAGATTGGTTCACTTGGAAATGACACCTACTTCCACTGAAGTGTTTGAGCTCATCTTCTTCTCTCGACCTCTTGTCTGACTTACAAGACCTTTAAGCTAGTTTACATAACCAGCATTTATGCATAACCAGCAAAATATACTAGTGGTTAGCATATAATGCTTTGAACAAAGTGGTCACGGATTCAAATCCCACTGGTTTCTGGCTAACTGTTAGGCCTTCCTAGTATAAATTAAAAGATAAAATAAAATATATCGTATGCCGGTTTTAATTACGGGTATTTGTATTCAGGTCGAAGAGTGTGTAAGCTTTCGCATGATCACAATCGTTTGCGCAGTTGCACACGATGCATCTGCTTACTGATCTGTGCGGTGAGATTAATCTGGATTTTTTAACGTACATTGTATTTATAATCGGTGTTTTACATATTTAAAGTCAGACTTTTTACTATCGCAGGATATTGCGGAGAAAAATTCACATGGACCCTATCGTAACGATAATGTTGTTTTTGCGATAGTTAGCGTTCCCCCCCCCCCCAAATACAATGGTTTATTTAATTGCTTTCGTCGTTTGATAAATATGGTTGCTATGCTACAGAGCTAATTCCACAATCGTACAATTTCATTTCGCTGGATAAATTATGCTCGGAAAAGATATAAGGATCTGGAGAGGGAGGCAGCCCTCCTATTTTACTTGTTATTACTAGAGGTAGGATAGTCACAGTGCTATCCATTGTTCGGCAAACCTTTAACAATGCATTTACAACCTTTGAACAATACACGGCCCCCTCAGGCTCCGGTGACTAGTTATTACTAGTCACCGAAGCCTGAGGGGGTCGTGTATTGTTCAAAGGTTGTAAATGCATTGTTAAAGGTTTGCCGAACAATGGATAGCACTGTGACTATCCTACCTCTATTTATTACATATATTTGTAAGGCATTTTCACTATTTCATTAATTATGTAAAATTTAATATAAGCTAACCAGTAGAAATCTAAGACATGTAAGGGAATCAGTTGTGGGGTAAGTGGTTGGGACTAGCATATGATCGCAATATGTGAAGGATTCAAGTGAAATCTACTTTATTATATGGAAGAATCTGGTTTTTAAGATTCTCGAATTCGAATAGAAAATGTCTACCTATTTTTAAGAAAATATGAGTATGATATGTTTGCTCAGTTGTAATTGTTCTATACATTGTTGGCATAACCAATTGCTAATAATTTGTAGTCAAATTTTTTTAAATTTTTAACTTCAATTTATGGATCAAGGAGTTAGTTGTGTTTGTGGTTTATTTAAAGTTTATTTTTTAAAGATTTTAATACAATTACTTTCCTTTGAATACGTCCTTCTACGATATTTATACATTGTTTTTCGCTATTCCTAAGATTCAATACCAATCTCAATTTAAAAGACCTTCTGCACCCTTTGGAACCATTTTCTCTTTGTCAAATCTTCAGCATTTCCAGTTTTAAGGTCCACAAACTTACATATGTACAGTTAAACCGTTTTTCGAACACTTGAAACGCTCCTCACCGTGCAGCTGAAAAGTTGCGGCGTGTTTTATATTCTAGTCTGTTTCCTTTTCTTGCATGAAAAAGCAGAACAATAAAGGTAAATCAGGTGTAGTTTTTACTAACGGAACTAACCAACATAAATATAATACGGGAGACATTTTATCGAGATAGAAAAGGCTTGGGTTTAAAGGTGTAGTACCCAGAACTTTCGAGTAACTTTGGTGTAGGAAAATCACTACTTCACATATTACTTCTCTAAATTTACATATATTATTTTATATTTATGATTATTTTCATTGTGGTTTTCATTATTTTATCTAAATATATAAAGAAATACATTTGGTTTTTCTGTTTGCATTGTCGGATCAGGTTGCAAGCGGTTTTCCTCTGTGATATAATATTTTTCAATAATGATCATTTTATTTTGAGGCGTTCGATATATTTATGTATATATAGATATTTGATATAGTCCCAGGGGAATGCGTCAGGTTCGGATTCCGTCAGATTCGGTATTTTGATTGGATTTATCACCTGAATAAGGTAAAAGGTTCCGTGGAAGCAAATATTTTTAATTTTCGACTCGAACGAACCCGGGCCCGTATTTATTCGTTTCCCTTGAGCGATTGTCTAAAACGTCGTCCTTTCCTTTACTTGACTTGACAGCTCTCTCGTAGACAGTTCGACCTGATTCTTCGCTGGAAAGTTTTTATTCGATAAGTCGACGGCACTCAAACTGTCAACGAAATGTAGTGTCTATTATATTATTATGTAAGGAGGCTCTGTTCTCGGTGCATACTTAATGTAAAGATTAATTTCGGAGAAGAAAAGGTCTCGCAAACTTTAAATTAGATCTGTAGCTCGAAGAGGGAAATGGCGTTGGGTTAGTTTACTTATTGGAACTTTTGGAATTTGCGTCAGCTTTCGTCTTGGACTGTCATTTTAAAGGCAAAGTCGACCGATCTAATTATCGTTATTGCTTTTAAATAAATTAGCGTTGGCGTTTATGGTTTGCCTCTGCCTGAACTGTCTAGTTCCCAAGACTTATGTACATAATATGATCTCTCTTGTCACTGCGATATATCACTACAGGTAGATACATTGATCTTTGGTTCTGTCCATTTATGGAAGAGGCTTATGTGCTTAAATCGAGTATTTGATAATTTATATTAGTCTTATGAGTTATGAACCTACTGATGCTACTTCAGATGGCGCTATATATCTCAACCCCTTATTTTCCTGATTTATGTTTTAGCACATAATGCTCATAATACATCTAATACATAATATTAACTAAAGATTCTCTAAAGTCGACGATCTATAGCAGATTGTGTTTAGGTAATCTGTGTTTATACATGAAGGGTATAGACATTTTGTTGTAATCATCGAGACTCTTCACAAGTGTGTTAGTATGGGTTATTAACTTATTAGTGATTCTGTCATAGAATCTACTGGTTAGTTTGTTAGTAATGTCTGTGACTAACGGAATATTATTTATGGCATGCAGTTTTTTCAAGTTAGTATACATGGGTGGGTTTTACATTATTTTTAGAGATTTATTTCTTACTAGTGTTGTGCCCGTTGAAATTTCAACGGGTGGTTTCGGAAACAAATTGATACATGATTTGATTTTGATTTTTAATTTGAAATGCTTTTTATTATTACGAAATTATGTTCACAATACATGTTATATCTATTTTAATAGCTACTGATCTACTGATCATTTTCTATTTTACAATTTTATTTTATTTGATTAGTAATCAATGTATTATATTATTCTAATGTTAATGTACAGCATAATAGGAAAAAGAGCTCAAAAACCTATTTACAATTCTTATACATGATCTAAAATAAAGTTACAATACGTATAGTAATAATTAATCGGAATCGGAACTAATACAGAAATCGGGAATCGGAACTGAAACAGGGATCGGTATCCGGAACTGAAAATGGAGTGCGTATCCGAAGCAAAAAGGAATCAGGAACCGGAACTAAATCGTAATCGTAAGTAATCGGAACTAAAACAGTAATCGAGGCAGCGGTGAAATCAAAATCCGAAACTGAAAATGGAGTGCGTATCCGAAGCAAAAAGGAATCGGGAACCGAAACTGAAAAAGGAATCAGGATCTGGAACAGAAACAAGAATCCGTATCCGGAACTGAAACAGTCCGGATTAAAAAGTCTCTTACGAAATTGCATATTGGATATTAAATTTTTCGAAATCCCCATACTATTCCACGTGCTGTCATATACAAAAATATATATTTATATACATATTTACCGACACACTGTTTTATTTGGATTTGTTTTATTTTTATTTGGAGCTTGGAAAGTGTTGGAGGCGTTATTCCACACAGGTGAAGCATATAGGTTAATAATGGTAGTATGAGCGCGCGATATAATTTTATTTTATTTTGAATTGATACATAACGTATCAATAAGCTCTCTGGGGTGTTTCTATTGTGTGAATATTACGAGAACCAATGGGTTTTATTCTTGTCGTGTTGTGTCGCGTCGCGTCGCTTCAATCCTCACACAGGTTGCTTTTTTTCGTTTATTATGCGGTCGAAGGCAATACCGGCGGAGATTCATATTCGTGTAATATTTTTAACGAGGGGTTTTGTAACACGCCTTAAAACCCGCTCGTTATTAACGCGGTCGTACCGTGTGGCTCGGGGGTGTCGGACGGGTGGGCGAAGAACCACCCCACCCCCCCCTTTACTTGGCAGTGCACATTATGTCTCCACCCGTCTTCGGGTCTCCCTCCGGAACTAGATTGGGGGCTCGGCGAAGTGCTTCGCTTTTAACGCCTTATTTTACGAGACGGGCTCGCAAAAGTTATGTTAACCCATTTAGGTCGGGTAACCGGGATGGGACGCACGGTCGTCGTCGTCACCTGACCCCTTTTTACCGGGAGAGTCTCTGCACATCCTCCCTCCCCCCACCCGATCCTCCCACTTCCTCCTTTCATTCTGATGGTAAATCGAATCTGGCTGAATCCTGTAACAATGTGCACTTTGTCGGGCTTAGATCCCGACCGACGCACGGTGTTCGGTTACATGTGTAAGTATGTATGTGGAATAGCGCTCAGTTTTATTATCAATCGAGGGTTTCGTAGTTCCCTCCCCTTCCCCATTTTCTCTCTCTCTCTCCGCCTTTGTGTTCTTCGCAGAGAGTTTTCATTACATTTTCCGGATAAAATAAAATAAAACGGCATTCTTTTTCTGTTACGTATTGTTCTTTTCTATTACATACATGGCTAGGCAACCTGAGGCTTTTTGAGTGTCTAGTTTCGGTTGTTAATAAAGTATTGAAAAGGTCGCTCTACTCGATTCCAGGTTGTGCTCTTTCAAGCACTTAATTTTGATAAGGAATACGGTCTTTATATTTTACCCAGGGGAGACGTTACAGTTGCTGGCCGGTGTACAGTTATTGGCCACTTCGATTTTATAGCGGAAAAATAAGAATTTTGTGACGTCCCTGCTGACTGATAGCGATGTATTATTTTGACATGGATTCGCCTCAGTGTGTTGTTTTAGTTTAAGTGGCCAATCATTGTAGCGTTTATCTCGTGCTGTCGGCGAGAAAGATTTTTATGGTTATTATCATTTTATCAATGAATCCATTAAAAATATATAGCCTTTCCTAAATGGTTATACTCGAACTTTTCAGTAAATAGAGATTTTGACTACATAAAATCAAAAAAGGCCTGAATTCATTATTTAAAATATTTCAATATTAGAAAGTTAACACTTTACCTACCGTAGAGGCCACGTTGGCGTCCTACTGTTGCTTCGTTCACACAACCGCGGACGCCAACCTGACGTTCTCAGATATATACGATTTTTCTGATGACAAAAATCATATGATTTCAATTATTTTTCAAATTTTTATTTAGAGATTGCAGTAAAATTGTATAAAAAATTCATTCATGATAATATACATATACATATATAAGATTTCGTATTTTCAAGAATTTGAAAATTTCGTAAATTTTCAAACACATTTAAACTACAGAAATGGTGCTTGCAAACGCATGCGAATTGTAATGATAATAAAATATTAGTGGTGTTACCCGGCTTCGCTCGGTATTTGTAATATAAACCGTTTAATTATGGCTAATCTAATCGTAAACATTCATTTGTTTTTTTATTAAATTTATTTGAATCGAAAAAAAATAATATTCTACGACAGAAACGAATGGTTTTTTTTATATATATAAGGAACTGAAATTGCAACCGGGAATCGGAACTGAAACAGGAATCAGGATCCGGAACTGAAAAAGGAATCGATATCGAAATCGATATCGCTATCATCGTTATAGAAAATTAGATTTTTTCAATAACGTCACGGATTCTACAAACCTAAACTTATATACATACATACATACAAAGTTTCGAAATTATATATTAGATAATGTTTTATTTTTATTTTATTTCATAGAACATGAGCACTTTACATCTCGTTCCAAAGCGTCGAGTGCACTTATACGACTACAATACAATCAATCAATATGCATTTTATACAATGCGAATTCATACAAACATCCACAGTGACATATGTATATGGAGAAATTTTTGCAGCATTTCATAATCAAATTGGCGAACCTCACGCCGTATAACTTGAGATTAGCAAGAGAGATAGGAAAGGAGATGCCAATTTTACCGGAACTGTTTCAACAAAAACCAGAAGAATTGGCAAACTCCGATAAGAAACGATCGACCTGGAGTCACAAACGAAGGTATGGCCAGCAGCGGGACTCTAGTGGGACTCGAACCCGTGACCACCCTGCTCGAAAGCATTATATGCTAACCATTAGTCCATGCCGCTGGTTATATTTAATTTATGATGTCAAGTTTTTAGAATTAACAATTTTTTTTATTAATAATTGGTTGTTCGATGCCTTAATACATTTGAATACTGAAAATTTCATTAAAACAACCGCAATGGTTCAAAAACCAAAAGATTTTTGCACTTTTGCGAAAAAACGTGCGGTTTTTGGCGGTCGTTAAGTGCTAACTTTTTTTTTCAATAACGTGCAAATTTTTCATACTGTTGTTTTTAATCTCACATACATCTATCTGCATACATACTCGTATATACGAAGTATCCATAAAGTGTTGTTATCCTAGAAAATTTCAATTGCAGTCTTTTTCGGGCGATGTTTTTATGTCTTTTTGAAAATAAGTATGCCGTTTATGGATTCGCGGATAACTCGTCACTGATACAATGTGTAAAAGTTGATACAGGTTTTTCATTCCAAAATGACCCTATTTCATTTCAAATTGACCCCTTTTCAATGTCAATTTGAAATGAATGAAGGAGGTTTGTAAAAAGGAACAATTTGCAATGAAAAAAGTGTCGATTTGGAATGATAAACCTATATAATGTGTACATAAGCTGACGTACAAAAACACGCCATGCATATTTGGACCTAAATCGTATACATATGTCCTCGCACGGGTCTGGTATATATATATGCATATATAGACATTCGACATACTAAATCCCATCAACCTTTACGGAGATGTCTTCATTGGCACAAAAACTCCTTTTATTATATTTTCAAAACAAAACTTGGTTAGCCCGAACAACAGACTTGATAGAAAGGAGCTTATAGTATTCGCATTATTGGAAGGGGCTTACAATTCAGGACAGCTTCTCGGCTCCTCCATATTATGTATATATGTATGTAGAGTGCCACTCGATATTGAAATTTCACCTGAACGTCTGTCTGTCTGTCTGTCTGTACGGTTGAATAGATCGAGGATTAGGACAATGTTGGAAAACCCTGCGCTGTTCGAGTAATTCAAAAAGGTTTCCTAGCCCTATTTCAATATAGTGCTTTGATGGTGCGCTCGCGAATAATGAAAAGTGTACCCACTAGCGTGTATACTCTGCTTTTAATATTGGAGCATTTATTTTTCTCGTATTTTCATATATGTAGAAGGGGGGTGGGAGTTCGGACGGTGTTGGAGTGTCTGGTCGTTGGGTATATATCAGATTTTAAACGTCAAAAGCAGCACTGAGATAAGAGGAGGATATATATGTATATAAGTATATAGGAGGCAGATACAAACGTCCCGTGCAGAAGTGAGTCGGGTCAAGCTTTCAGTTTTAGACCGGTGAAGGCAACTGTCGGCTCGATTCAAACGATCGTATCCTCGAATTGTCTGATGTGAATTAATTCCAGTCGAAAGCTAATTTATACAGGTTTGGCCGACCGTTCAAAATTTGTACCTACTACATACATCTAGTAACATATACAATTGTACTCGCTTAATCCCACCCCCTCCCCACTGAATGAAGGGGGGGGTTGAATCACAAGTCAATGTTTTATCTCGATATCTCTCGTTAATTATAATATTTGAGCTGGTATTTTCCGCTATCCTAAATAGCGTACAAAGGTGACAAATAATGAATATATTAGCTAAAAATATATAAAAGCGTTTTTTTGTTTTTGTTTTATTTATTTCACTTTAAAGAGTATTGGAACGTCTGATGGTCGGTCCAAATTAGACGAACACTATTTGCAACTACATACATATGTAGATGAAACGGTTACCTGACAACTCGTTCACAGATTTTCCGTAAACCGAGGATGCGCTCCAGGCATTACGTATACGGCCATCTCTTTCTCACCCCGTCTGTTCACCAAGATCTCGTTTACTATGCCATTACGTATGCAGCCATCTCTTTCACAAACCGTCTGTTCACCGATAACAGACGGTCTGTGAAAGAGATGGCTGCATACGTAATGGCATAGTAAACGAGATCTTGGTGAACAGACGGGGTGAGAAAGAGATGGCCGTATACGTAATGCCTGGAGCGCATCCTCGGTTTACGGAAAATCTGTGAACGAGTTGTCGTGTCACCAGATGAAACGCCTTCCTTGTTCGTGTTCGTCTGTGAGCGTCTTGCCAGCCATATTAGCCAGCAGCATAGCTCGGTCGTTAAGCTTCTGCTTAGCGTCGAGAGGCGCCGGGTTCGATCCCATGATCTGACCTCGATTGAAAAGTATTTTTCTGAGTATATCTGTAGTGCTGCTGGTCAGACCTGGATATTTGTGACTCCAGGTCGATCGTTTCCTATCAGAGTTTGCCAATTTTCTCTGATTTCATTGTTGAAACGGTTCCCGTTTAAAAATTGGCTAAAAACATCCTTCCTACCTAGTACTATGTCACCACTATTTGATTAATGTACAATTCATAGATGTATCGTTAATTTGCGAGTTTTTCAGTGTCTCGTAATTCAACGACTTGTACTAAAAATGCTGCATTGTAATTGTAATTTGTAATTGGCCAGGAAGGCGTATTGGGGTTTACCTGTAAGGCCTTTCTTTTATGTAAAAAATAAATAAATAATCCGTGAGTGCCTTGCTCATGTTTCTTTTTGCGCTTTGTTCGTTTTTCCAAGAGCTTTGGCCTAATTTGGCTAAAATTTCATAGTTTTTTGACATACATACGTTTTGGCATTGCTAAAAGCAAATATTGCTGTTGATACACAAACACGGGTTTGAAAAATCAAGGATGTTGAAGAGGATGTATGGAAGGAAGTTTTTAGAAAATATAAAAAATATTATAATTTCAACAAGAATATTTATTAATTAGCATTTGATTTTTGTTTAACCCTCCAGATGAAAAAAAGGGGGGGGGGTCATAAAAATGAAACACCGCCCTGGTTCTTTTTATGTAGCATTACACCACTGGCCCCATCCCTCTGCACGCCACTGTGTATATGGCAGGGCCCGAAAAGAAACAACTTGTTTCTCTGGTCAAATGAAAAACTCCGACGACAGTTTGATGTTTGACATGTTTTATTCGTCAGTTGATATTGGACAGTCAACTTCTTGCGTCTCTCGTGATTTATAATAATAGTTCATGCCTTTATATTATATAATTTAAAAGTCCATATATAGAAATAGTAGTAATTGAGAAACGTTATTGACGATGTATCGCCAATTCTGTTACCATATTGATAGGCAATCAACTGATGAAATGAGTCCGGTTTACCACACTTGATTATCGTCTACGGGCCTGATAAATATATGTGTATCGAATCAACCCGTGTTTGTCGATCAATCACTCAATGTAATAAAAACCAAAGCACACGTTTATTTTCATACTAATTACACTAAAATGTCTCGAAATAGAACAATTTCCAATTAGGTATTGGATTACCGCAACATTATTGTTTTGTATGCTTATCGATTGATTGAATGACATGTATATTTGCTAATCGTTTGATTTACAGATACCACATAAGCCCTATATCAGCTCGTTTAGGTCAACTTTTTTGATTTTTGTATGTACATAGAATGGATTGACAACAAATTTAAACTTCAAAGCATAGTTACTTGTGTGCATTAACATGTACCTTTTTGTTTTACGAATTATGTACTCAAGTGGATGATCATTCTTAATTTGATCTTGAGATGGATCTTGACATCTCGTACCAACATTGGACCCTAGTCGCCGTTGCGATTGGTGTCAAAATTTTCAAAGGGATCGCTTTTGCAATGTTTAATATAATATTAATAAATAGTTAATTGCATATAATCATCATCATCGTCTTTAGCAAGAAGGCCTTTACAATACGATTAAATTTTTGTCTTTTCTCTACACATTTTTCATATTGAGTTATCTCAATGTTTTCGTGGCCTACTTGGCTTCATTCCACATTCTCTTAAAGACTTCGATGCAAGTATAGATGCTAAGTTGAAAGTGAAAGTGGACCTATGAAAACTACATTGCATCTACGGAAGTTCACATTTGTTATATTCACTTTGATATTGATTAAGTTAAGCCGATAGATTCGCATCCGGTGCACTTCGTTCTACAATCTCAAACTTTCGTCTGCTTAGCCCTTTGAATGCTGACCAACTCCGATAGGCGTTGTATTTTGAGCACGTACAAAGTGAACAAGAATACTACCCGCTAAGGCTTTCCAGGTAGCATTGAAAAAAAAATCATTGAACATGGGTCGTGTAATCCGTGTCATTCATTTGTCAACGTTTATAAAGACTGATTTACAACGAAATTTCTGAATTTATAACCATAGCAGAATTTCTCGATGGAAATCCCTAACTGCCGAGTATTTTAGATTGTGGCTTGGCATTAAGATTGTGAGCATTATATTTTAACAACAATGAAGAAGATGGAACTAATTATGGGAAAATACATTCATTATTAGACTTATTTTGTTTATTTTATATTGTTGCAAGATATATTAGAGAGTCTAAACACACCTTTACAAAACTCTAAATCCTCGGCGGTAGTTCTCTAGGGTAGTGATCTAGGGTTTGTTTGGATTAGCTACAATTTTTATACTCGTTTTCTATTGGATTTCTTAATAATTCTAATTGGAAATGTTGGCAAAATTTTCAGCGTGGCGGGATTTCAACAGAAAAGACGTCAGCACTCAAAGGGTTATGTAGAGAAATTAAATTTATGCTGTTTTTTTTTTTTTACAAATATTTCACATTATAGTTGGTCCGCTCTAGGAAGAGACTAAACATGCTAAGAACGTACATGCTATCTCCTTCACCGCCTCTCGTCCAATAGCAATTCGTGCAGACAGTAGAACAGGGCTTTTAACAGAAAATACATCAGTATTCAAAGGGTTAAACAGGATAATGTGTCCATACAAAATATGCCAAAGAATACTTTTCGAACTGCTGGTTACGTGTAGTTTCCGTTACGTACTGTACTAGTACGAATAAACTTGAACGTATATACAAACGTACGCATGTCACTAATCGTTTTTAGAGTGTGCGCGGGAAACCGCACTTAAGTTATTTGCGTGTGACGTCACGTCAGCGATAAAGGCCGTGGCTTGCGTTAAGTAAACCGCACGCGGATGCACAGACTCGGCTTGGCCGATGTTGATGTTACGGATTAAGTGGCGAACATCCGATGTTCGCCTCCGATCATCCGATGGCGATTTTTGACGTTTCTACTTGTATTGTGCTAAACCCCTTCTGCACAACAATATAAATGATCTACATATGTACATATGTATAGGTAGTATCTACCTTTATATATGCGACTGAAGTGTATTGCACACTAAATGCTATCGTGGTGCAACACACAATCAATTCAATGACTACGTACACAGCGTACGATACAATGGTGCAATTCAATTAAACCATACCTTCCCCAACATTGAGCTGTTGATTATGCCTGGGCTTAATACTACGTAAAATATTTGGATGTATCGTAAAGGAGATTGAGAATTTATGTATTTTCCGACTTTTATGAATTTATTTATTACACTGAGCAGTATATAGAATAGACTAATCAATATTTACTAGGTTTGCTCTCATTTATGAGATTTGAGCGTTAAAAACATTCGAAATTTTTACAGATTTTTGTCTTTTACAGTCATTTACTCAAAATTGAGTATTGATGTTCTCAAAGTGAGTTTTGGAATCAATAGTAAGATGTTTTTGTTTCTCTATTGACTGTATTTTTTTATAGCTTTAAGATACTTAATTCACTTTTGGCCGAATGGTTACTTGACTGACGGACTTTTGGCGAAACGGACATTAGGCCGACAGATGTTTTGTCGATTGTGTATCAAAATTACTCAAAACTCGTCATGTCACAAATACCTGAATTAGATTTACATATGTACAATATGTAAAAATTATATACAAGTCAAATAAATCCATAGATGTCTTTATTGATGAATTAATTAATTAATGAATGCAATTAATCATTTAATCGCCACGCGTTTTTAAAAGCCAGCAGCGTGGCTCGGTCGTTAAGATTCTGCTTAACACTGAGAGGCGCCGAGTTCGATCCCTTGAGCTGACCTCGATTGAAAAGAATTTTTCTGAGTATATCTGTAATGCTGCTGGTCAGACCAGGATTTGTGACTCCTGGTTGATCGTTTCCTATCAGAGTTTGCCAATTTTCTCTGATTTCATTGTTGAAACGATTCCCGATTAAAAATTGGCTAAAAATCCTTCCTACCCACTATGTCACCACTATTTGAGTATGATTAATGTAAATATTACAATAAAAATGTATGTACAATTCATAGATGTCTCGTTAATTGTCGAGTTTAAGTCAGTGTCTCGTAATTTAGCGACTTATATAATAAAAAATGCTGTATTGTTTGTAATTTGGCCAGGAAGGCGCATTGGGTTTACCTGTAATGCCTTCCTGGTATGAAATAAAATAAAAAAAAAATAATTAAAAAAAAAAAAAAAAAAAAAAAAATCCGATTCGATTGTTTTATTATGTGTGCTTAGTGCCAACCCTTGACACTACCTCTTGAATACATCACAAATAACTTTTTTTTCAATTTCATTAGTATTACAGGATATTTTTAGATGTCACTGTGAAGGAGCCAAAATTAATTTCGAGTCATAGCCTTAATTACGTAGGAGTGCGCACCGGTGCGTTTATTTATTTATTTTTTACATGTATACCAGGATTCTTTTCAATCGAGGTCAGCTCATGGGATCGAACCCCGCGCCTCTCGACGCTAAGGGACTGGCCGCACCGTGCAACTTTGTCGGCCGACTAGTTGCGCGACACGAAAAAATGTATGGAAATGTGTGCGACAAACAAGTTGACGGGCGTAGCATGTCCCATCTACCTGCATGCATTGGTCTGGTCGCCCTCAACCAAGTCGCTCGCAAGTCGCACGGTGCGGCCCGGTCCTAAGCAGAAGCTTAACGACCGAGCTATGCTGCTAGCGATGAAGCGGTTAATTGTCTAGTAAGGCGCATTGGGGTCTACCTGTTTGGCCTTCCTGGTATATATCTATGTAAAATAAATTTCAATGCCGCTTTGTAGCCGAAAAAGGTTAAAAAACCAAAAAAAAAGTCATCAAAATTTTTGGCACGTTTTCAAATTTAAATTGGCAAATATACACAAGATGTGCTCGTTTAATATTATAGTATATGGCTTAGAAGGCACTGTCGCATCGTGCTTGGACTATGCAATACGTGTACGGATTTCGGCTCTCCCCCGCACCCGGGCCCGGTCCGCCTGTTTATCTAATCATCGCGATGGACCACTGGAAACTGGGACGCATTATATTTAAATCAATTATTATTAAATATGTGTGTCGCGCCGCGCTGCGTGCGCGTTTATTTTCGTGTACCCCGGGGGCCGGTTTTATCGAACCAATCTATGCAGACATATAATACATCAAACATGACCGTCATTTAAGGTCGCAGTCAAGTACCGCATAGCTGGTCGTGTTCCGAGCCGTGGAAACTGGAGTCGTGTGTGTGCGTGCGTGTGCGTGCGTGTGGATCCTCTCGTGAGATCGGACCGGTGACTTTGTGATTTAACCTGGGCCCAAATCAAGGTAACCCCGCCGAGTCGAGTTCGTCTAATCTTGAAGAATAGTAAACGGTTTACCTTCGATCGGATTTGTAGTCCTTATATGGGCGCAGTTATGTAAAAAGATCTAATGTATACATACGGGTAAAATTTATGGAAAGCAAACCTAACAAATATGATGATGTGGGCAACATTAACAAATACTATAATTTAACCTAGGATTAGATTCATATATAGTCCTTAACGCTTTGATAGCTGACATATTTTCTGTTGAAAGCCCGCCACGCTGAAAATTTACAACTAGAAATATTTAGAAATCCAAGAGAAGGTAGGTATAAGAATTTTAGCTAATCCAAAGAAACCCTCGATCACCCCCGCCGACGTTTTCGAGTTTTGTAAAGGTGTGTTTAGACTCTCTTAGTATGTATATCTTGCAACAATATAAAATAAATAAAAGAAGTCTATTAATGAATGTATTTTTCCAAAACTAGTTGCGTAGGGGTGGGTGGAGGATCCAAGTAAAAGGCCAACAGTCGTTTCACAGCATTTATTGATGATTCAGGAGATATACGTATTGCCAGTGCTCCGTCCAGAATTAATTATATCGCCTACGTACCGCCTTATAAAGGGTAGATCTCTCAGGACGCCTAATCTGTTTACCTGTTGTATAGTCACGTATTCGGATATGTATTTCCAAGACATTGGGTCTTCCCGTACCGATTCTGAGAAATAACTAATAATGGTAATTGTTTAGCCTAAATGCACTTAGAGTCCAGATATAATCCTGGAAGTAAGTGCAAGCACTTACATAGTTAATCCGATAACAGATAACCCTTGAACGATCACATAGTCTCTGGGATTCTATTCGCTTAATCCGCGGCGTACGTAACAGTATGTATATCTTGCAACAATATAAAATAAATAAAAGAAGTCTATTAATGAATGTATTTTTCCAAAACTAGTTCCATCTACTTAATTGCTGTTAAAATGTAATGCTCACAATCTAAATGCCAAGCTACAATGTAAAATACTCGGCAGTTAGGGATTTCCATCGAAAAATTCTGCTATGGTTATAAATTCAGAAATTCCGGTGTAAACCAGTCTTTATAAACATTGACAAGGATTATACGACCCATGCTCAATGCTACCTGGAAAGGCTTAGCGGGTAGTATTCTTGTTTATTTTATACATACTCAAAAAACAACGCCCATCTGCATTTTTCAGTTCCGTGGAATTGTTGGCAAAACGCCGATTGGAGTTGGTCAGCATTCAAAGGGTTAAGTTAGACTTGGGCGGGCCACGTGATTAGAAGAATGGACGAAAGGTGTACAAAAAAGTACTAGAATGGTACCCGAGAGAATCCAAAGAGGTCAAAGGAAGACTGCAGGGAAGATGGGTAGACGAAATTAGGAAAATGGGTGGGGTGAGATAGGTGAGAGTTACGTTAAACAGAGACGAGTGGAAGCGTGTTGGAGAGGCCTTCATCCAGCAGTGGATGGTGAATGGCTGTAGATGATACATATTTGTATAGTTGAAATTGTCTATGTAAAAACAAACTTATACAATTTGACGATGTAATATTTTGGGTGATCGGATAAATTCACTCAAGGGAGCTGCACTCTCCAGACATCCAAACTTTCAAAGATGCTCAAGAAGATTTAACGCAATAGAATTCCACAAAGAAAGCGTCAAGGGGTATTTGTATGTTATCCGAGGGTGCTAACCACTTTTTGTGGAATTGTATTGCGTAAGTTCTTCTTGAGCGCATTTGAAAATTAGGATTTTCCGCATTATTGAGTGGATTCTTCCGGGAACCGATATTGAGCAACATTAACGGCAAGATTTGGTTTTATGACAAAGTTGTTTGATGTGGTGGTGAGAGTAAAGAAATTGAAATGGCAATGGGCGGGTCACTTGGCTAGAATAATGGATGATAGATCAATGAAATATCTGCTTGAATGGTACCCGAGGGTATATAAAAAGGGTGCAGGTAGGCCACATGGGAGATGGTTGGATGAAATCAGAAAAATGTGTGGGATGAGATGGATAAGAGTTGCTCAAAACTGAGATGAATTGAAAATAACGAAGAAGAATGGCTGTGAATGACGATGATGATTTTGTTTACAAAATTGGCTATGAAGATGAAGTATTATTTGAAGTTTAATTTTTTTTTGCAGTATTTTCTTCAAATATCGTAAGCATTTCTGAGATAGGTCAGTGAAATCGAAATTATGTAAACTTGGTCGGTGTGATTTGTTTGCGATTGAATCTGGAGCAAATGAAAGTAACACTAATTTGAGTTCATTTACTCTCGAGGAAATAGTAAATGGATAACCTTCAATAATAAAAAAGTCCTTATAAGGAAGTAGTTTTGAAAAAAAAAGTTCAGACTATTATTTGGAAAGAAAACTTATGCAGTTACAACTATGTAGTTGATAGGTAACATTCGCAGCAACATGCGGTTGCTTCATATTTCGTAAAAATGCTTCGCAAAAATAATATAGTTGGAATATTACGCATGCGAGTAGGTAGATCCTTTTTGCAAAACTGCTTTCGAAAAGCATTATCATGAAATTCAGTTAATAAAATCAGTAAGGTCATTTTGTAGTTGAACCTGGTCCTAAGTTTGTCTAATCTTGATAAATAGTGAACGGATAACCTTCATAAAACCCATTGTCTTTACATAGATGCATTTTTGTAAAACAGTTCCGACCCACGTGCCTAGGGATTGCATTACCGATTTACCGGTAAATTGCCGAATTTTCGCTATCGGTAATTACCGGAAATTATATACCGAATTAAGTACATATACGGGCATATTATTGCATTAAAAATCTATGCAAATGGGGGTATTGCGGAATTTGTTTATGAATGATTAAAAATTTGTATGCAAGGCATTACACCATCCTATTTCTATAGTAATATAGTAATTAGTTGTAGCGATTTGCAAGTCTTCTGTCAGTTTGACAGTTCTCTTGTTAGCACTACTGATGCATTCGTAAGATTGGCTACACTGATGCATGCTTAACCCTTTGCTCGCGTCACCAAATTTTGCTGCTTTTTTGCGGATTTTGTTATCGCGTTTTCGACTATAAATATAGGTTGTAATATTTTATAAATTATTTTAGCCTATATTGAATTTTTTTTGACTACTGCCATCTATTGAATTTGGTAGAGTATACATTTAGTAATATTTTCAACCAAGTTATAAAATTTTAACACAATAGACGGCTCTTATACAGGTTGGAACTTCCAAGACATCTATGCGTGTCTCACGCGCTGAGGGCATGTTCGCTAGGACATGTATAGTAGTCGTACGCGGTGGAAAGGTTAAGAGTGGCAACACAAACCAACCAAGTCGTAATAAATGCGATCAGACGGTCGTTTCCATTATGATTATTAATTATTACGAATGAATGGTCTTTATGTATTTATATGACATTATTCATCTGAGATTTAGTTTTTAGGAAAAGTAGACATATACAGTTATCTAATCAATGTTTATTTTTTTCATTTACCGGTAATAATGGGAAGAATTATTGACTGTTTACCGGTAAATGAAATTTGATAGTAAATTACAATCTCTACAAACTATGTACAATCGCGAACAAACTCTAATTGTTTGTAACACGACAGCATTTTTTCTGTTTATTGCTCTTCATAAATCTTGGCCAAATCTAAGATGACACATCTTTTATATAATAATTTAAAGTTCACTTATGCCACAGTGACATTACAAAATACTCGCGTCACTGTGAGCAGACAAGCATAATACAAATACTTACTATATATGTACGTATGTATTAGAATACAGACATATGAATAAGCATAATACAAATACTATATATAAGAATTAGCGAAACATCTATCTTATATGTATATAATAAATTTATGAAATCATATTCAAATAGTGGTAATATAGTGGGTAGGGTGGTTTTTGTCAATTTGACGAGGAACCGCTCCAGCAATAAAATCAGATAGGAAACGATCGACTTGGAGTCATAAATAAAGAGCGGACCCAGAGCGCGCCGTTCATTGTTCACATGTTGTAAATGCATTGTTAAAGGTATGCCGAACCTTTTTTACAAATAATTTGCAATAATTGAACAATAGACGGCGCGCTCTGGGTCCGCGCTTTAGTCATACATATCTAATTCGGATCAGCACCATTTAAGATTATACTCTGAATAAATTCTTTTCAATCGAGATCAGCTCACGGGATTGAACCCAATGGACTTTCGGTGCTTAGTATCAACGCAACTACCGAGCCACGCTGCTGGCTAAGCGTGGCAATCTTTATATTGATAAAGATTGATAAATTGACTTTATACTTGGAAACTGCTCCATATATCATCAACGTTGTCTAAAAGCACTGGGATCTTTAATTTTAGCGGTATTTTGCTATTAGACACTTCCTTTTGAACTTTTACCTTCTAAAACAACGCAAAACCGCATTACACAATCTATCTCGTATCTTAGTTGTAGAATGACATTAGACACACGTGGAGACGAGTTACGTAGTGTAAACTTTCGGCTAATGCCTAGTTGCTTTGTGTCTTTTCAAGCTTCTCGCTATAATACGTTTATCTAGTTCATATTACGTACATATTACGTAGGTGTGAGCTAATCTGCTAAGGACAAGTATTTTATGTCGTCACTTGGCTCGTCGAGTGTAGGGCTCTGTTATATTACACCAGCGTGTGCGTGTTTGAATAGAAAAGCACTCTGGCCCAACTGGTTGGTACCCAACGTTTGATAGTTTGTTTGAAGTTGTTGGCCTCACTATTTCGTCGGATGAACGGTCAAGGAGATCTGTCGCCTCGTTCAATCAATGCGTTTCTATTCTTTCATTGAAATTTTGTCTGGTTTGAATAGGCTTAGTGTAATGTGTAGGTGTGTGTGTGTGTGTGTTTGGGTATTGTATTAATTGAGAGCGTTTGCGTTTTGCAAGCTTGGGTAAAACTTTTTTCTTGTTCGTAAACGTTCGATGGAATGGTTCTGTTCAATTTACTCGTACGCTTCGGTTGTGCGAAACTTTTGATGGAAAAAGTTTGATAGAGTTGGATTTCGCGTGTATGACCTTGTGGTGGCTTAACTTTTTCGTTCGTATCCTAGAAAATGACTGGAAGTCAAATCTTTATTTTGGTTTTATTATTATTGTGTTTCTAATGTGTGATTTTTTTTGGTTCGCAGGAGGGTCCGATAGTAACAAAGGCAAGAGTAAAAAATGGAGAAAAATCTTGCAGTTTCCACACATATCACAATGTATAGAATTAAAAAACAGAATAGGTGAGTTTTTTTTTTATTATTTTTATGCCGTCTATTGTTATTTCAACTTGTGAGTGCTGTGGTAAAATTGATCAAGTATATATTCCGACTTTTGGGTTTTATAATATAACTAGCTGAACCCGGAATGCGTTGCAATGTCACAGTAACGCATGTAATTCCCGTTCCCGTTTCTCGATGTCTTTCGATGAGTAAATGTTCAGTTTCAAATTAATACTTAATAATCAAATTAAATTAAAGTAATGATAATTTGTCGGGAATTTTGTTTGTTTATTTTACCCTAACAACGCAGGTGGAGACGCGGACACATTTGAAGTTATTGCGTTGCAATACCACTCATTCCTGTTTTCCCGTTTCCGTTCCCGTTTTTGGGCAATTTTTTTTACAGAAACTATCGCGGGCATACACAATAACTCATGTAAGTTTCATCGCAATCGGTTCAATGGTATAGGAATGAATACGTGATAGACAGACAAACATTGATTTTTATATGTTTACCATGCACCCTTTTTTTTTTGATCATTCGACTTAAAATCTTTCGATTTTCGATCTTTGCCTTCAGATATTTGCGTTTTCGGGCGTTTCACATTCGGGCCCGTGAGGGAGACCGGTATAATAGATATACATATTCCTAAATAAAATGTAATATATTTAGATTTTTAAATTTAAATTTTACTACAATATATCCTAAAAATCAATTTCACTTCGCGTTTTGTCCAACATTAAAATTTTAAAGTTGATGTTCGGATTTGGTCAAATTTACCAGTATATATTTTAAATATGTATGTTAGGTGTTGTGCCCGTTGATATTTCAACGGGTGGTTTCGGAAAAATAATTGATATATACATTAAAATAATGTATAAAAAATAGCAAACAACAAAAATTGTCATCATAATCGTAACTGAAATAGGAATCTGGAATCGGAACTGAAACAGGAATCGCAATTTGGAACTGGAACCGGAATAGGAATTGAAATTTTAAATTAATTAACTGTAAAATTTGTTTTCTCGAATCATTCATATAAATTTTCTTAACGTCATGATTTTTTTTCGAATAAATTTTTCTTTATTTTAATACCAAAATCATAAATTTTTCTAAACCCTAATATTTAGTTTGTAAATAAGTGTAGGATTAAAAAAAAAAACAAACTTAGCATTTAAGTGGTTATTTTTTTATATATCAAGATAATTATAGTGTAAATCAAACCAAATTGATATTTAAATATTAGTTTATAGTTTTTTTTAAGATCATGTATTTGAGCCGTTATAATTGAAAGTGTGTAAGTCCACTTTTCTTCATTTTGCGATTAACAATATTTAAAAATACTGTTGGCCTGTAATACGTTTATTCTACTTTTCCGAGATTCTGGACACAACGAATTAAAATAAGTGATAACAATTTGTGAATTAAGTCAAACAGAAATAGTGTTTTTGGAACTGAAAATTGGGTCTTCCACCACTTTGAAATATAACAGTTCTATGTTAAGATTATAAATACAAAAATAAATATGATTTTCAACTTAATTATGTTGAAAGATTAGTTTAGGTCAGAGTGATTATAATAAAGCTATAGATGTATAGGTTTTTCATTCCAAATTGACTCTTTTTCATTTTAAATGGGTAAAAATGGGGGAAAAGGGGTAAATTTGGAATGAAAAACCTGTATAACAATAGAAAAAGAAATTGCTCCGATATTATTTAACAAAGTAATGACATTGAGTGGACGAATAACATGATAAATATGGGCATGAGTTGAAAAGAATTTTGAAGGATTTCACCCAGTCGTTTAGTACACTGACGATAATTTGAAGATTAAATTAAACCAGGATATAACCCATTAATGTGTATTTTCAGTTCAAACATACACACATTTGTCTTAGAATTTGGCGAATTTGCTATTATTATTTGAAAGCGATCAAAACTGTTCAGAAACAAAACAAAATTTCAAACACTAGAATATACAATATACTCATAATATAGGTGCCTCGCCGTTAAACACACAATGTAATCCGCAACGATCGGTGTTTATGGACGTATTATGCAAAGTCAAAGTTGACGAGTGAGCCGTCAATCACGTAGAGCTCCGAGTCCCACCGCTGAGCTTAAAGCTTACGCGCTAAGCTGACTCCGTCGGTCAACCATTGATTGATGGCAGATCGAAATCGGCTTGGATGGCATGTGCGTGCTGTTTATAATACCCGATAGAACGCTTTTTGCACGTGCGGATTACGTTCGTCATCGACGCGATCAAAGAATTCGCCAGGTTCCATGCACATAAATCGATTTCTCCCATTGAAATGTGCGTTTGCCAATAAACAAACTTTTCCACCAATTTGATGGGTGTGTTTGTGTGTCTGTGCGTCTGTTTATATCACGTAACGTTTGCTATTTACATCTCCCTAATGACTGTCGATTCTCCAATGTCTATTTCGGTTTTATATCCTCACAAAAACGGAACTGAAAACTTGTGTCTTGTTTGTATAAAAAGTCACGAGACACGTCGATCGATGACATGTCGTTTGGCTTTTTTGACGTGGTTGTGCAATCTTTGGGATTAACTGCTTTGTGGTTTTTTGTGCTCGGGTACGTTTTCACGAATTTTCTTTTCATTTTTTTGTACCTGGGGATCTATTTTGGTGTGACGCAACGTCGCTGGTCTGGTCCGGTGATGCCAAATATGGCGTCCGGTTGAACCGTAACAGACCGGTGTGTGTAATCGCAATCAATCACGACGTTTTGATTCAACAAACATTGCGTTTGCCATTAAAGGCCTCCCTGATAATACATTTCATAATTGGTAAACGATATTTGTGGAAAAAAAATGAGTGTTTCTAATTATTTTTTTGGCCGGTTGCGTTCAATCAAAGAAGCCGGTCAAAAAAAAATATGTACACCCATCAATCAATATCGTAAAATAATTAACACACATTTTGATTTTGGTTTTAGATATTCGATACGGCTACGTGGTAGATCAGCAACCAATTGGAAGACTGTTATTCCGCCACTTTTGCGAGAAAGTTCAACTGCAATATCATCGATACATCAATTTTCTTGATGCAGTTAGTATCACACATATCATTGCCATACAACGAAAATCCATCAATTGACTTATTTTTACAGAATTATATTTAACCCTTTGAATGCTGACCAACGCCGATCGGCGTTTTGACAACAAGTCTATAAGCCTGAAATACGCCGATGGGCGTTGTATTTTGAGTATGTAAAACTAAACAAGAATATTACCCGCTAAGCCTTTCCAGGTAGCATTAAAAAAAAAAATGCATTGAACATGGGTCGTGTAATCCGTGTCAATGTTTTTAAAGACTGGTTTACACCGCAATTTCTGAATTTATAACCATAGCAGAATTTCTCGATGGAAATCCCTAACCGCTGAGTATTTTAGATTTTGGCTTGGCATTTAGATTGTGAGCATTACATTTTAACAACAATGAAGAAAATGGAACTAGTTTAGGAAAAATACATTCATTAATAGACTTATTTCGTTTATTTTATTTTGTTGCAAGATATATAAGAGAGTCTAAACACACCTTTACAAAACTCGAAATCCTCGGCGGTAGTGATCTAGGGTTTGTTTGGATTAGCTACAATTTTTATTGGATTTCTAAATAATTCTAGTTGGAAATTTTGGGAAAATTTTAAGTGTGGCCGTCTTTCAACAGAAAAGACGTCAGCACTCGAAGGGTTAGCCAGCAGTATAACAGGTTCCGGGGTTCAAGCCCTGGGTTCACTTCAATCGAAAATAATTTATTCGGAAGTATTTCTGTAGTACTGCTGGTCAGACAAGGATATTTCTGACTTCAAGTCGATCGTTTCCTATCAATTTAAAGGTTGTCAATAATAGTTTGTCAATTTATCTGATTTCATTGTTGAAACGGTTCCTCATCAAATTAATAAAACCATTCTATCCACTATGTCACCACTATTTGAATATGATTTCAAATTTATAATCTATAAATTTATATATATACAAATTTAATACCATATATGTCGCTCAGGGCAACTCGTAATGGCATCATGGGAAAATGTAAATAAATAAAAAAGTTTGTACTGTCAAAATCTTTAAACACATTTAACAATAGTAATTGATTTTCGTTGTATTCCGGTGATTTATATAGACTTTCTTTGAATAATTCATATGTATAAAACTGCATTCAATATAACTTGACCGATTTAAAGGTTGAACGTTATGAATTGGAGCACGACGAGTCCCGGATGGAGTCTGCCAATGAAGTTACCGAAAAGTTCCTGAAACAAACCTACGAAGAAGATGCTACCATCGTCGACGTATTGGATAAAAGCCTCATCGAGTGCTGCAAGGAAAAAGTCATGGGTACGAGTATAAGTAATAGCACAAATGTGCTATTATTACTCCCTCTATACATTGTATATGTTACACAGTCGAAGTGTATTTTCAGTTGTTATAATAGCATGTATATTCCAACTGGCGTTTCTTAGGCCATTCATATTCGAATACAATTCAACTAGTAAATTATAAATTTACAAGCGCATTATATGGGTTTGGTGCAAACGATCGACAAGCGCCAGACAGACTGAACCACAGATTAACTGGATGGCTGCTTTAAACGCAATTCTCGACTTCACGAATGATAGATTGCACATCAGATGACGAGTAACCTTTCGATGTGCCCAGATGCAATTATTAAAATTGAGTTGGATCTTTCTGGCGAGTTTAATAAGGCAAAATTCGGAACTAAAGTATCAGAAACACAGAACGTATACAGGGTAGGTATGTCGGGACTTCGGGTAGATTTCGCTTAGTGTAAGTGCGAGCAGTGCGCACGCATAAGGTACACGTGTCGTTAATCTGTGGTTCAGTCTGTCTGGCGCTTGTCGATCGTTTGCACCGCATCGATTCCAACTAGTCAAAATTTATTACAACTGAAAATACACTTCAACTATAGCGGCAGTTAGTATCAGGTTAGATGGAATATATTTCAACTAGGCAAAATAAATCACAACTGGAAAATACACTTCAATTGTAACGTATATGTATATACCTCGTTAATTACTGTGTTCTCTTCTCTAATGCTGTTTCGCAGATTTATTTGTTGTTAATGTTTGTTTGTGTTGTGAAATTGCAGAAGATGCACCCAAAGACGTGTTCTCTTCTTGCGTACGAGCAGTAAAATCGTTTTTAGCCGGCGACCCATTCCAAGAGTTCCAAATGTCTATGTATTTTCTACGGTATTTACAGTGGAAGTGGTTGGAAGCTCAAGCGGTCACGTACAAGACCTTTCGCATGTATCGGGTGTTGGGCAAAGGCGGGTTCGGCGAAGTGTGTGCATGTCAAGTGAGTGTTTTTATGTATATATGTCATTTCATCTAGAGATAATGTTGTAACTGTGCACTCATCTGTCGTGACTGATGTTGACAGCTAAGATGGAAATATGCCGTTTATCAAACTCGAATCAACAGCTGATTGCAGATTACATGTTCCGTTTGCAGCTGGTAAAATTAGCCACACTCAACTTTTTAGAATGAGGGGCAGATTGGAATATTTTAAGTAGTAGAATGATCAGATTGATCCTCATTCCTCATTTTTTCAGATAATCTAGAAATTTATATGTTTACCATTTTTGTTTTTTTAGTCGTAGTCGTAGTTTAACCCTCCCTCACCGAAGTGGGGTATGCAAGTGCCCCAATTTTTACGTTTTTCGTAATAACTATGAGGTTTTCAAAGCTATACACCCTACATTTCTTGTATTCCTAAAATGAACTACAAGAAATTTATTTTAATAGATTTTGTATTATTTAGAAAAGGGGTACATCGTAAAAAAATTCATTTATACATTTCTACGTTCCAAAGTATTATTTAAAGTCGGTAGCGATAAGTCATGTTTTTGACTTTTCGCTTGCATATTCTTGTTGATCGATGAATCAATGCGAGAGAAAGAGACAGCTATATTTTCGTAAGCTATTATTTTCATCGCTTTTGGCCAGTGGCTATTGAGTCATGCAGTCGACTGTTGGCCTCACTTATGTGCGTTTGCGTGTTGATGCTTGTCGTTATTTTTTAATACAAACAGTCAAAAACATGCTATAGGACTAAAACTTTTGTATGTTGATGTATAAAATGATCAATAAGATATATATTCAACCTTTGAAAAGTTGTATTTTGATTGAAAAATTCTGGGGTCTTACTCGACCCCGGTTCGGGACACTCGTTCGATCTCGACGCTCCGTCCTTCAAAGGGTAAGAAAGTGACATTCAAACCCAACCGGAATTGAAAAATTCATCGTTTTTTATTTTACAAAATCAGCTAATCCTTCCCCGTCATTAGCCAGCAGCATGGCTTGGTGTTTGCGTTTATGCTGAGCACCGAGAGGTCACCAGGTTCGATCCTGTGAACTGACCTCGATTGAAAAGAATTTATTCTGAGTGTAATATTTAATGCCGCTGGTCAGGCTTGGATATTTGTGACTCAAGTCGATCGTTTCCCAGCAGAGTTTGCCAATTTATCTGATTTCATTATTGAAATGGTTCCTCCATCAAATTGTCAAAAACCATTCTACCCACTATGTCACCACTATTTGAACATGATTTATGTACAAGTTTAAATCCAAAGAAGTCTCGTTAATTTCGAGTTTTTCAATATGTAGAAATTCAGCGATTTATGTTGAATTCAATTATACATTAAAAAATGTTGCAATGTTTGTAATTGGCCAGGAAGCCGCTTTGGTGTTTATCTGTTAGGACTTTCTGGTAAATATGTATGTATGTAAAAATAAATCATTGTCACAATGTGATTGGTCTGCATTTGCCGCTGCTGCGACACACATCCTATGTAAAGTAATATGACATGAATACGTACCCGGTTGACTATAGTGACGCATTGTGAAAAACTTGTTTATATGCTAGCAATAAAGCTGTGTACGTACATTTTTATATAAAAACCTAATCAAACGCGTTTGTTAAAAAAAGTCGTTAAATTATAGGCTAACTTTTTTCTAGATATAACGGTGGATCTGCATATATAATTACTATACATGATATTTTATGCAAATCGTGATTATTACAAGTTACTAAAAACGCTTCTATTTTTAGGTCCGTGCCACCGGAAAAATGTACGCATGCAAAAAATTAGAAAAGAAACGCATTAAGAAAAGGAAAGGAGAGGCGATGGTGCTGATAGAGAAACAAATACTTCAAAAGATTAATTCCAGATTCGTCGTTAGCTTAGCTTATGCTTACGAGACCAAGGATGCTTTATGTCTAGTTCTTACGATAATGAATGGTTCGTTGTGTTTTCTTTGTTGCCTTGTCTTGTAATTATTAAGTTCCCATCGAGTATTGAGTGACATAAATGTAATTTAGGTGGCGATCTCAAGTTTCACATTTACAACATGGGCGGACCCTCCCCCGGTTTGGATATAAATAGGGCGAGATTCTACGCCGCTGAAGTCGTGTGCGGCCTGGAGCATTTACATCTCCAAGGGATCGTCTATCGGTATGTATTTTTCGCGTGGATGTTGTTCGAAGTGTTTGCAAGCTCTGAACGTACATATATTTCATTACAGGGATTGCAAGCCTGAGAATATCTTATTGGACGATGCTGGTCATGTGCGCATCAGCGATTTGGGCTTGGCTGTTGACATTCCTGAAGGTGAAATGGTCCGCGGAAGAGTCGGCACTGTAGGCTATATGGGTAAGAGTTTTTATATGAGGTGAAGGCGAGTCTACGCGCCTTTATTGACTTTCATAATTTCTTCGGTAAACGAATATTCAAATATAGTCAAATGGGATATTTGTTTGATACATATACAAATTCACTCAAAGAAGTATGGAACTTTGTATGGTTGGCATAACGAGGAAAGACAGGAAACGGAATACGTGGGTGAGAAGTATGACAAGGGTAGTGGATATAGTGGATAGAGTGAAGAGATTGAAATGGCAATGTGCGGGCCACGTGGCTAGAATAATGGACGAAAGGTGGACAAAAGAAGTGCTAGAATGATGCCCAAGAGAATACAAAAGGGTAAATGGAAAACCACAGGGAAGATGGGTAGACAAATTAGGAAAATGTGTGGGGTGAGATGGATGAGAGTTGCGTAAAACACAGACGAATAGAAGCGTGATGGATAGGCCTTCATTCGGCAGTGGATGGTAAATGGCTGTAAATGATGATGATGATTTGCAAATTATGCTCAATTTTTGTATTGAAAGTTATTTATTAGCCATCCATTCAATTCGGCGTAGTAAAATATCTCATTATGGTGCAAACATCTCTACGATGGATAAATCGGGTTTTGTCTATTATATTATATGTCCGCCCTTTATAGCCTCTACCCTATATATATATGTAGGGTTGGAATTGAACGAAAGGCTGATGTATGGGCTATGGCTGAGAAAGGGTATGTTACGACTGATTGTGAGAAGGGGATTAAAAGGGGTAGAGATGTAACGGTTAGTCGCAGTTGGACCTGTGCTCCGCGCGGTTGGTCGCTTAGCCTCCGCACGTATCATCTTAATAAACAACATGACTGAAAACGCACGTGTTTGGTCTTCACCTCAACCGCCACATCCCAACCGTGGTCCTGAACGTGGTCGTATAATTTCCTAATCAATTTCGAATTAATTTCAGCTCCTGAAGTAATCGATAATGAAAAGTATGCATTTTCACCGGATTGGTTTTCTTTTGGTTGTCTTTTGTATGAAATGATTGAAGGACAAGCTCCTTTTAGGGCTAGAAAAGAGAAAGTTAAACGAGAAGAAGTCGATCGCAGAGTTAAGGTATTCATGCGTACAATCTGTACTACACGCTTTATCTCATTTTTAATAGTATATAATGTTAATTAACATCAAATTGATATGCTAGGACGATCAAGAGAAATATTCCAGTAAATTTTGCGAAGGTGGAAGATCATTATGCCAACAATTACTTGCAAAAAGGTGGCAGCAAAGGTTAGGCTGTCGCGCTGGTCGACGGGGTGCAGCTCACGTTAAAACCCATCCATTTTTTAGGTACATGTCAATATCAAATAATATTGCAATCCATTACATATACTCGGCCATTTAATGGTTATTTCTTACTATCCTTTAACACTTATTTCAGATCTGTAAATTGGAGGCGACTAGAAGCTGGAATGATTGAGGCTCCGTTTATACCTGATGTTAATATTTTTTTTGATTTATTTTGCTTGTATTACGTTGTGTTCTGTAGGTTAATTTTGCAATTTTGATTTCAGCCTCATGCCGTGTATGCCAAGGACGTGCTCGATATTGAACAGTTCAGTACCGTGAAAGGGGTAAATCTCGACGCCACTGATGATACGTTTTATTCGAAGTTCAATACGGGTTCTGTGTCTATACCGTGGCAGACTGAAATGATAGAGACAGAATGTTTCAGTGAATTGAATCCGTTTGGAGAAATTGATGCTTTGACGCCTGATTTAGTCATAGAGCGTGAACCCGTTGAAGAATATAAAGGATGTTTTCCGTTTAAAAGAAAGGTGAGATTGGAGTAAAAAAACTGTTTTATTCTTTTGATTTGACATTAAAAAGTTTTTTCACTGATCTAATGATTAAGTCACTGATCTAATCAAAATTTATCTTTTTTACATTTTTTTTTTTGGCAGTTATGTCTTATTTTATTTTTAATATTTATATTCACGATAGAAAAAAATAGATCAAAAACCTATTTAAAATTCTTATCAAAGTTCACAATACTTATGTACATATTATTTAATGACTAGTCTGTAAAACAAATTGTTTTATATAGGTAAACATATCTTGTCGGAATAGTGGAGGACCTAGTAGGCTTCCATGTGGGACTCCCACTGTGATTTTTTTCGGCACTGATGTTTTGTTATTTATTATTAACATTGTGGGTTAAATGCGGTCTCATGTTTGATACTTTGTCAACATTGAGTTTATAAGTGATTGTGCCAAAACACAGTGACGATTGAATATTAATAATCTTTTTTTGAATGCAGATTTTATTTTGTGATGGGTGTTGCTTACTTTCGCCTTGACGGAAGTTAGTTCTGAGATTGTTTTATACTTACGTGAGAATGTTTAATTGAGGATTATATTTAGTAATTCTGCCATCCTGGTTTAGTTTTTGGTTACACAATACACAATGTCGATGTTGCACTTGTCAATGGTAATCGTTGTTTTGTTTTTATTGTGACGCATTTATTTATTTCTTTCTTCCTTTTTTTTATAGAAAAAAATATCTGCTAGAATGCGTCAAGTGCCGTTCCCCGAAGAGTTATTAACGTGTCCGCAGGCGTCCGTAATGGAAGTGGATCCACCCAGCTGATGATGTGAGGACAATTCTACTAGTCATCATAATCATTCAACATTATAAAATTATAATAGGTACCTGATATAAAAGCGGTGACCTTTGTTCGGAATCGGAATAAAATCAATAGGAAACTTTATACTCGATCGTAACAGGATATTAATTTTTGTATTGGTTTTAAATCTTTTTTTAGAGTAAGATTCTTTCGACGCGCGGAGTATAAAAAAAATATCAGTTGAATAATAGCACTCATTTTTCGGAAAGCATTTTTTTTTTAAATAAGCTGTTATTATTTATTGTTATATTTTTAATTTTTATATATATAAGTGTTGTATTATTATTATTGAGTATTTTAAGTGTATATATTTTCAAAATAATGACAATCAAAATAAAAATATATACTGTTGTGTTTGTCTTTATTACAATTTATTTTGTATGTTTGTCGATTTTCCTCATTTTACTTTTAAATAATACAAAAAACAAATGCAAAACATATTTGCAGATAATTAACTCGATTAAATACAATTGAATGCAAATTATTCAATTTTGGAAGTTAACTCGGTTAAGAGTTGGAATTATTGTATGATTTTTTTTTTACTATTATTAATTTATTATACGAGTATTGTTTTATATATACGTTGTATGCATATACTCTTGTATATACACAAACACATACATGCGTGTACATAATTTTAAATGTAATTTTTTGTGATATATGCGATTAAGACATAAAATATTTATTTAAAACAAAGTCTGCTAATGTACCGCTCCAATTATTAGTTTTCGCTTTGTATATCTAATGTCGGTTAGAATGTACGTACTATTGTAGACTTACGAGAAGAAGTTGTGAGACATTTATACATCATTTATTCTCCTCCATTACCTGAATTCTACATTGTGATCTTTCACAAATATATTTAGCTCATACTTATGCTTCCAATTTTAGTTTGGGTAATGTCATACGGTGGATATATATATTCTTGTGCATCAATTATGTATTTTATTAGTTTACATCTGCATGAAAATTCGCATTGTTATTATGAACTTGTATGATTTGGTGGTTTGAATATTTTGAAATTGATTCATTGACTTTGTAAAGTCTTGCCATATTTCTCATTAGCGTTGTACGTTAAGTGTGTTTTTAATGATTTTGATATTTCGAATTATACAGTTATTCTTTTTATATAAATTTTTTGTAATGTGCTTTTTATATGACGTTTTTTTACTAATACAAATTTTTCGACTGCCAATATTGATTTTGACATAACTTGTAGTAGGGCTGTGAAGACAGAGTCGCAAATTGATTTTTAGTGCCAAAATGGAAATGTTTTTATTATTGAAGATATTAATTCGCACAATAAATAATTCGGAGGATTGTAATTTTCGACATTTTTTTTATTGGTTTAATTAATTTAATGCACAAAAATTACAACTTCAATCGCCATTTTTGAATTAATGTATTGAAAATTAGCACTAATTTAACAAATTGTGATATTTTTATATGTAACTTTGCACTTTAACGTAAACTCGTTTCAATACTATGTCATATATGAACGTTTTCCCAGTGGTTTAAAATGTATTCCTAAGGTTAAAATACACTGATATGATCGCTTTCTATCGTCGCACACTCTATACTTGGTATGTAAAACAAATTGTATGTACATTTGTAACTTTAAAGTGCCAATTTTCAACAACGACTGAAGTATATTTCAAATACACAACTTTTTACACGGCTCTGTTGTGTCTTTCTCGGTTGTTGATCGATTTTTTGAAAGACTTTTATAATTTTTTGGTATTTGAAAAGTATATTACTATAACCCCGTAGTTTTTGATCTTTTACGAGTAACTAGTAGAACTTATCGAGTAGCTTTTTAATATAGATTTACTGCATTCTTTTACTATCGAAACGACAGATTTTGTCATTACTAATACATTTAGTCAGTGCTGAAGAACTGTTCAATTCAATAAGACTAGTCACACCATTACCGGATATATATATATAATATTAATAGCAGAATTTCATAATAGAGATATATACATCAGTGTAAATGCTCCGTAATCCATATGAGTACAATCTTACTAACTTATTTTTTTACTTTCATTTGAATCGTGTAAATATTTTAGTGAGATTTTCGCCGGTATATCGAGCAACTGCATACATTTAATATCAACTGAATCTTAAACGGTGACTTAATTAGAGTTCAGTGTTTTCTATCGATAGTATCCAAATATTTAATACATATATACAATTAATTAATATAGACAAGGTCAACATTCAAATATGCATCTTTTAGACAATGTACGATAAAATGTGTCAGCGTCGTTTAGAAAATATGACATATTAAATATCACAATTAGATTTTCGACTCGATGCAAACCTCTACGTCAGACCATGTATGTGAAATAATAGTAAGTAGAAATATTATCGTTAGGAATTCCCCGCAATTGTTATTTACATATAGGTTGTGCTATCCCGAACTGAAACTTATAACGAAAAGTAATGATAAACACTAGTTCGTAAGTAGTAATATGTATGCTAACTTGAAATGAACATACTTTTTTCATTGTATGCATGTACATACACAAATATGTCGTGAGCAAATTCTCGTGTGTTTATTTTTGTCTAAATTTGTGTATGTATAAACCTACCACTATATTTGGAATGTTGTATCATTTGACTTTGTGGGCACTTAACTTCTCCACTGTACAAAACTGCAAATTTTTGTCGAGTACGTCTAGCATTTCTGTCAATATGAATAGTTGAATTTCGTCTTCAAAATGGCTACGACGAGATAGTCTGTAGTTTGTCTAGATATTATGGTAGGTCTATATATAGCTATACCTGTTGTATTGCTCTCGTTTGCGCATATAACTTGAATTTGGATTTGTCTTCCATTTGGTTCTAATTTTGTTGTTGCACAAGTGTATCTAAAGTAAACAAGCAATAATGGTTTCAAAATGATCATTGACAATCACACGTGTTAAACTCGTCGAGTGATGATTTTATTAATTGTCGTCTTGTGAATATATGTATGTATGTACTTCATAAACACCACTATGATCTTAATAATTATCGTCGTTTAAAACATGAAAGCAAAATGTACAAATATATGTGTGTGTGTGTTATTTGTTGTTTTTCGTTGCATTTAGAAAGTTAAATAATGTGTATTAATTATTTATAATAATGCCAGTCATTAGTGTATCTTCTCTCCTATATAAAGTCCTACTGAGAATTCAAATTTCATTACGTGAGTTATTTCAGAATATATATATCGGATTGTGTATTTATGATAATGTATTAGAATTATATATTATATATATTATTTGTTAAGATTTTTTTATACTTTTCGTAATAAATCACAATTTTTATTTCTCTAGCAAAAGTTCATTTGTTTTCAACTAGCAAAAGTTCATTTGTTTTTGAAAATAAAATTTTTGGTGCGTATAAATATTTACATTGAATGTAAATAAGTTGGATTCTATCATAAAAAATTGCTTGATGTCTACTTAACGTTTAAAAAGAGAGATGTTAAATGCAAAGGAATCTCTTCGCATAAATCATCCATTGATGGATGAAGCGAAATCTTTGAAGTTCGTCGAATTGTGGAATTTCTTAGCTGCGAAATCTTTCAAGATGAATCGTCAAATGTAAAAAAAAAAAACTCATTCAAATTTTCATTTCTTAGATGATTATAATAATCGGTATCATTATTGTATATGTATGTTATATATTCAATGTGTAGATAATTATTAAGTCTCTTTCATCGCTCGTATTGTATGGAATCACATCGTTCATTGCTGTCATCCAAGATTTGTCCTGTTGCATAATATTATAAACTGTCTCTTGAGCACATTTTTAATAGGAGTGTATCAAAGTTGAAATACATGTGTATGTAATTATGATTACATCTGTAAGTAGCTAAATATACTATTAAAATATTATAAATTTCGTCTTTTCTTTTAACGCATCCTGTTCTTATGTGGGTAAAATGCAACCAGAAGTGTGTATGGTAAAAACATTTTTATTCATTGTGTTATTATAATAATTAAGTACATAACAACGACACACAATATGTGCACAAAAGGTTCATATTATTTATTATAAAACATATAAAAAATGAATGTAATAAAAAGGATTAGTAGTGATTTTTTTTTATGTAGGCATTTATTTATCCATTTTAAATAATATTATGTAAGAAATTATGCAAACAGTTTTCAACAGCATCATTAACACTCTACGCACACAAAATTACATTAAAATAATGTAAATTGTAATATAAAATAATACTGTTTTTTTCATTCATGGACATAAATAAAATAAAGACTTTTTCACTAATTTTTTAAATACTTTCTAAGAGCAAGATTTGTAAGCAGGGATGGGAATTAACGTTTTTAGCAAAACATGACGAGTCTATTCTACAATATGATTATTTCCTGTTAATGGGCCTGTTAAATAAATGAGCCGTTGTATTTGAAAGTGGCCGAAGTCCAATTTTCAGTTCCAAAAACACTTCACAAATTGTTATCACTTATTTTAATTCGATATGTCCAGAATCTCAGAAAAGTAGAATAAACGTATTAACCCTTTGCCCGCGACAATAAATATAGCGAAGAAGCCCTGTACGCGGCACCTTTTTCGCGAATTTGGCAATCGAATTTTCGACCTTAAATACAGATTTTAATATTTACTCAAGTAACCAGATATATTAATTGACACATAAAGTATTATTGTAAACAATAAAATACATAATATATCTCGTAGTTTTGGATTAATTGTCAAATAATCATTCTTGATAATTGTATGAAGACGTGACGTCACATAAACGAGCTTTCAGCATGGTTCCACAAAAACTAATTTTTGACTGGTATATATTCATTTTATGCAAATTGAATAGATGGCATTCAACTCTCAGTAATATATTCAACCAATTTTGAACCTTAAAACAGTTGAAATAGGCGCATATAAGTCTCAAAATCCCGTGCAAAGTTTAGAAATTCTATGGAAGACAGTCGCGCTACAGACTCGTCGCCCAAAGCTTCCATAGAAGACGGCCGCGGGCAAACGGTTAAAGGCCACCAGTATTTTTATTAAACAATATATTCAATGTTTTGCGAGATATTTCTCGATAAATGAAGAAAAGTGGACTTGTACCAATTTCTGAATCTGAACTGAATCATTAAATTATATTTCCCGTCCCTGATTGTAGGTACATAACAAAGTTTTGCATTACAGCGTTTACTTGGAATCAGAGTGGCACTTATTTCAATTCATAAATGCACATATTTCACGTTAGTAGATTGAATAGGAATGTTAAGAACATTAATACAGATCACCTTCATTTTTTGACTAATCTAACGAGATCTAAAAAGATCATGTGTTTGAGATCAGTCCCAAGATTGAATTCATGCTCGCCAACACACATTGTATCATAGCTTGAAATGTACACAAATAAATAAAACGAATTGTAAAAAATAATGACTATATGAAACAAAATAAAGAATAAAATATTGTCAATTCGAAATAGGAATACCTTACAGTGCGACTGCAATACAAAATACATTTTCAACATGCATGCAGTGCATCAACTTAGGTCATATCGCACGTTGTATTGCAACCGTAATAAATTAAAATTACTCTAAGACACATTTACAAGATTAGGTAACTAAATAAATATTGAGATTTCAAACAATTACACCGCAAAATCATTACGAATTGTTGTATGTATTATAGTAACTCTATATATATATATATATATATATATATATATATATATATATATATATATATATACTTATGTATGTACATCAAAATTCATATGCATATCACAAACAAGTTTCACGTTTAGAATAGATCGGTACTGTAGAAAACCACCTACTACTTAAATGTAACGATTGGATTGAATACAAAGTTCAGAATGTACTTTGCCGATATGTATATGTCGTTCATCAGAGACGTGTAAATCGCCGAGAAGTCAGATTTTCTCTTGACAGGATGCGAAGGTAGCTTGGCTATCTTGATGTCATAGCTCTGACAACCGAGGCAGTTAAGCTCGAACACGCTTATGATCGGTTGGGGTGGGCCTTGACATTTGGAGTTTGCGATTTCTTGAGGCTCTAGAACACCCTTAAAACTAATCTTATCGTTGACCCTAATCTTCTGTGTAAAATTAGAAAAGTAATGACCAGCACGCAGCACGATTTCAGCACCTTTTTTCAGAAGCACACCAGACTCCATCCGGACTGTAATCTCGTATTCAAAACTGAAACATTATACATATTAATTAAAATCACATAAGACTTTTATATACTAGCAAAGAAGTATGGATCGCTGTATGCTCGGCATGACGAGGAAAGACAGGAAGCAGAATAAGTGGGTGAGAAGTATCACAAGGGTAGTGGACATATTGGATAGAGTAAAGAGACCGAAATAGCAATGGGCGGGCCACGTGGCTAGAAGAATGGACGAAAGGTAGACAAAAGAAGTGCTGGAATGGTACCCGAGAGAATGCAAAAGGGTAAAAGGAAGACCACAGAGAAGTATGACAAGGGTAGTGGATAGAGTAGAGATTGAAATGGCAATGGGTGGGCCACGTGGCTAGAAGAATGGACGAAAGGTTGACAAAAGAAGTGCTAGAATGGTGCCCGAGAGAATGCCAAAAGGTAAAAGGAAGTCCACAGAGAAGTATGACAAGCGTAGTGGATATAGTAGGTACAGTAGAGATTGAAATGGCAATGGGTGGGCCACGTGGCTAGAAGAATGGACGAAAGGTTGACAAAAGAAGTGCTAGAATGGTGCCCGAGAGAATGCCAAAAGGTAAAAGGAAGACCACAGAGAAGTATGACAAGGGTAGTGGATAGAGTAGAGATTGAAATGGCAATGGGTGGGCTACGTGGCTAGAAGAATGGACGAAAGGTGGACAAAATAAGTGCTAGAATGGGGCCCGAGAGAATGCCAAAAGGTAAAAGGAAGTCCACAGAGAAGTATGACAAGCGTAGTGGATATAGTAGGTACAGTAGAGATTGAAATGGCAATGGGTGGGCCACATGGCTAGAAGAATGGACGAAAGGTGGACAAAAGAAGTGCTAGAATGGTGCCTGAGGGAATGCCAAAAGGTAGACCACAGAGAAGTATGACAAGGGTAGTGGATAGAGTAGAGATTGAAATGGCAAAGGGCGGGCCACGTGGCCAAAGGAATGGACGAAAGGTAGACAAAAGAAGTGCTAAAATGCTACCCGAGAATATAAAAGGGTAAAAGGAAGACCACAGAGAAGTATGACAAGGGTAGTGGATAGAGTAGAGATTGAAATGGCAAAGGGCGGTCCACGTGGCCAGAAGAATGGACAAAAGAAGTGATAGAATGTTACCCAAGAGAATGCAAAACGGTAAAAGGAAGACCACTGGGAAGATGGGTAGACGAAATTAGGAAAATGTGTGGGGTGAGATGGATGAGAGTCATGCAAAACAGAGATGAGTAGAAGCGTGTTGGAGAGGCTTTCATCCAGCAGTAGATGGTGAGCGGCTGTAGATGATGATAATGGTATGTTCATACTCACTTATCATATTTGTTCAGATGACACCGTTTGTTCTCCCTCTGGGCGATGTGCTCGAGGAAGTGACACTCTTTGTACGCATCACCCTTCATCGACTCGCAGTCGAACGTGTGCTCTTCGCCAAAGTAGCACTGTACGCGCTCTTTCAAAAATATAGGCAGCTTATCGGAGAAGTACTTCCAGATGTTTTCGATTTTGACTATCCGCACGTCCACGACGTATCCGTGCCAGTTCACTTTGATGTTGTCTAACAAGGAGCACTTCTTTTGCACGGCTGCAATGTTCGACTTCTCCCACGCCGACGAGTGGCAGAACGTCTGATACTCGTCCCAGAGCACGTGGAAATTCTCAGAGTCGTCTTGCATGAAGTTGTCGTCGTATTTGATGAACTCTTCGGACGTGTCCTTGTTCACCAGTTCGTATTCGTTGGCATTCCTCGATATGTTTTCGTAGTGGAATTTACGCATATGCGGCAAAAATAGGAAGAGGAGAGCACCGATTGCTACCATAATCTGGAATGAAAACGTTTTTATCAATACAAAATCTGATATTGTGAAGAGGACATCGCGATGATACTACCGAATGGAGTTAATAACTTGTTCTGAAATGAATAAGTGATTATATATTGTATCATCTGAAAGTATTCCGAGCAGGCCATGTGACATTCATAGCGACAACTTTAGTATGAGTCAATGCGACGGCCTTTAATGTATATACAGCTAGCAGTATGGCGGTTGCGTTTATGTTTAGCACCGAGAGGTTACCGGGTTCGATCCCGTTGTAATCTTGAATACTGGTCAGACTTGGATATTTGTGACTCTAAGTTGATCGTTTCTTATCAGAGTTTGCCAATTTATCTGATTAAATTGTTGAAATGGTTCCTCCATCAAATTGAAAAAATCCATCCTATCCGCTATGTCACAAATATTTGAATTTGATTTATGTACGATATGTAAAAAATTATGTACAAGTGTAAATCCATAGATGTCTCTATGGATTACTTCATTAATTAATTTCGTGTTCTTCTGCCTCTGGAAATACAGCGATTTATGTAATAAAAATGCTGCAATGTTTGAAATTGTCTAGGAAGGCACATTGGGGTCTATATGTTAGGCCTTTCTGGTATATATCTATGTAAAATAATAAAATATAGCTGCAGCGTAGTGCACTGGTAGAGCTAATGCATACCAGTATAGAGGTTGTGGGTTCAAGTCCCAGCCAAATATGCTGTTGGTGAGATCTTGTAGTTATTAAAACACAAATTGACCGTCTTCTGTTAGTATTTTCCGATTCTTCTAGTTTAATTGTTGTGACGGATCCAAATAAATCGGTATCCTTCCTCTCAGTTTCTGGCAAATTCGAGTTTCTAGCATCTCGATTTTGTTGATTCGTATAAAATGCTACCTGCATAATGTATTTATCGCAAATTTGCTGTATCAAAATTTTTGTTGATTGTTCATAGATGTCTCTATTTACTTTTATGTTTGAAAAATTGTTAGTACTTAAATATAAAAATAATCTAACCATATTTATTTGTCGCCTTGGGGTATTACCTATCATGGCACATATGTACATATGTAATAAATAAAAATATAAAACGAAGCATGAACAAACCTGTAGTACGGTGAGGTATTTCTGCATGGTCTTATTGATTGCAAGCAGGCAAGTGATGGCCAGGATCAGAAGAACACCAGCTGCTAAGCTGGCAATGTACAATACATCAGTCAAAGTGATCATTTTCACGGCGGCAAATACAGGAACAAATACCGTAGCGACACCCATGATCGGCAGGAACAGGAACGTGCCGACCAAAGCCAACGTACCCCTCACCAGACCGTACATAGTCGCGCCTTGCGAATTGATGATGAAGATCTGCAGCCAGCTCAGCACGACGCAGTGCGGGATGGCGTACTTGTAAGTGCCGTGCCAACGTTCCCGATGCGCCATCACCAACAAAATGACAGGTATCATCGAATAGAACAAAACGCGAGAATTCAGACAAAGTTCCAAACTGTTCCCGACTATGTAAGACGGGAACGTTTGTATTTGCAAGTCTAGAAACCGCCAGCCTTGACTCACTACGGTGTCGTTTTCGTAAGGATATTTCGCAAGAACGTTAATTCCGAATGATAAAAACGATAACCAATCCGGAAAGCGACTGTAGGAGTTGTTGGTAGCAAACGTAATCAACATGAAGAACGTCAACACAAAGGCTATAACGGTGAACTCTGACAGAGGTATCCAATGCGCTGAAACTAAAGGATACAACGACAAATGTATCAGCAGCGCTATGAAGAAGTGTATGAAAGGTTTGAGATTATTTCTAACGAACTGTCGTTCGGACTCTTCCGAGTTCAGATTGCCCTCGCTGTATCTCAAAAATAAGCCGGACCACTTGCGAAAATCCACAAACTCCCTTTTCGAGTGTAGCATTTTGAACGTGGACACAATCATGAATACAAAACTTAAGTAATAGAATATCAATGGGAAAAACAGCACTATATTCTCCGTGCCTAACATCGAATGACAGAAGAACAGCAATAGTATTTGCAGAGGCGTCATTTGAAAGGAGAATGAGGAAAAGTATGAGAGTATTTTCAGGTAGATTATTTGAAGGAAAACGATGGGGTGCAAAAATGCACGGTGCATGTAAGGTATGCGGTCTAATGCCCGAAGGTTGGGATCGGTGAGAGTGAGACTACGGCTGACTAGAGGCAACTGTCCCTGACAGTATGTGACTGCCGCCGACACTAAATTATCTTCGGTTATGTTTTGTATGTGCTCTTCTTCGATAGACGGCTGATAATCTGAAATTCAAACACATTCATAATACAATAGCTTAACCCTTTGTCCGCGGCAATAAATATAGCGAACAAGCCCTGTATGCGGCACCTTTTTCGCGAATTTTGCAATCGAGTTTTCGACCTTAAATACAGATTTTAATATTTACTCAAGGAACCAGATATGTTAATTAACACATAAAGTATTATTTTAAACAATAAAATACATAATATATCTCGTAGTTTTGGCTTAATTGTCAAATAATCATTCTTCATACAATTGATACGTATCGTCGACATTGCTCAACAGACGTGACGTCACATAAACGAGGTTTCAGTATGGTTCCACAAAAAACTAATTTTGACTGGTATATATTCATTTTAAGCAAATTTAATAGATGGCATTCAACTCTCAGTAATATATTCAACCAATTTTGAACCTTAAAACAGTTGAAATAGGCTCATATAAGGCTCAAAATCCCGTGCAAAGTTCAGAAATTCTATGGAAGACAGCCGCGCTACAGACTTGTCGCCCAAAGCTTCCATAGAAGATGGCCGCGGGCAAACGATTAAATACATTAACATACAGTAGAACCTCGATTTTCCGGATTGTTAAAAACAAACACAAATTTTACGATGTTGCTGCTTCAAAGCAGCAACTTCATGAGATAAAAATTCTAAAATAAGACGGAGAAATAAGTCAGTTGTCTTCAAAATTCAATACTCAACGGAAGTTTGTTTCTTGAAAATTTGATCGCGATTTTAATATTTATTTTTAATATTACCAACATGGAAAAGAAAACGTGGTGTATTATCATTAAAAGACAAATTAGATATAATAAGCGGTGCTTAGGAAATTGTTTGTCAAATAAATATGGTGTTGGAACATCAACGATCTCGAATATAAATAAACAAAGTGAAAAAATGACAAAGTTCACTGATTCTTTAATATCAGAAGATGGAAGCTCAGAGCGTAAGGTTATGAAAAAATCAGGAAATGAAGAAGTCGAAGATTGTATTTTTATGTTTTTCATTCAAACATGATCGTCTGGACAGCCAATATCTGGTTCATTATTATATGAAAAGTATTCACGATTTGGCAGCTTCAAAAAGACTAGCTAACTTTGAGTAAAAATCCATAGTTGAATTTCTTAATAAAGAATAATTTAATATTGATCTTCAATGTTATTATATATGTAGGATTGGAATTGAACGAAAGGCTGATGTATGGGCTATGGCTGAGAAAGAGTATGTTACGACTGATTGTGAGAAGGGGATGAAAAGGGGTAGAGATATAACGGTTAGTCACAGTTGGACCTGTGCTCCGCGCGGTTGGTCGCTAAACCTCTGCACGTATCGTCTTAATAAACAACATGACTGAAAACGCACGTGTTTGATCTTCACTGAACAGCGTCGTCTGCCAGGAATCTCTACCACATATATGTAAATTTAGACAAATAAAAATTATTCATACTGAATGTACACATCTTTCCTTGTCAATTGTGATTTTTTCGATTATCCGGATTTTTCATTATCCAGACTACCTTCATCTCTAATTAGTCTGGGTAATCGAGGTTCTATTGTAGTATATTTGCATGTTTTAAAATGGAAAATAGTTCAAATAAACGATTATTCATTGATATATTTTTAATGATTTACCTTCATTAAGATCGTTGTGGCTTTTATCGGTTGCGAGGCTATTATTACGATCTCCGGACAATATATGATTAGACGGTTCCAAAGCGGCATTTTCACCGTCGTCTTCTCTATGATTTTCTTCAATATTTTCTTTTTCGGAACTTTCTGAAATTTCTTCACCAGAAGAATCGTCGTCTTTAAGTCTCATATTCCACAATTCCTTCATTCTTTTCTCGAGTTGAGCAGACGTTATAAATTCTTCACCATTCGACAAGCTACAATGAACAATTACAATATAAGAACGGTAATTCGAAATTGTGCAAATACACTATGAACATAATCGATTTACCTTGCGAATAAATCTCTAGCAGCTTTTCTAGCAACGGTTTCTTGGAGACTAGCGGCAAGGCATGACTTTGCTCTGACCATCACGGATGTTTGTGAGCTCAAGACACCGCTTTGAACACACCTAAAAAATATTTAAAAATGTAAAGAACAGTTTTAATGTATTAAACATGTTTTAATTTGTTTCATACCTTCCGAGCATCGTTCTGGCTTCTTTGTGTCCCTGCTCAGTTGCACAAATAAGCCATTCCATAGCTTGTTGAAAATTTGACAATCTATCCGCTTCTAGTTCTAATTAATAGAAATTAAAAACACGTATTATTATACTAAATTGAGAATGTGTTAAATAGAAAAAAATATTGGGAAAAAATGTACCGCATCTTTCATCTAACAACAATCTGGCGAGTTGAAGCTGAGATTCGGGGCAACCGTCTTCTGCTAGTTGTGATCGGAGGCGTCGTAGAGATCCACGAGGGCCATCTAAAATATTGTGTAATTTTTTTTTCATACATCTTATTTATTTCGTAATGTCAAAAAAATTAAGCATTGGCTAAATGTAAGCACGTTCCAAGTCTTAATTGAGACTGATGTGTAGAAATACTTTTGGTAATAAAAATTATGGTTTGCTGAATTCAACAGTCTTTCAGAGACATATCCAATCTAGTATATTCTATACATGTGTTCTATGAAAACATATAGCAATTATAGCGAAATTTTATAGACGAACCGTGCAGATTCCAACGTTTTCTTGGGGTAGGCCGAGGCAACATCGTGCTCGTAAGTTTATTGAAGAGATTAGAAGTAATTCACGAAGGTCGTTTACACCAGCCGGTCATTCCATCCGCTGCAACGGCTAGTTTGACAGATACAGTCAACACCTATGGAAGAAACACCACATTGTTCGACCATGTACGAATTATGTAAAGTTCAATAAAAAAAATATAGCACGATGTTAAATTCGGTTTAGTCACTATAGAATAAAGTGACCACTTTTATTAATTTAAAATTAGAACGTTTAAATTATTGAAGTTGTCATAAGTGTTGCTGTCGTAGAATGTAAGTTAAAAAAATGCAACAAAATACATTTCTTTTATTTATTTTATTTGTTATGAAAGGGTAAATGGATTATTTTGCACATTGCGATCGTGAAAACGACAGTCTTTGCCACTGAAAATTGCGAATACGTATTATCTGGCACTTGAGTTCTCGTTAGTATGATATTTCACTTGGGGATATCTCGATGGATGGAATTTTTGAATGCCAGATGCTTTAGCAAATTTTAGTGACGGGCGCGAGATTGGCAGAATAATCACCGAACCGTTATGAAAGTAATTTTGAGAAAAAAGCTTAATATTAATATAGGTAGATTAATAAACATATAATTATACTAATAACAAGAATTGACGTAGAAAATAAAACTAAAACAAGGAGAAAATTGATAAAAGAATTATTCGATCTTTTGATAAATTAAAAAAAAATGATATTAATCCTAAGCTGTTATATCTAGTTACATTTCTTCTACAAACAAACCAATGTATAAAATCTGGTAATTACTGTAACAGTACGTATAGTCACTTCATAATAGTTTTCTCCCCTTTTACCAGGTTAAAACAAATCGTTATTTGATTATAAATACGTTAATGAATGTGTATGAATAAATTGCAAACATATCTGTTGTTGACTAGGATATAAACGTCGGTCTGGTGATTATTCCGCAAAAAGCGATATCGCGCACGTCATTAAAATCTCGATTACGGAACATCTGGTATCCAAAAACTCTATCAATATTATACGAAATATACTAACGAGAACTCGAGTGTTAGATATTTGGTATTCGCAATTTTTGTGGCAACGATTGTCGTGCACGCGATTGCAATTTGCGCAATAATCCGTTTAACATAAACGAAATTCAAAATTAACAGCTTGCTTTAGGTCATCGAATTTAGAGTCTTTAATTAATATTATGTATTTGATGTATTATGAACATTTATAAGGATTGTAAATAGGTTTTTGAGCTCTTTTTCCTATTATGCTGTAGATTAACATTAGAATAATATGATATGATTACTAACCAAATTAAATTAAATTGTAAAATAGAAAATGATCAGTAGATCAGTAGCTATTAAAATATATATAAGATGTATTGTGAACATAATTTCGTAATAATAAAAAGCATTTAAAAAGCAAAAGCAAAATTAACAGCTTAGATCAGATTTTTTACTATTTAGACCAAACTTGTCCAGGTTATGTCAGCTGGCAGTCATGTTGCGTTCTGTTTGTGCCGGTAAATTTATTATTTTATATGAGAATAATTCAGCAATAAATCATCCAATCCTCACTATAAGCTAATATCATCCATGCACTGATTAAATCTTGACCGTAAAGAATTTTAGTTTTGACGTATTTTGGATTTTATTGTATGCACTTATTATATGCAATACATTTGCCTTATTATATGAGAGAAAACTTTATATGGATATTGTTTATTTGAAATTCATTATATTGCAATTTTGTTTGATATGAATCTATATTGTGATAACATAACCTCAAAGTCATTTTATTCCCAATTTGAAAACATTGAAAGTTGTGTCAAATTCTGTTTATAATGGTAAATGTAATTTGCTATATATATAAACATTTGTAATGTTTTTTTAATACAATTTAATTTGTTGTTTTCAGCCGTTTGCAGCACTGCCATAAATTCGATTAGAAACAATGCGATTCGCATTCCAAATATTTTGCCACCAGTGCAAAAATTTTCCCAGCTCGCCCGACTGAACAACACCAGCTTGTTGAAACCTCAAATATGCATAAGTCCAATTCAGAATACAGTATTGGCTCAACAGACGGACGTCGTCGCTCAACCACTGTTGACTCAAACTCGCTCAGTTATAAAATTCTCCATGAAAACGGGCAAGAGGAAGAGCGTTAAGACAGTTTTGAAAAGATTTTACAGACTTAATTGGGGTGGTTGGATTCGAACAATCGCCGGCAAAAAAAAAAGAGTTTGGCTGAAATCACCAGCCAATAGGATAAGTGTGAAACATCACGTTTTTTGCAATTCAACGCAGTCTCATATGTTGGACAAAATGGTTACTAAATATTGGAGGAGACCGAAACACTACGTGGATGACATCTATGAACCGTATCATACTAGGAACGAGTTTCACATAACTCGCGTGTTGCCTAGGGATAGAGATTCTGAACGATAAATGTTGTTTTAATAATATCCTTTTTCATTTAATGTAGATACTTTACTTAATAAATACTATTATATATCGAATTGGTGTTTTATTTGAATATACTGCACCAATTTTTAATTTTTCTTAGTTTGAGAAACATGTGAATAGGCATACGTTGTTTTTGTCACGTATAAATATGCAATAAGCCAAGAATGTATATAGTAACGATTCAAGTTCAGTCTTCATGTGTTTTCAAACTGAAGTCCGCAAGACAGATTTTAATATCGTATATTATTGAACAAGTCCACGTTTATAGATGGTCTTTGTTATAAATTGCTACTAAATGAGAGTCCATGTATGCTTTATCAAGTGGTTCATTAATATTTTTAAGCATTTGTTGCCATCTGTCTCCATTTCGCATTTGTTGAGTGTCCCTGATCAATTGATGCATTTAGCAGACCTTTAACTCTACAGAGTGTTTCAAAATAAGTTTTATTTTACACATCGCATTTGATTTTGGAATTGAGAGATTTATAATGACGAACATATGTACTTATAACTAGTGGTTAGCATATAATGCTTTGAACAGAGTGGTCACGGGTTCAAATCCCACTTGGTCTATGTTTAATCCCACTAGTTTACCATGCACCCTTTTTATTTGATCTTTCGACTTAAAGTCTTTCGATTTTCGATCTTTGCCTTCCGATATTTGCATTTTCAGGCGTTTCACTTTCGGTCCCGTGAGGGAGACCGGGTATTAAACTATATGCATATGTATAAATTTATAGATTACAAATTTGGAAGTCATATTCAAATAGTGGTGACATAGTGGGTAGGATGGTTTTGCTAATTTGATGAGGTACCGTTTCAACAATGAAATCAGATAAATTGGTGATAAGAAGTAAGTCACAAATAACCAAGTTTGACCAGCAGCACTACAGAAATAACCGGAATAAATTCTTTTCAATCGAGGTCAACCGAGAGCTTCTCTTTACACATACACTACTGGCTATTGCTTTGGTCATATGATTTTTTCGCATGGTTGATACATTTGATAATCACATGTAAATAAACACTCTGTACATGGAAGTTCGTCACTAAATCATATGTGTTACGCAATGTCATTGCTATTTCGTATGAAACCATGAGACAATATTTATACTACGACTGCGACCCTATTGGTATTTCAATGTCTGGAAATTAATGGCTCATTTAATAGCATAAATTAGCATACTAATCGATCGAGAAGTATTCGCGTCGTGCGTCCAATTTAACGGTATAATTTCTATCGAGATGGATATCCAAAAAAAAATATAATTGAACATTATCACTCCTTTGTCCTCTTGGGAGTACATAAATTCATATGTACATACATACTATGCTTAAACATTATCAAAATAAAATAAAAAAATTAAGTCCTGATTTTAATAAAGTGGAATCTATATATATATATATATATATATATATATATATATATATATATATATATATATATATATATATATATATATATATATATATATATATATATATATATATATATATATATATATATATATATATATATATATATATATATATATATATATATATATATATATATATATATATATATATATATATATATAAAAAAAACGATCGGATAAGAGGCAATTTTTTTTTGAATTGTAATCGTAAGTGAAACATAAAAGAGGTTTGTAAAAATGAATGTCTGTCTGGCTGTATGTCTTGAATAGGTTCCTAAACCACCGATCCGATTAGGATGGAACTTTCAGAATTTGCTGTATGCATGTTCGGGATGATTACTGTGAAAAAAAAACGGGAACGGACACGGGAAAAACAGGAATGAGTGTCGTTGCAACGCAATAATTTCAAATGTGTTCACTGTCTGCGTTTTTCCCGACAAATGGGAACGGAAACGAGAACGGGAACGGGAACGAGAACAGGAACGGGAACGAGAACTATTTAATTTGCAGGAGCAGGATACAAGAGGAACAGGCTGTTCCTCTTGTATCCTGTTCGTGCACATCGAGTAAGGCTGTACGACCAAAAGAGAGAGAATTTCAGCGCACGCCACTGGTATGTATGTATGGGGTCTACGTGACGAGACAGAATGTTAAATTACAGAAAACACAAATATCGGAAGGCAAAGATCGAAAATCGAAAGATCAAAAAACAAATGGTGCATGGTAAACGGTACATACTCACTTAATTTGCGCGAGCAGGATACAACAGGAACAAGAGGAACATGCTTTTCCTCCCGTATTCTGCACGCGCACATTCATACGGGAGGAAAAGCCTGTTCCTCTTGTTCCTGTTGTATCCTGCTCGCGCAAATTAAGTGAGTATGTACCGTTTACCATGCACCATTTTTTTTTGATCTTTCGATTTTCGATCTTTGCCTTCCGATATTTGTGTTTTCTGTAATTTAACATTCTGTCTCGTCACGGAGACCGGTATGTATGTGCGGTGCATCGACAAGTATGGGGATTTCAAAAAAACAAATTTTAGTATACCAGGAGTATAGTACGTTATGCATGGGGATGTGGCGTGACGACTAAGTGGGATATTGAGCGCTCCTGATATTGAGCGCACCTGACTTGGATCGGGTGGCGTCAGCGTCACATGCGCTGCGCAGGAGCGTACACACATACACACATCCACGAAGACACACACATTCATTCATTATTTCGACGCGGGCGAAAGGCGCATTATGTAATACACGCGCGCGCCTATAAATTACCTTACACTATATTTATATATAACACTAGCTGAACCCGGCATACGTTGCAATGTCAGAATAACATATGCAATTCCCGTTCCCGTTCCCGTTCGCATTTTAAGTGATGGTTGGATATCAACTAACGTCTCTTCAACGCCGTGTCATCATAAACCAACTGGTAACGTGGTTACCTACGAACACATTTCCTTGACTACACAATAGCGCTTCAAACTTTCGCGTCGGTAAAATTAATTAATTACGAATATTATTATTAAGAGGTTTTTTCCCGTTTTTTTTCACAGTAAGCTTCCCGAATATGCATACAACAAATCCTGAAAGTTCCATTGTAATTGGTTGAGTAGTTTAGGAGCCTATACGAGACAGACAGACATTCAATTTTATATTGTATATAACTTTATTTTTATCAATTCGTTTCCGAAGTCACCCGTTGAAATCAACGGGGACAACACTATGTAGTTCTATAATATAAATTCTCATATATCAATCCTGATTTGATTACATACATATAATGAGAAATTTTCTACATTTATTCTACATACATCAGTTGTGATCAATCTGTGCCCGATAGTTCAATTCCAGTTGATCATTGCTCTTGCATAGGGGCTGGACGCTCAATAATTGGGTCAAATGATCGAACGTGATGACTGAATATCTATATATGTATGTTTCCATGGGTCAGTTTATCTCACGACTTCGACCGAGATGGTCATCGGTGTCCAACATGTGTCCATCATCACTGATGTGGGTGTATAAAACTAGAGTACTTCTAGTGGCGATAGTGCTGCTGAACCTCGTCGCCACGAGCGTTTGGACCAGGAGGGTCAGCGACGATGAGAGGAGAAGAAAAGCCAATCTGATACAGCAGTATCTCAAAAAATTCCAAATGGAAGAGGGATCCATTAGACTAGTTGGAGGGACGACAAAGTTCGAAGGTACATATTTTTTTCGTTTTCATCTTGGATAACGAGCTCTGTTTCAAGTGGTCGCTTTAAAAACGTAAATTGGAAGCATTCACTGAGCCGCTCCTTCTAATGATGTACCATTGTGTCGAAAAATGTGTCGGTTTCAGGAAACGTGGAGATTTTGCATAACGGCAAGTGGGGTGCTATTTGCGACGACGAGTGGGGGCGTGAAGAAGCTAAAGTGACCTGTAAGCAATTAGGGTTGGGTCCATCTTTGAGGCATTCACACAGTGCTAAATATGGTCTGGCTACAAGTGAGAACATTTATTAATTTTATACTATATTTCTTCAATTTTCGTATATTCGTTTATGTGCATGATTTGCGCTATTGTATTGTCAGTTGATTATATAATTTTTTGACTTACGGTATTATATACATTAACTTATGTCTGCGGCGCATTTTTTTCTTAACCCCTTGAGTGCTGACGTATTTTCTGTTGAAAGCCCACCACGTTGAAAATTTCGCCAACATTTCCAACTACAATTATTTAGAAATCCAATAGAAGGCAGGTATAAATTGTAGCTAATCTAAACAAGCCCTAGGTCACTACCCTAGATAACTACCGCCGAGGATTTCGAGTTTTGTAAATGTGTGTCTCTAATATATCTTCCAACATATAATATAATACTCTCTAATATATCTTGCAAAAATATAAAATAAACAAAAGAAGGCCAGCTATAGTGTACACTAAAGACCAAATTGACAAACAAACTAGTTTGTTCATGCACAAAATATTTCGCTTAATTTTAAGTATTCTCAATAGTTTTTCCCATCTAGGATTACGGTTAACAGTAAATGATATTTATTACTACCGGTATTAACCGGCTAATGAAAAAACATCGTGGATTAGATAAATTTATGTGGTTACTTTTCCTAAAATCGTTAACCTGGATTGAGTCGTAAATAATTAAAAATAAATCTCAGGTGAATAATATATAAATGCATTAAAGCAAATTCGTAAATTTCATATTTATTTATTTAAAGTTTGGATAATTTTAAAGTTTCGATCATAACTGAAACAACCGTCTGTGTTGCTAGTGAATTTATCAATTTGAAATTGCCACATTTAATACTGAAAATAAATAAATTCCGGGATAACTTAATCCACAATACGCCGTTTGCATCTATTTTTAATGTAATATTATGCCTTATATTATTATATACCTTTATATCTACTTAGTTCGTGATAAAAAGGTAAATACTGGTAAATTTTAAAATTTACCTATAGCAAAATTTAATTTTAATTAAATTTACCTATAGCAAAATCCCCATCCTCTATATACATATTTATGATTACACTGGGTTGCGATATATTGAAAATGAAGGAAAACGGGAATTATAGCAACGATGTATGTAATATGCTTTCCATAGGATTTCCCCTTTAAATATATTCCCCTTTATTTTACATCTTAAAAATTTCATGTGGCACCTAGTGAGTCTATTTGAAGGTAGCTTTTGACTGTTAGCGTTTAATCTACTGTTTGCGTTAATGCTACTGGGTTGAAGTCGATTGAAAAGAATTTATTCCGAGTATAGTCTGTAGTGCTGCTGGTCAGATTTGGATATTTGTGACTCCAAGTCCAAAAATTTAAACTAAAACCAAAGTTCGTGTATGAACACACTTATGTGATCATAAACAAACCAGAGTAATAGCTTGGACTATAAAATATACATATGTACTGGTATAAAACTTTTCTATTGGCACGAATATGTATTGAAATAAAACTATAACAGATATTTTGAACTCTTCATAAGACATACATATGTACATTTTTTTGCCTTAAAATTTAATGATCTGATGAGTTAAGTTATTTTAATCGTTGAATCTGTACCTATTAAATTATATACATATGTGTGTATATACAACATACATACGTACAGTATGCATATGAAATAATATGGTCTAGAGTAAATTGATATAATATTGTATCTCACTTGGTTTGATTGAAAACAGATGTGAACAGTTTATCATTCGAACCGTTTTATGTATGTGGCCGTTCATAAAATGTATTATACTAGGTAGTTAAATTAATCATAAACATTATATCAAAGCGTACGATAGTAATTAAATGTTGAATAGCACATTCTATTAATGATAATAATTAAATGTTAAATAGCACAAACAAGAATAATCTTAAATATTGTGTTTGATTTTCAGGAAAGTATTGGATGGACAATTTATATTGTGATGGTTCAGAAAGTTTGTTGAGTGATTGTCGATTCGACGGGTGGGGAATGAGTGACTGTGTTCCAGAAGAAGCTGCTGGTGTAGTCTGTCAAAATAATGAAATGAATGATGAAATAGCAATACCCGAAGAGATCAGATTAGAAGAGAAACCCAAGAAGCCAAAGAAACTCATGAAAGAATCATTCAGTAAGGAAAATTTTAAAGTACGATTAAGAGGAGGACGACAGTTTGACGAAGGACGAGTTGAGGTCAGTATATTTCTCAACCTTTCAGAAGTTGATTTGCTTGGAGCAAGTAAGTATATGAATTGTATGATTTCAGGTGAAGTATGGAAACAGTTGGGGCACTCTATGCGGAGACGGCTGGTCCATCTTGGAAGCCAACGTCGTTTGTAAAAGCTTGGGTTTGGGTTTTGCAATGAACGCAGTTCAAACTGATTTTTTTGGTGGCAATTCTTCTACAACTATCCTTAGTGGAGTTCAGTGTAATGGCACAGAAGATTCTTTAGTGCACTGTCTACACGACGAAATAGGCGAAGTCAGCTGTCCAGGTGTTGGGTCTAGCATAGCTGGAGTGTCTTGCGTGAAGGAGATGGCCGACTTGGTATTTGATCAAAACGAGTTGATGAGGACGGCCCATTTGGAGGACAGGCACATGTTTGCTCTGCAGTGTGCCATGGAGGAAAACTGTCTTGGAAGTCAAGCTTACGTCATCCAGAAGGAGCAAAGCGACTGGTTCACGCAAACCAGGAGACTGTTGAGGTTCACAGCCAGCGTCTTGAATATTGGTACTGCAGATTTCAGACCTTCGATCCCCAAGCATTTATGGGAATGGCATATGTGTCACATGTGAGTACAATTGTCTTAATATAATATACTGCTCAAGTTCTGGGTGGAGCATGTTACACAATTCGATTATTTTCTTCTCTGGGATACATTCATATACATCAAGACTTTACTCACTTTTCTTACCACGTTTGTCTAATATATTTATGACCTACTTTGCTTCCTTCTTTGTTCATTTTTACTTTGTCTTTATACTTTATGTAGTAACAATAGATGAAGTTTTGTGATCATGCGAAAATTCGAACTCGAAGTTTTGACTGATTCGAACTCGGAAGCGATCACTGATCACGTTTTGAAGATTGTTAGTTCTATCGAACTGTTACTGAAATGCTTATCAATACGACGTAAATTTTTGAGTTGACCGGACATGGTACCTCCACTTATATGTACATAGGTGTCTTCTTTTTTTAAAGTTTTTGCACTCAATTTTTTCTCCCAAACCGCTCCCAAACTGAATCAGACAAAGATTTTTTTACGTGTAATAGAAATTATAAATTTTATACCCTAATATTTTGAAAAGATTTTTACCTCAACCGGAAGTAGTACTTTTACTCTAGATAATCGAAGTTTTTTTATGCTTTTCTCAAAAACCTTTTTGTTTATTAAACTGAAATTTCATATCTAGAACTTTAAGCCTAATACCAAGTTATATATATGTATAATATATGGTGAGCATCCGTCAACTAGAAGTGGCAGTTTACTCTTATTCGATTTTTATTTCACTATTTTTTTCGACCCCTTTAACATGTGTGCTCTTCACAAGAAAATTCGAGTATACTTCTTGTATTGATGTGATGAAAATAAAAAAAAATCACTAAATTTAATAAACCGGAAGTGGGATTTTTTCTTTAAAATAATTTAAAAATATTGTGACCACATGATTTTTTCCACACCCTTGAACGTATCAAGCTGAAAATTTATATTTGTATTCTTTATGTACTAACTTATGTAGAGTTGATAAGGTTTTGGTCAGAATTCCTCAACCGGAGGTATTCATTTTTGTTTAAAACAATATTTCATTATTTTATTTTGACCTTTTTCTTATTATTTTTTTAGATAGCATTTGAAACTTTTACTCACGAGTCTTTTTTTCCATCCACTTGCTCTAAATTATCTGCTTCTTTCTTTTTTTAAGCTACATACATACATATATGCCTAATTCTTTTTTTTTTCATACACTGCATCCTTATTTCATTCATTGCGTGATTCCGACTTCTGATTCATTAACTTCTACTTATATTTTTGGTGCTATTATAATATATAAAATCACTGGCGATTCTAGCATTAGATTGAATTATAACGATATCTCAAACTTGTGCGTAGAGAGCGACTTCAGCAATTCCAATTTCCGCTTCATAAAATGCAATTTTCCGTGAGCACCGTTCTTATACTTTCTGGATAGGTAACTCATTTGAAACTTTCTAAGTACATGAAGGAAATTCAAAAGTTGTATTACGAAGCGTGCATTAAATCACTTGCAAGCTGAAAATTGCAAAAACTCTTACGTAACATTGTGATAAATGAATTCGCGAAAGTTGAAAGACTTGGCAGACGTCCTTTGTAATGCTCCATTGTATGTACATACTTATCACTCGTATGCGCATACTCGTGTGCACATTTGAGTAAAATTTTTCCACAAATCACAAAAGATAATTGAGTGCATTGTCACTGGCAATAAGCCAAGTGGATATATTTGAGAAGTTGGGCAAAATATGTGCGCGAATTAGATGCGCTACTATATTTTCGACCATTCAAACCGGGATACAATGGAAATTTTTTTGAGGCGCTCGGGGGAAAAAAGCGTCTTATTCTCAAATACGTGGATGAAAAATACATTTTTCATGTAAGGCGAAGGCGGGTAAGACCGCACGCTTTTTGAAAAATATGCTTTCATAATATTTCAGACAAATAATGATCGAACTAAGGCTAAAAAAATGTTTATTCTCGTTTCTACATTATACGAGTACCTAATTTCAAACGAATTTTCTCTAAAGCTGGGAGCTAAGAAAATATATTGTGCATATATTTTATTCAAAATTGAATAAGATCAAATTTTGTTCAATTTCTCAGTCTCATATATAGGATCTGGTTGTTAGTAGACAGGTGAATAAAATGAGACTTATACAGTGGTTTAAATATTGTTTATTACTTGAAGACCCACAACGAATTAAACTGTTCCGACACATTAAATACATGTTTACCAATTTCATCATTCATTCTACTCATGCAAGACAATTTAATCATTCATACGTGTATTCTTCTAGGTTATATAAATAAATCCCACACATATGTATATAACTTTTTTACCGAACTTTTTTTTTCTTCTTAGCTAAAAATGGAGTGCATTTGGACGAATGAATGTTGTTTTTAAATAAAAAATGCCATTTTGCCTGAAAAAAAAGATCTTTGATCAATGCGTTTCGCTAGAGATGACGTATGTATATGAAACTTAAACATTGAACGCCAAGAATCTACATAAAGTTCAATGTACTCAAAGAAGTATGAAAAGTTGTTTACTCGGCATAACGAGAACAGACAGGAAGCGGAATATGTGGGTGAGAAGTATGACAAGGGTAGTGAATATAGTGGATAGAGTAAGAGATTGAAATGGTAACGTGCGGGCCAAGTGGTTAGAAGAATGGACGAAAGGTGGACAAAAGAAATATTAGAATGGTACCCCAGATAATGCACAAGGGTAAAAGGAAGACCGCAGGGAAGATGGGTAGACGAAATTAGGAAAACGTGCGGGTGAGATGGATGAGAGTTGCGTAAAACAGAGACGAATGGAAACGTGTTGCAGAGGCTTTCATCCAGCAATGGTTGGTGAATGGTACACATTATTCAATTTTTTCAAAATGAGTAATTAACCCTTTGAATGCTGACCAACGCCGACCGGCGTTTTGCTAACAAGTCCATGGGCCTGAAAAACACCGATGGGCGTTGTATTTTAAGCATGTACAAAGTTAGCAAGAATACTACCCGCCAAGTCTTTACAGGTAGCATTGAAAAAATATGCATTTAACATGGGTCGTGTAATCCATGTCATTCATTTGTCAACGTTTATAAAGACTGGTTTACACCGGTATTTCTGAATTTATAACAATAGCAAAATTACCCGATGGAAATCCCTAATTGCTGAGTATTTTAGATTGTGAGCATTACATAACAACAATGAAGAAGATGGAACTGGTTTTGGAAAAATACATGAATTAATAGACTTCTTTTGTTTATTTTATATTGTTGCAAGATATATTAGAGAGTCTAAACACACCTTTACAAAACTCAAAATCCACTGTGGTAGTAATCTAGGGTTTGTTTGGATTAGCTACAATTTTTATACCTGCTTTCTATTGGACTTCTAAATAATTCTAGTTGGAAAGTTGGCGAAATTTTGCGTGGCGGGCTTTCAATAGAAAATACATCAGCATTAAAAGAGGTTAAGCGATCGAGTCTCCTGTGACAGATTTGGTTAGGTTAGGTTTTCTTTTCGGAAGATTCAAAATTATTTTTCAAGTGTAAAATAAAGAGAATGCACCCGATCCTTTGTTCTGGAATATGAAAGATCTGTTATTCATGTACATAATATTACTACTACATAGTGTGTCGATATAATGTTTGCTACGTTTATGGAATTCATAAGATATTATTTTAAGCTCGAAGAATTGAAAATGTATGCAACCAGAACGATGCCAGGAGACGTATCCCGATCGATCTTACTTCGCGTCATATCTTACCAGCCTTCACCCTACTTACATATATACATACATACATACGAAATGTTTGAATAAGGGAACGTGCTTGTGTGTTTTTTATGGTGTTAAAGGCACTATCACAGCATGGAGGTATTTGCGACATTTGACATCATAGACGTGTCTGGAAGGAGAGTGGCTGAGGGGCATAAAGCTTCTTTTTGCCTGGAGGACAACACTTGTCTGCCTGGAATCGAGCCTAAGTACGCCTGTGCCAACTATGGAGATCAAGGTAAGTCATTCATCTATAGGTATATATTGCAAATAAATCCTCGAGCTAACAGGTTGGGTGTTTCAGGTGTGTCCGTGAACTGTTCCGACATATACAAGTACAATATCGACTGCCAGTGGGTGGACATATCCGAGCTGACTCCAGGCGAGTACAAGATCAGGGTGGCTGTCAATCCTGAGTTTAAAGTGGCGGAAATGTCGTATGAAAATAATGCAGCGTCCTGCAAACTGCTCTACACAGAAACATTCGCCACAGTTTACGACTGTCATCTGCATAGACCGTGACCAAGTTCGACCAGAAGCTAAATTTATGTAAAGCACTACTGTATATACATTCGTTATGTAAATGTAAAATAAATGATAAATTTCGGAAAAGCATGCTCTCTGTTCAGTGTATTATAGATTCTCGCGGAGCTTGCGAGCGGAATTGAACAAATCCGTCTTGCGAAGTTTAAGCGGGTTTATGTATTATGATATTATAATGTGGGTATATGTACGTACATACGTACGTTGGAAGCAGGAAGTTTGCAGACGGAAGCTGTAGAAGACGTAGCTAAAGTCCTACTGGTATATGTACATATGTATATTGTTGAGCTTTTTTAGTTTGGGTGTTGGGTTATTGGATTCGAGTACGTCCATACTAGGGTGTCCAATCCCGGAAGGTTTTTTCAGCACCGGGATTGCGGTGCTGGAAATCTCCGATCCCGGTGCAAGCAGCGGAACATTAAATGTATAAGAATTTTTTTTTCAATTGAATATTTTTGTATTTATTTAAAAAAATACACGTTAATATAACTATACTTAAAATATTAGTAATAGTAATCTAATATATAATTTAGAAAAAGACTTCGCATATATGTATGTAACCTTGGTTGGTTGGTTCGTAGACAACACATTCGATTTATTTTTTTTTCGATTCATAGGCGCTGATTCGATTTTTTTCGATTCAAAGGATTTGAAGTCCTCGGGGGCGAAGGCGCCGGATTCTGGTATACATATCATTTCGAAAGAGACTTAGTTTGTTTGTTCGTGACAGTCAATTTAATAAAAAAAACAAATGAGTATTCAAATAAATTTATATAAAATAAAACTATTGAAATACATTTAATAAAATATTTATAATTAGATTAGTCATGTTTAAGCAGTTTATATAACAAATAACGAGCGAAGCCGGGAAAAACCACTAGTATGTATACATATAATAAAAGTATAAATAACAAAATTTTTATTATATAGTACTGAATTTAATTATTATTATTATAATGTATGTTAACCACTAGTCAATTTTGTTGATTAAATGGTAAAATGTTCAAGTTCTGTTCAAGAATGGAACCGATTGTATTGAAATAACCAATCTATTGTTGGATTGATACGAAATAGACGATAATAAACCAGATTCAATCTACTGTATAAGTTTTACAACTACATACATACATACATTCGTATTACCTACGATTTTAGGTTAGGTTAAGTTATGTTAGGTTTATTTAGATTATAAGACCAAATCATTAAATAAATTCATTAATAATATGTTATTCAATGAAATGTAATGTTACATTCTTTCAGTTAATCCGTTATAGTGCGACTTTATAACTGTTAAAAGTGTCAACTTGTTAGTCTCATTTTCTATGTACGGATAGCAAGTGTATGAATTTACTAGTCACTGTGTTCAATAATTCTCTCGTGTATACTGTTACTAGATGATTTTGACGATGCATACACACACTAGATAATATATACATCAGCAAGCCTCACACTCTTACTGTAACATAGGTATATGTTTTTGTGATTCATATGAAATTGGAGTTGTATTTATACATATGACAATCAGCATCACAGAACGATAGTGTGCTTACAGATTGCAAAACAAATACATAAAAAATTGGGGTAAAAATATATATACATATATATTATATTAAAATAAAGCACTCCATTTCAATTAGACACATCCACATATTAAAGTTAATGACTGCCACCATAATGTTATGGCATACTATTTGGCGAATTACTTGCATCGTGGGGATAGTATGCGAAAGCTCACCGTCACATAATTATTCACAAGTCAACTTGTGAACGAATTCTTTTAATGTAGTTTTCACTTCAATCGACCAAAAAATGAACATTTGGTTCACAACAGAGTGGCGTCATAAAATAAATTGCGGTGTAGAGAAAAAGGTAAGGGGAGGCGATTAGTCTACTTCAGGTTCTTGCGGTCAGTCACGATATAATGGTCGTAGTGTATTTTTATGTAATTTGCATTTTATAGCACTTTGAAAAGCAATGGTTTGTTAAGCATACGTGCATATTTTTCCGCAAGAGAGGGAGCATTTACTTATGTACATTGGGGGCGTGAACTAGTAAGAGGGCATTTTGAAAAAGAAGCAGGGGAAATGGAGGGGTGAAACTTTAGCAGAGCAATTCTCATTTAGAAACGAGGATCCAAGCCGGTGAAGCAGCAAGAGTGCTGTTGTTTTATTCAAAGAAACAGGGAAACCTTTAAGCGCCCGTGGCCGTGGACAAATGTTCCTTTTTTGTGCAAGCTGGAAAAGAGGGAAATTTCAGAGAACACGGTCATAAATCGGTTTGTATACACACACATTCCCATGTCATTTATTACGAGCGCGTGCACAACAATGGAGAATAACTATGTACCTTATAGGGGGATGAACTAAGTTTTGTATGGGAAGGTACGAGGATAAGGGAATGAAAAAAAAAGTAATCGTTCTCGAAGTTCAATTTTGTTGCTTCGCCTATTTTCAATGTACTGCTAAGCGAGAATCGTTACTTTCAGTCAGCAGTGGATTTTCAAATTTTGGGGCTTCCATTTAGGTAGGCTTACACGAATAGTTTTTTGATCTATTTTTGGAGAGCAGTGTGGACGGTGATTTGTAAACTATTTTGTGTCTTTATTAATAACTAGTGGTTTTACCCGGCTTCGCTCAGTGTTTGTAATATAAACCGCTTAAATATGAATAATCTAATAGTAAACATTTTATTACATTGCGCTTTATTTTATAGTTTGAATAGTTTTATTTTATTTGAAACATTTGAATAGTTTTATTTTATATAAATTTATTTGAATACTCATTTGTTTTTTTTTATTAAATTGACTGAAACAAACAAAACATATATACTGTCTCTTTCGAAATTATATGTATACCAGAATCCGGCTCCTGGGCCCCCAGAACCTTCACCCCCTAGGACTTCACCTCCGGCGCCCCCGGCGGTGCCTGCGCCCTCAGCGCCTTAGCCCCCTGGGACTTTTGAATCCTTTGAATGGAAAAAATCGGTTCGGCACCTATGAATAATAAAATAAATAAATCAAACGTTTCGTCTACGAACCAACAAACGAAGGTTACATAAAATCATATATATAATATAAAGTCTCTTTCAAAATTATATATTAGATAAATTTTTTTATTAATAATAAGCAGTTAAAGAATTACATTTATTGACGTGCAATAATAAATTGACGGAATATATAATAATGTTCAAACGGATAGTTATTATAATAGTATATTAGTTTTTGTAGACACTGTTTTCGATTAGTTCATTTTGCAATGTATTGTCTTATTGTTTTAATGACAATCGTAAAGTAGCTATTACCGTAAAAAAAGTCATTCACGGAGCAATTTTTTGCTCAATAAGTTGCTTGCTACGATTTTTTTGTTGCGAGCGATGTACGAACGATTTATTATTACATATGCATCGAATGTTTTATCAAACCAAAAATTATTTTACCAAATACATAGATCAAATGTAGCGACAGTCAAAAAGTTAAAACATTCATTACAATATTTAATAATATTTTAAGATCGTAAATTTCTAGGTATATACTTTTGTGAATAAAAGCCTTTTTAGTTGACAGACAAGTTTCTCGTCGTCGTCGACGAGAAACTTAGATCATCTAAGATCATCTTAGTTCCACTAAACGTAGATAATCTAAAAGCAATTTGTAAAACAAATCGAGAGACTTACTGGAACTCTATAAATAAACAAAAAGTGTATTTTAAATGTTTTTTTGAAAGTGTATTTATTATAATTGCTTACTTTTTCAGCATAAAAAGTGACAATTGAAGATTTTTCTTTTACTAACCGCCTGGAACGGATTCCATTTCCAAATTTTGGTCTACTCAATAACAACCACAGTTTTTTTTATTATTTTAGTTAAACTAGCGGCGTGGACTAGTGGTTAGCATAGTATGCTTTCGAGCAGAGGTAACAGGTTCGATTCCCACTAGACTCCCGCTGCTGGCCAGACCTTGGTTTTTGACTCGAGGTCGATCGTTTCTCACCAGAGTTTGCCAATTTTTCTGATTTTCATTGCAACGGTGCCTGTAAAATTGGCATCTTCTTTCCTATCACTCGTACTAATCTCAAGTCATTCAGCATCTTGAGGACTGCCAATTTGACTATAAAAATTCTGCAAAATTTTTTCCATAAATGTCACTATATAAAATGCATTCATTGTATAAAATGCTTATAATATATTGTATTAATTGATTGACTGTATATATCTGTTTAAAAATGCACTCATCGCTTCGGAGCGAAATGTAAAGGTGAGTGTTCAACTATAAAAAAAAATGTCAGCTTCATACAAATTTATATGTAGTTTATCCATTTCAATATATGTGTGTACATATGAGCCGTTAAATTTGAGTAAAATTAGTTACATTTGGCTTAAAAATGGCGTAGGTCCACTTTTCTTCATTTCGAGATGCTTAATGTTTTGCGTATAACAATATGATATTTAAAAGTAATGATTGTTATTTTGCTTTTCCGATATTCTGGACATATCAAATCAAAAGTAGTGATAGCAATTTTTAAATGAAGTCAAACTGAAATGGTGTTTTTGGAACTGAAAATGGACTTTCATTTATAATGAAAAAATGATACAAACGCAATACATATAAAGTTTATATTATAAGTTTAATGTGGAGTGTGGGTTGTTGATCCCTGCATAGTCATTGCATCGCTTCCAATCGAGTGAGAAATCTGCCAAGTTTTATCCAGATTTAAGCATACTGAAGAGAGTTCGGAGAAAATCGCACCATTCACCAGTCGAAGATTGGATCTGTCACATTTGTAGACATTTTGACACAGTTGGACTATTTCTGGCGCGGGTTCGATTGAATATTATCATATGTAATACATATCTATATATTATACATACATATCACATGATGAATCACATTTCCATCCATCTAATTTCGAGCCAAGCGACGCGGAAAGCCAACTTCATCGATCACGTTCGATTTGCTCGAGCGGAAAATGTACCAAGTGAATATATACATATGTATATGTATGTATGTATGTGGGTGAAATTATAATTTGCATGATTTTAAAATGGCGTTTTCGAATTGATTTTCCATTGTGGATTTTATAATTGGTGCGGTGGAAGCGTAGAAACAGGGCCCACTTTGCTTTGTTCTTGTTAATGTCGGGACAAAGCACGATAAAACCTTGGCCCATTTTCATTTTCTTCAGTTTCCTTCCTTTGAAAATGCAAAGGAGTTAATTAACAATGCAAAAAATAAATTGAAAATTATAATATTAATATGCAGACCGTATACCTATTTCGACTCGAGAGCACTCTAACTCTTCTCTTAACGTCAAAGTTAAATTAACTAATCACTATGCGATTATGAAGAAAATACGAAAAATTATTAATTGAGGGACTTAAGGCGGGGTAAAGAAATTATTAATAATGATGATTAAAGGACGTGTCTTGCGTAAAATAGCTGCTTCTTTAAGATGCAAAATAATCGCTCTAAAGCTTAGGTTAAATTGTGTAAAATTTGGTTATTATTTTTACTTCGTTTTAATTATTTATTATAATTGGTCTATAATTGTCTATAATTCTATGGCTCTATAATTGGTCCAAAGTTTTTTTGCACTAAAGTGTCTCAATTAACCAAATATTATGTGTATAATAATGGCGGACGTCATTTCCACTTATGTATATTGATGACCTAACCGAGCAAAATAGCAAAGTTTGAAAACGATCGGATAAGAACCCAAACTTTTTCAGACGATAAAATTGATTCTGAACTAAGAAAAGTCTACCTCTGTAAAGTAGCTTCATATTGGTTGATGTTCGAATGCGCTGATAATTTAAATACTGCTCCGTAGGTTCAGGTTCAGCATCCAATTTTATTTATTTTTAATGTATACCATTAAGGTCTAACAGGTAACCGCAATGCGCCTTCCTGGCCAGAAATTTGTATATTTGATACAAGTTTTATTAAAATTATACAAAGTAAATACATATAGATTAGCATCCACAGAGACATCTATGGTCAAATTTGTAAATTTGCATCATTTTATACAATTCAGCGAAACTCGAGATTGCTGAAAATTCAAGATTTGCGAGAAAATGGGTAAGGTTGCAAATTTGTTGGAACCGTTTCAATGATAATCAGATAAATTGGCAAATTCTGATGAGAAACGATCGATTTGCAGTCACAAATCCAAGGTCTGTTCAACAGAAACCAGTGGGATTTGAACCAGTGATCACTGGGCTCAAAGCATTATTATGCTAACCGTTAGTCTATTCTGATAGTAAATTAAAGGCCAAAGTCGCTACACAGCCTTTATTCAAAGATCCCATAGGTCCACACGGAACCACGGTGTACTCCAGACTAATCTGATCTACCATGTGTACCTCCATACAAAGGACAAGTTGCACAGCACAGCTTCCCCGATCCATTAATGTGTCTATTTTCTAGGCACTTAAATGTCTACACTGCCGAGTCTATTGTCTGCGAAAACTCCAGCGTAACCTTTGTTCGGGCACTTACTGAGTCCCATTAGCCTAATTCGGAGTCTCTATTGTTCACCCACGAATACATTTAGACAGTGGATACTCTATCCCATGTTCCAACGTTTATACTTTCGAAAGAGACTTTGTAAGTATGTAAGTATTGTTGGTTCATAAATCCGTGACATCATCGAACAAATTAACATTCAAAAAAATTTAAATAAAATAAAACTATACAAATAAATTTAATAAAATGTTAACTATTAGATTGGCCATGTTTAAGCGGTTTATATTATAAATACCGGGCGAAGCCGGGTAAAAACACTAGTACTTTATAATATGTATAAACATGCGTATTAGATGTGTCAACAAATTTGTAAATGGTTATTGACTAATTTAAATATAACTAAGCTGTGATTTATAACAGACTGAAAATTTATTTGTGAATTGATAAAAATAGTATTGAATTTAGGATTGAATCCGAGCAATAGACGAAGACGAATTTATTTCTCAAATCTTTGCATGCTAAAAATGAAAAATAAAGCATATTTCGTCTATACGAGCAATAAAACGGCTTTGGAATTTAAGATGAACATAAAATTGCAGATGGCATTGTTTCGTGACAGATTATTTCAGACAGACAACACGAATCCTCAGCGATTTAATATATTTAAAAGAGCGCAGCCTCTCTCCAAGTAAAATTAAAATAATTTTCAATTTAGTCGGAATATTCTCCCAACTCTTCTCATCCCATCCAATTTTTGGTGTTGACTTCCAGCACTATGCTTGAGATATCAACTCCAGCGAGCAAGAGCATTTATGCAGATGAGGACAGTGGCGTATCTAGGACTTAAATATAATTCTCAGACCATTTTATTCCGAGAATTATATTTAAATAATTGTGATATATTAATTCCTTATCGAATATCATAATTATTTACATATCCTTTTTTGGTCGTTATTCATTTTTCTATTGTCATGTACAATACATATCTATATGTATTATATATATATATAAATAGGTTTATTTTATTTTTATTTTTATTTTTTATTACAATCAATGTACACTCGTCATTACAGATCGCTCCATTGCGACGAGTGTATGAGAACGGTCAGACAACAACGTATACAGTACGTTGAATAAACATCGAATGCAATAATTAATCAAGTACAGAAATAATAATCGTATTGACTTCTATGGATTATTTTTAGATTTTGTGCACAATTATTATTACAATTTTTATACGCATAATAAACACAAAATTATACATCTATAGATTTCAGATATCTGTGCATAATTTCTACAAATTATACACAAAGATTTTTGTGACAACAGAAAATGATATATTACCAATTTTCAGGAATCGTTTCAACAATGATCAGATAAAATTGGCAAACTCTGATAGAGAAACGATCGATTTGGAGTCAAAAAACCCCCAAATCTAACCAGCAGTTTGTCGAGTCGAACCATCGATCGCAGTGGTGCTAAATATGTACGCTACCATTAAGCCAAACTGCTGGCTTAATGGTATATACATGCCTTTACTATCTAAATGTATGTGATATGGTGGATGATATACAGGTGAGTCTAAAAGTCTCAGTATCAACGGTTGTAGGACGAGGTAACCACTTATTATAGTTGACCACAAGCGAAAAAAAAAGCACAACTTTATAAATAAGGCATATTCGATTCTACTTACTGCTGCTCTTTTACCACAACGAAATTATTTACAAAGTCTTAAATCTGTCGTGGAATGAAGGGTCGGTTATTTCCCCAGCGGCTTTACTTTTCGTACTGGAAAACTACAGAAAGGAATGAATTTGCTCGAAACTATGTATTTGGCATTCATATAAACATAAAAAGCGCATATTCAATGCAATTTTTAAATTGCAGGTTTTTCAACTTTGAAAATGTATTTTTATGAGAAATTTAAACTTATATATCTGGGATCACATATTTTATTTTATTATTGTTTTATAATATAGTAGTGGTGCTATCCAGCCTCACTCGGTCCCACTTTTGACAATCTATTCCGTTTTAGCACGGATATAATAATAGTAACTTGAAATGGAAATGCAGTCTTGTAGTGAGAATACTGTGGAACCATGAAAAAAGTCTTCATTTTTTTTTTTTTAATTTAATTTATGTATATTTAAATCGAAAAAAAATATTTAACTTTTTGCCTTCTCTCGGGTACCATTCAAGCACTTCTTTTGTCCATCTTTCGTCCATCCTCCTAGCTACGTGACCCGCCCATTGCCATTTCAATCTCTTCACTCTATCCACTATGTCCACTACCCTTGTCATGCTTCTCACCCACGTGTTCCGCTTTCTGTCTTTCCTCGTTATGCCAAGCATACAGCGTTCCATACTTCTTTGAGTGCATTGGATTTTGTTTAGCATCTTGGCGTTCAGTGTCCAGGTTTCACATCCATACGTCATCACTGGCAAAACGCATTGATCAAAGATCCTTTTCTTCAGGCAGAGTGGAATTTTTGATTTAAAAACAGCATTCATACGTCCAAATGCACTCCATCCTAATTTCATACGTCTCTTTATCTCTTCATCTTTACTACCAGACATGTCAATTATTTGACCTAAATATAAATAATTATTTACTACTTCTACTGGTTTATCATCTAAGGGGATGCTATCAGGCATGCAATAACTATTGAACATTAGTTTAGTCTTATCTACGTTAATTTTTAATCCTACTTTTCTACTTTCCCTGTCCAGCTGTGTTAGTCTGATAAGTAGGTCAGCTGAATCACGAGCTACTAAAACTATATCGTCTGCGAACCGAAGGTGACTCAAGAAGCGACCATTGATGCTTACTCCGACTGTATCCCAATCCAAGTTCCTGAAAACTCCCTCAAGCACCGCATTGAATAACTTGGGCGAGATTGTATCTCCTTGTCTTACTCCTTTTCCTATGCTAAATCTATATATATATATATATATATATATATATATATATATATATATATATATATATATATATATATATATATATATATATACATTTACTTATTTATTTATTTAATTTATTATTTTAAAATAATAACAACAACAATAAAATGACCAGTGTGACCTAACAGGTTGCCCCAAAGCGTCACACCGGTCTTACAAAAAAAAAAAAGAAAAATAGAAATAAAATAACAAAGAAAAAGCAATAAAAATTCCAATCATTCATCTCATTCAAATAGTCTCGTATTGAATCTCAAGAAACTAACCAGCTCATCAACATGACAGTTGAACAGGTCAAAATGCTCATCAATCACATTAAGGAACCAGACAGCTTCCACCAGTGACGAGTTCTTGAAAGTAGACGTTCTTGCAAAGATAGGTTGAAAGAGTCGTCGATTACGCAGCACTCTACCGGTCTCAGGAGCCCAAAACTTAAGCTCTGATAAAATCGAAGGATTGTCAACAACTCCATTTAAAACTCCAAAGAAGTATTTGGAAATGGCAACAATCCTTCTAGAAGCCAAATAATTAAAGCCCAAGGTACCTTGCAGAAACGCTGTGGGAAATAAATACGGATAATACCCATACTTTTTCAAGTATAGGTATCGTAGAAATTTCTTCTGGACTCTTTCTATCAATAGAGATAATTTAATTTCAGTAGGACTCCAAATTACAGACCCAAACTCCAATATGCTCCGGACAAGCGAACAATAAAGTAACACCATTACATATATTCGGATCTTGGAAGTAGTGAGAATTGCGCAGACCAAATCCAAGCATTTTGGTAGCCCTACAGCACATATTTGAAATATGAGTCGAAAATTTGACGTCACTCCTAAACAGTATACCAAGATCAACAGTTGAGTCAGTTCGTGTTAATTGATAGTTCCGAAGACTATAAGCGAACTCATATAGATATATAAGATTATTATTATTTCCATATATATTATTATATTTATATCATAGGTGATATGACAGGAATTACATTTGTACACAAGAATAATTTCAAATATTACAGTACAATTATTTATTTATTTATTTAAGTTTAAGTTTGGACCTTGGTGGCATTACAGGAGTCCTTAATGCGCTACAATGGTCGAAAAAATACAGAGATGAGAAAAATAAAAATTTATATGTACATATACATATGCACAGACAAAAATATATTTAAACTTATATTCATAAAAAACAATAGATAAAGATAAAAATCAAATAATAAAATACAAAGTAGGGAATGTCTTGCATATTCAGCCAGCACCAATATACATACATATGTATGTACATACATATAAGGACCAGCCGCAAATACAAAACATCCCTGCCAGGATTTTCTTTCACAATTACTGTACACAACCACAGCGTAGTACACTGGTAGAGCTATTGCATATCAGTATATACATATGTTTGTAGGTCGTGGCTTCTCTGCTGTATTGTCTTGTGGTTATTAAAATACAAATCGACCGTCTCCTGTAAGAATTTTTAAATTTTTTTCTAACTTAATTGTTGTGACGGATCCAATAAATCTGCATCTTTTCCTTTAGTTTATCGCAAATCCGAGTCATTAGCATCTCGAATTTGTTGAATGCTATAAAATGCTACCTACATAATGTATATCTCGCAAATTTGCTGTGAATCAAAATTTTGTTGAGTATACATAGATGTCTCTATTGTATTATAAGTACTGTTGTGTGAAAAATTATAAGTACTTAGGTACAAAACTAATCTAACCATACGTTGCGCCTAGGTGTAATTCCTGGCATGGCATATATGATGTATGTACAGGGCCACCGAGAGGAATCCTGGGCCCTGGGAAAAATAATTTCGGGCCCTTAAAAATATTCAAATATTTTTAAGAACTATTAGAAAAATATCTATTTTGGTTGCTATTTTTTTTAATATAATACATAGGTATTATTTCTGACACGGGGCCCTAAGAGTAGTCAGGGTCCTGGAACTCTACCCCGGCTCCCACCCCTCTCGTCGGCCTTGTGTGTGTATATATGTATATATATATATAAGAATAAGATAAACATCCCCTTCTCCATTAAAAGGCCCAGAATGATTATTATCCCAGGGTCTTGGTTCGCTCTCAACGGACCTGCTCACCAGTCAATCACTAAGATATTTCTCCAGTGGTTTCCTATTGTCTTCTGTAGAGGACGGAATAAATTATTGTGAAGGGGTAATTGTGTCAACCTCAGGAACCGATAGAAAATCGCCGACCTGGATTAAAATCTCAGGATGATGGGGGGGGGGGGGGGGGGGTGGCTACGGCACCCTTCAAAGACCCTTGCAGATACAGGTGTTGGATTAGCGACTTTTTTAGACGCGAAAAGGGAGGGGGAGGGGTGGACTCGGGGAGAGGCAAAGGAGGGGGACCCCAGGGGGCGCAGCGCCCTAAATGAATTCCAAAAAATGGTTAAATGGTCAAGTAGTGCGAGAGAGCGTGGCGCGTACAACCGGGTAGCCGAGAGACCCACACAGCCTCACGGCGCGGATCAATATTGCTGGCGTCCAGGGCGAACTCTCTCCCCCACCAGCCGCGCTGTCTCCGTTTCTGGCATTGCCCGAAAGCGGCGCCAAGCGATTATCGTCCGTACGAGCGCTGGAGGCAAGTGTCAGATCGGCGCGTGTTGCTCCGGGCCCGTGTTGCGGTCGTGCGATTTTGAGCGGCGCGCGCCCGTCGCGCAAGTGTCAAAATTGCGCGACAGTGGCGCGCGCGAGCCGAAGTGGGTCTAATTACGACGTAGCTAAAGGGCTAATTTCGCGTGCGCGTGACTCTTTACGATCGCGGTGCGCTTAGCATTTTTGAACTTACTCGCTCGACGAGAACTTCCCGTGAAAAATGTTTACCACTTACATTATGTACGACCCGTTGCACAAATGTATTCTTATTTAATACAATTGTGCTATAATTACACTTTTAATATAGTTTTTGTATACGTAGATGTAAACGTCAAACTTTGCACGATGTATAGCAATTTTCTGCAGCGTAGGATGACAAACATTGTTGCTATGCATTTATATCGAGCTATAATCAAAGTAATTACATTGTATGCAGTGCAGTGGCACATACATATACTATGTCATGAGATTAAGCATTGTTAATGGGGTAATGTATGCAGTTGGAAACGACTATAACGGCTTCATCCGAGGTCGTCGCAATGATAGCATTGTTTATTTATTTATTCAAGTTTAAGTTTTGAACATTATGGCATTACAGAAGTACATATCTAATGCGCCAAAATGGTCGAAAAAATACAGAGAGGTGAGAAAAATAAATATATATACATACATACAGACAAAAATACATTTATACTTAATCATAAAAAAACAATAGCATTAGCAGATAAAGTAAAAATATCAAATAATAAAATACAAAGTAGGGAATGTCTTGCACTTCCCTGCGAGGCCCCAATGGAAGATCAAAATTCCACTCATATATCTCATTCAATTATGAAAATAACTACCAGACAAATAGGTTAAAATAGTCTCCGATAACCTACGCTCACCAAGATGGAAAATATCACATATAGTCAGTCCTCATTGTAGGCTTGAAATGTATTATTTGGAGTCGTAAATCTAGTTAGAGTCATCACATTTTATATATTTTAAATATTCATTCGGTAACGATTAGGAGACTTAATCAATTAGTGGATTGGGGCCGATTTTAATTTCGATTGTTGCATACAATTGGGCTTGATTTTTACTTTAAATAAATGTATATTTTACTATGATGTCATTGTGGGTTTTACGCTTGAGAAATTATAGATTATAAATTTGAAATCATATACAAATGTAGGTGAAAAATAGTAGGTAGGATGGTTTTGCTAATATGATGAGGAACTTTTTCAATAGTGAAATCAGATAAATTTGCAAACTCTGATAGGAAACGATCGACTTTGAGTCACAAATATCCAAGTTTGACAAACATAGGGTTGCCACCCCCACGGGTTTAGCTAGTCATATTCGGGTTCCGGGTTTCAGTGTTACTTTTTTGGGTGTGTAGTAAATCCCCCACGAAATTATAAAAGTAAATAAAAATGAATATTAAAAATTCACAACTGTATGCAAAGCGTATAAAAAACTAAAGAGGTCTGTGGCGCATACTCGTGTACGAAATGTTTAGCAATATCTCGAGTACAAAGAATTGTTAATGAAGCGAAGAAGGTAAAATATGTACAAAAGGGCCACTAATTACTTGCTTTAACGATGCTGGAAAATCCGTAAATGTAGAATTAGATGCCGATAAACTGTATGATGATATCCGTCTTCTAAAAAATATCATTCTGCAAATCAAATCGCTCGATTTTCCTATCGATAAAAATGGATAAAAATATTTTTCTCTAATGTTTTCACCGACCCTTATAATCCTCATAATATATAAATTCGAAAGAGACTTTGTAACTATGTATGTATGTAAGTGTGTAATGTTGGTTTGTAAAATCTAAAATAAATCAAAGTTTCTATGACGACGATTCGATATATATTTTTTTCGATTCAAATAAAGTTAATAAAAAAGCAAATGAATATTTACTATTAGATTCGCCATGTTTAAGCTGTTTATATTACAAATACTGAGTGAAGCTGGGTAAAACAACTAGTTTTGTATAATTTCGAAATGTGATTCTCCGATTAATAATAATTTATATGAATAAAATATAAATAATTTTTATCATAATCCTTGGGTGACACCTGGGTATGAGGTGGAAACCCCAGAGCAACAGCACTGCAGAAATACTCCGAATACATTCTTTTAAATTGAGGTCAATTCGGGGCTTCAATGTATATTAAAATATCCAGCCAACTAGCCAACAGTATGGCTTTGTGGTTGCGTTTATGTTTAGCACCGAGAGATTACTGGGTTCAATCCCCTGCTATTCGTTAATACTGATGTTTAGACTTTGTGACTCCAAGTCGGTCGTTTCTTGTCAGAGTTAGCCAATTTATTTGATTTTTATTGTTCAAACGGTTCCTCAAAATTGGTAAAAATTGACCTACCTGCTGTCAAAAATATCTGAATTTGATTTATGTGCAATATGTAAATTATTATGTACAAGTCTAAATCCGTAGATGTCTCAATTGATTAATTGTTAATTTTGTATTCTTCAGCCTTTCGAAATACAGTGATTTATGTAATAAAAATGCTGCAATGTTTGTAATTAATTGTCTAGGAAGGCGCATTAGGGTCTATCTGTCAGGCCTATATATATCTATGTAAAAAGAAAATGTACTGTTTCTGTCGCACAGCCCTACTTACGTGTGCGCGAGCAAGACACGACTCGGTATGACGTCACCTAGTCCCCTTCCTGCTCGCGCACATGTAAGTAAGGCTATGCGACAAAAATAGGGAGAATTTTACAGCACTCCATTGATAGGTGGATATATGTATGTATTTACATTACGGATTCCTTATGTTTGTTCTCATTTGAAGTTTAAGAAGTTAATTTACGATCTTTATTTTGATCAATTAAATATTTTATGGGTTGATGTGGTTCGTCTTTTGAAATACTTCAGTATATATGTACATATATATGTTACTATAAACTATATAAAGAAAATTTAATCAGAAAAGTTTCTAACGTACGAGTACTAATTTCAAACAAAGGGATGTTATGTATGAAAATCTTCAAGTAATACTTTCGACCATATTACACGGAACTTTAGTACTTTGCAGTACTATGATGAAATGCTTGGAATACGTTCGCACAAAACAACCCACAAATTCTTTTAATATTATAATATAAACAACAGCGGAAAACATTGCAGACAAACCTACTTAGTGAGAGGAAATGCCGATTTACGAGGACTTTGCAGAATTTAGCTTTTGTTGTTTGCGCAAATATTTATACACATATAATATTATAGACAGGTACGAAAGTATGAGGCTTCCTTCGAGAACACTCTACGAGTAAGGCTTCACCGGCAAAGTTAATGTTAATGAGAAATTAATCCCTCCGCTGGCCATTTTCGCAAAGTTGAACAATTTTTCGCTAATATTCGACCCCGGGCGATTGTCAATTTTGGCAATTGGGCTTTTAGTCGTTAGCATACAAACGTTGATAATTCAATCCACCACAAAGTCAATGAGTAACGAATTCTACGAGAGTATTACGCAATTCGCCCAGTCGGGTACACATCTGGGGAACAATGGACCGTTCGAGGGGGTGGGTCTTTGCACCCTTCGGTCCGTTGCGAAAAATGTCTCCTCCGCGGCTTTAAACCCCCATCGACAGCAGTCTGAAGAATGGGCACTGGTCAAACATACCCCCGACGATAAATGGTCGACAAATTAATGGGCGCGCGATGGTTAACGCTTGTTAGCCGCCTAATTAAGGGTGCGGTCTTGTGATGGGGTGCGCTCACGCAACTTCCTTACACATTGTAATTACACGGTTAGTATTTAAACCAGAAGTTTAACCAGGAGAATGTTAAATAGGTGAAGGAACGGTCGGGAAATTTCGAACGCCTGTTCTGGTCGGTTCTTATGCTCGGTCTACGCGCGGCCAGTCGTTTAGTTGAGTAGAACTAATCAAATAATTCACTCATTTTGTTTGGTACGTATAAATTTGATGCTAAGTGCCTTTTTAGATGGACTTTCATTCAACTTGATGACTGGAAGTATTATATATAGGGATGATATCAAATTTTATTTTTGTTACGTCGTGAGAGTTATTTTGGAGAGGGGCAATCTTTTTACTTGCAGGGAAAAATGTTTTAGATGTGGTAATTTGCATATCATTTGTCTAATTTGTCGGGAAATAGGGCTATTTTTCCGGGCCGATAAATGGTACCCTATTACATATATGTACATATGTATAATATGTATCTAATATATATGTAATTTCGAAAGAGACTTTGTATGTAAGTATCTTTGGTTGGGAATTTCGTAAACAAAACAAAGTTTCTACAATTAAACTAGAAAAATCGTAAAATTCTAACAAGAGACAGTCCATTTGTATTGTAATAACTACAAGATCTCGCCAACAGCATATTTGGCCAGGATTTGAACTCACAACCTCTCTACTGGTATGCAATAGCACTACCAGTGCACTACGCTACGGCTATATAAACATTGTACATACATAATACATTACAAATTGTACTTACATAATACAGAAGATTTGTGACAGCAGGTAGGATGATTTTTTTTTTCAATTTTAAGGAACCGTTTCAACAATGATCAGATAAAATTGGAAAACTCTGATAAGAAACGATCGACTTGGACTCACAAGCACCCAAGTCTGACCAGCAGTATAGCGGGCTCGAACCCAATAATCATTTGGTGCTAAACATACATGCTACCACTGAGCTATACTACTGGCTATATGTATGTATGTCTAAATAAGTTTAGGGATGAATTAGACAACAAGGAATATATGTATGTATGTACATATACATACATATTTATATAAATATATTTAAAGGGCTCTACTTGAATTGTTTTGCATTCTAAATTATATAATTTTTCGAACCTGTTAATAAAAATTTCCCAGGAAAATTTCATTTTTCCGATGGCCTATTCTGCTTCCGATAATTTTATAATATACTAGTTGAACCGGGCATGCGTTGCAATGCCATAATAACGCATGCAATTCCCGTTCCCGTTCCCGTTCCCGTTCCCGTTCCCGTTCCCGTTCCCGTTCCCGTTCCCGTTCCCGTTCCCGTTCCCGTTCCCGTTCCCGTTCCCGTTCCCGTTCCCGTTCCCGTTCCCGTTCCCGTTCCCGTTCCCGTTCCCGTTCCCGTTCCCGTTCCCGTTCCCGTTCCCGTTCCCGTTCCCGTTCCCGTTCCCGTTCCCGTTCCCGTTCCCGTTCCCGTTCCCGTTCCCGTTCCCGTTCCCGTTCCCGTTCCCGTTCCCGTTCCCGTTCCCGTTCCCGTTCCCGTTCCCGTTCCCGTTCCCGTTCCCGTTCCCGTTCCCGTTCCCGTTCCCGTTCCCGTTCCCGTACCCGTTCCCGTTCCCGTTCTCGTTCCCGTTGCCATTTGTCGGAAAAATGCAGGCAGTGAACATATTTGAAATAATACAATTATTTGTTTATTTTACCCTAACAACGCAGGTCGCGACGTGAAAACATTTGAAATTATTGCGTTGCAATGACACTTCCCGGTTTTCCCGTTTCCGTTCATACAACAAATTGCGACATGCATACAACAAATCCTGAAAGTTTCATCGTAATCGGTTCAGTGGCTTAGGAGCCTATTCGAGACACACACACACACAGACATTCATTTTTATATATATAGAAGACTAGCTGTATTACCCGGCTTCGCTCGGTATATGTAATATAAACCACTTAAACATGACTAATCTATTAGTAAACATTTTATTAAATTTATTTGAATAGTTTTATTTTTATTATTAAATTGATTGTCATGAACAAACAAACATATACACAGACATATATAAATCTCTTTCGATATTATATGTATACCAGAATCCGGCGGCCCCCCCCCAGTGGCACCTTCGCCATCGGTGCCGTCGCCCCCCCGGAGCCTTCGCCCTCGGAGGCTTTAACCCCTAAGGCTTCGCCCTCGGAAGCTTTGCTCCCGGAGACTTCGCCGCCGGCGCCTGCGCCCCCTGGGACTTCGAAACATTTGAATCGAAAAAAATCGAATTATTTTTTCGACGACGTCATGGATTACGACCCAACGAACGATGGTTATATACATACAAAGTCTCTTTCCAAATTATATATAGATAGATAAATAAGAAATACTCATACTTAAAAAAAAAAATTATGGCATACTTACAATTGACTTTTAGAGCGAGAAAATACATTAATTTTAGTACAAAGTGTGATCTATAGGAATATTAAGTTAACTTATGCAATAGCTAATGTAGTTGACTAAAGCGATCTCACTTTAAGTAGGTTTTTCATACTTCACATTTAGTTATTTTGTTAATTGGAGGGGAAGATAACAGTTAAGATTCTCTAATCAAAATCTTTCTAAGCTTGGAATGAAATATCAAATTTGATCGTCTAAACTTTATTCATTATAGCATCTATGCTAATTCTACTCAAGTTGACTGAATTCTCATGAAGCTGTCATTATTTTCTATACTATATTTCTGTAATATAATATGTATGTATGTATTTATTTTTTTATTTATTTTTTACATAGATATATAACACGAAGGCTTGACAGGAAGACCCCAATGCGCCTTCCTGGACAATTAATTATAAACAGCATATTATTATTACACAAATCACTGTATTTTCAGAAGCTGAATAACACGAAAAAACAATTAATTAATTTATTAACAGAATTAATCCATTGAGACATCTATGGATTTTGATTTTTGTGCATAATTTTCACAAATTATACACATGAAAGATGATTTTTTGCCGATATTAAGGAACCGTTACAACAATGATCAGATAAAATTGGCAAACTCTGATAAGAAACGATCTTTTTGGGGTCACAAATACCCCCAAATCTAACTAGCAGTATGGCGGATCGAACCCACTGACCACTTGGTGCTAAACATATACGCTACCATTAAGCCATACTGCTGGCTAATATATCAATTTTTTTCATGATTTCTACTTTTATAGATTATCTCTCTAGCATTGCTAAGATTTATTTTTGCTTTTTTTGAAATGAATATGTAAATAAAAATTTATATATTCAATTACAGCTCAAATTTTGTCAAAAATGTGAAAGCTGTCATATTAATTTTTAGGCTATTTTTTGCTTTTGCGAATATCTGTGGTAAAAACTACATAGACTATGAATTATTTTTACATGTATTACATTACATAGGTGTCGAATCTGTTGAAAATGTAATATTATATTATTGTGATATGGAAAAAAATCGTAAACAAAACAAAGGTAAATATTTGTCGAATATCGGAAAAGTGTAATAAAAATTTTCATTCGCAGGCATACGCACGTGGAAAAACAATTTGTGGTATCGAAAACATATCGATATTTTCACATCCTATTATACGATTTATTTTGCGCCGGAGAAAATTTCTCATATAATAATGCCCTTGGGGGAAGATTTGTAAAAAGTGTCTTTCAAACGCACAGTTTCATTCTGTTACCTACGCATAATAAATATACGTAAAATTTAAACATATAATATTGAGTGCCTATATACGTACATTTTATATGTAATTTTCGTAATTTGGAACGTCATTTCGCTTTCGGAACATTTTACTCCGGAATCGTTTATCATAATATTTTTCTCGTTAACTGTTAAGCTTTTACGTTTTTTCTCTTATTTTTATTGCGTTTAAATCAGTGCTACTCAAACTATGGTCCGCGGCCCAGTACTGGTCCGTGTACAAATAAGTAAATAAAAAATTAAAACATAATCTTATGATAACGTTGCATCATCTCAAGACAAGCCCTACAAACTCGAGATTATTCGGGATACTATGCCAAGATATAGGCGCGGATTATAAACGACTACACTGTTTGACAAATGACGACTTTTTTTTTGGTTCAGAGAATATCATATATTACTTTTCTTATAGATCTATGCCCAGTGAACCCGAATCTGGTAATAAAAAATGTTGATTGGCTCGAGATTCGGAGATATATGTGTTTTTTAAATCGCACGATTTTTCTATATCTTGGTGTTGTTCGGTCGATGTCTCAAAATCTGTCAATTTTCTGTTCAAAATGAATATTGGATTCTATAGTCGGATATTTTATCTTTTATTTGAAGTACTTTTCAGCTTTCGAATCTCTCTAAATAGTCGTCCAGTTGAAATCAAAAGTCAAAAGTACGTAATTTCACTTGGGATTTTTTTCCACTGTTAATACTATTTTATATTGAATATTTTCTATTGAAACATGTTTATTGAGATATCGTTCTGGCCACAATATTTTTTGTTTTCGTTTAAAAGGGTTAATTGGAAGTGTGCTGAATTTTAGATCGGTAAAATTTCGAGCTAAAAGCTCGTACTAGTATTTACTCGTATTTACACTCGTATTTATCTAATAACAAACAAGCTCATGTCTCATTAGTTTTTTTTTTCATTTTCATTTTTCATCTTTGTCTTAGTGCATATATGATTTATAGATATTGTACTTCTTTGAATTCAATAAAATAAATTTTACTACTTATATTTAATATTATTTTTATTTGTTATATGTATGAACAAATTTTCACTCATATTTATATATATATTTTTTTTATTTAAAAATATGATGCTGGTCCGTGAGAATTACTGAAAAATATATGCTGGTCTGCCAACTGAAAAAGTTTGAGTAGCACTGGTTTAAATGCTAATGGATTTCGCGCAAATGTATTTATTTTTTATATACGTAATTTCACACAATTTCGATGAAAATTTAACGAATTCATTCGAAAATGTCTCAAAATTTACTAAACAGCAATTAATTTATATCGCAATAAAAGTATGCCTGTTAAGTGTCAACAGTGAAAATTTAAATGAAAAATTTCATACTTCAAATAAATTAAGTATGATTACATTTAATGTATATTTCCATCGAAGTAAATGGAAATGTAATTTTATATTTACATTTTAAATGAAATCACTTGCATGTTGAAAAAGTGCTCAAACGAAAAGTAGAATATTTCATCAGTTTATTAGATTTTATTGAAGCTACGTTGGCGTAGAAAGCTTTTGAAAGGAAGAAGAGTACATTGATTATGCTTTGATTGAGTTTCAAATACGCATATACGTACATATAATATATGTAAATATATATATTCCGCATAATTTTAACTTACTAAATAATAAAATCTTACTAATATAGTTATGTTCGGTAAACTGGCTGAAAAGCGTACCAAAGGCCGAGGTACTTTCTCAAATACGCAAATTCTTGCGGATGAAAATGGGTCTTTGAAGCATTTTCGGCGAGGGTAGAGGGAAATTTCAAATACTTAGTAGCATCATTGAGGATACAACAAAAAAGGAATAGATGAATATCTCAGCAGAATGTCTGAACAATGAGAGGGAATTAAAGAACACGCTTACGAATTTATGCAGGCGGAAAATTCGGCGAAAAACCTCATCAACTCAACACGTATTTTGACAGGACGGAATACGCGGAAAAGTACATTGCTCGTGATAAGGCAATTAAAACAAATGGAGAACAAAATTTATATTTAAATGACTAGGAAAAAGTATATGCTTTCATTTACACGATGGATAAGTATTGCGATTTTGTTGTATCTAGAGATTAAAAGAGTATAAATTGATACTGAAAAGCTTAGTACATAGATATATTTACTCAAATTAACTTAAAATCCTTATAAAAATTGTGGTGTATTTTTTTTTTTGGTTTGTGTGGTGGTTTCTCAACATTACAGTGTAAATTGAGAACAATGTCTGTGTTTAAATGGGGCTAGCTTGCAAATAAACTTTCATTTAAACGTTATATTTGTGTAGTTTAAAGTTATTTGCTTTGAATCATTTTTGTTTGTATATAACATTATTTTTTTAAATGTGTAACTTTATTTATGAAAAGTACATATTGTTACAAAACTAAAATTTTATATAATACATATGTATATTAAAATACGAATCTATCTATATATATATATATATATATATATATATAGATAGATTCGTATTTTAATATACATATGTATATTAAAATACGAATATATATATATAATATATATATATATATATATATATATATATATATATATATATATATATATATATATATATATATATATATATATATATATATATATATATATATATATATATATTTGAATGTTTGTCTGTCTGTCTGTCTCGAATAGGCTTCTAAATTACTGAACCGATTACGATGGAACTTTCAGGATTTTTTGTATGCCTGTCCAGGAAGATTACTATGAAAAACGGGATAAAACCTCTTAATAATAATATTCGTAATTACGATTTTATCGACGCGAAAGTATGAAGTGCCATTGTGTAGTTAAGGAAATGTTTACGTTGTTAACCGACTTGCGCGCACGCATGCCAATGTACAAATACATTACGTATCACTCATACCAACCTGACATTACGTACCACTTATAACAATCCTACATATGTATATAACTCAATATTTGTCTGTCTGTCACGTATGCGTTCCTATACTTTACTATAATTTAATTTGATTATTAAGTATTAATTTGAAACTGAAACGTTCACTTATCGAAACGCATCGAGAAACGGGAATGCATGCGTTAGTGTACGATGGAACGATGGAACTATCAGGATTTATTGTATGCATGTCCGGGAAGCCTACTGTGAAAAAAAATCGGCCAAAAACAGGAACAGAAATGGGAAAAACGGGAATGAGTGGCATTGCAACGCAATAATTTCAAATGTTTTCGCGTCACGACATGCGTTGTTAGGGTAAAATAAAAAAATAATTGAATAATTTTGAATGTGTTCGCTGCCTGCGTTTTTCCTATGAATGGGAACGGGAACGGGAACGAGAACGAGAACGGGATCGGGAACTGGAACGGGAACGAGAACGGGAATGGGAACGGGAATTGCATGATATATTGTGGCTTTGCAACGCATGCCGGGTTCAGCTAGTACATCAATATAATAAAATGGAAATCTAATAATTACATTTAATATTTTGGATTACATGTTTTTTTATTTCTTATAATACATTATACCGTGTATTTCTATTAAACATCGTTCAATATATTTTTACATATGCATGCATACTTACATATGTAAGCATTTTTTAACATTGTATGGTAGTATTTTACATACACAATACAGGCTGCCAAATTTTATTTTATCTTATCAAAAGCAGTTAAAATTTCAAATTTAGATGAAATTGTCTATTAAATGTGTTTAATTGCAAAATTGTTTAATAAACTAAATATATTTAAAGCTAAAAGGATCCCTAATTGTGAAATCGACAACATCAAAGTCCCGATGGCGTTGAAGAAACCCGAGTGATTGGAGTTTCTCATTTCTCAATTTAAAGTGCAAGCGTTCAATTGATTCAATTAATAACCAATGGCGTTTTCCTGTTTACTCGCCGTTTTTTACTAACTACTTTTATGAATACGGACTATTTTTTTACTATTTAAAAATATCACTGGCCAAAAAAATTGCTACCCACATATAAAGACGACGAAAAGTTGTAATTAGTGATTGCAATACAATTTAATGTAATAATGTAATGCAATGTAATGTAATAATGTTAATTTGGAAAATTTACTGGTAATTCCCGGAAATTATTTTATCGCCAATTCAGTACATACACAAGCATATCATTGCATTAAAAATCAATGAAAACGGCGTGTTGTGGATTAGTCTTAAATTTGTTTATTTTCAGTATTAAATGTCCAAAAAGATGCATCCGTAAGAGCGGCTACATTGAAGCTTGCTTAACCTTTGAAGGACGAAGTGACGATATCGAATGAGTGTCCCAAACCGGGGTCCAGTAAGACCCCAGTATTTTTTAATCAAAATACAGCTTTTAATATGGGTTGAATATATATCTTATTAATGATTTTATACATCAACATAAAAAAATTTTTAGTCCTATAGCATGTTTTTGACTATTTTTGTATTAAAAAATAACGACAAGTATCAACACGCAAACGCACATAGGTAAGGCCAACAGGTGACTGCATGACTGCGACGAAAACAATAACTTTCGAAAATATAGCTGTCTCTTTCTCTCGATTGATTCATCGATTAACAAGAATATGCAAGCGAACAGTCAAAATATATGACTTATCGCTACCGCCTTTAAATCATAATTTGGAACGTAGTATGTTGAAATGTATAAATGTATTTTTTTTCGATGTACCCATTTTCTAAATCATACTAAATCTATTAAAATAAATTTATTGTAGTTAATTTTAGGAATACAAGAAATATAAGGTGACGATTTAACGAAAAACGTAAAAATTGGGGCATTTGAATACCCCACTTCGGCGAGGGAGGGTTAAGAGTAACAACACAGATCAACCAATGCGACCAGACAGACAGTTGTTTCAATTATGATCCAAACTTTCAAATGATCTAAACTTTAAATAAATACGATTAAAAAATATACATACACTTACATTATCCCGGGTCCTGGAAAAATAATTTCAGCCCTTGACGGATAATTGCAATCTCTAGTTGTAGTTCATAACATAATCATCAAGTGCATTTTCTTTGTACGTCGATACGAACCTACATATATGTACACAAATACATATATACAGCCAGCAGTATGGCTCGGTGGTTGGGCTTTTGCTTAGCACCAAGAGGACGCCGGGTTCGATCCCGATCGACCTCAATTCAAAATAATTTATTCCGAGTATTTATGCAGTGCTGTTGCTCTAGGGTTGTCACCCATAGATTATGATAAAAATTATTTATATTTTATTCATATTATTATTTTTTTTTATTATTTATTATTTATTAATAGTTTTGGACCATTGTGCCATTACAGGAAGAACCTAATGCGCCACAATGGCCTACATTTAACAAAGATAATACAAGAAAAAAACAGAAAAATTAGAAAGCAGAAAACATGGTTAAATAAAATAATAATAAAAAAGTAACAAAAGGAAAATAATAATACAATTAAAATAATACATAAAAATGTACAAAGGAGAAAGAAAAAGTAAAATAAATCAACAAAATATGAATAAAAAATAAAATCACAGCGAGGCCCAAATGGAAGAGAGTAGATTAAGATTCCACTCATACATCACATTCAATTTAAGAAAGTAATGATGAGCGCAGGTTACCAGATAAATATGTTAAGATAACATCTGATAAACTACGCTCCCCAAGGTGGAAAATATCACATTCAGGGACGGCTGCAACGATTTCATTGAGAAGTCGAATATCTCTTGGAATAGGAGCCATTCGAAAAAGAACTGTGCGAGCAGCAGGTACAATCAAATGATGATGTCTACCACGCACATAATTAAAAATTATTATTAATAGGAAAATAACATTTCGAAATTAAACAAAACTATGTAGTTGTTTTACCCGGCTCTAGAGGACGCCGGGTTCGATTTTGATCGACCTCAATTGAAAATAATTTATTTTCTGTAATGCTGCTGGTCAGACTTCGTCTTAATCTGTGGTTCAGTCTGTCTGGCGCTTTTCGATCGTTTGCACCGCATCGGATTAATGTACATACAATAAAAATTTATGTTCAAATTAATCACTGTCTCGTTAATTTCGAGTTTTCAGTAATTCAGCGACTTCTTCTTCTTTTTTATACCTCTCCTCGTAGGAGGTTGGATATCATGACATATATCTTCTCTCTATCCATGGTTGCCCTGAAAAGTGTTGTGGAGTCACATTGGTACCATCCACGGAGATTGCCCATCCATGAGATGCATCTTCTACTATACTTTTTATGCTACTTTCCCCTGCAATATGAGCTGTATGATTTCATATTTCGAGTAATACGAGTTTTCTGCGCTTCACGACGCTTAATAACTCTCGTTTTCTTTTCATTCGTTTCAATACTTCTTCATGTCCACCCAGGGGATCCTCAACATTCTCCTGAAACACCACATTTCAAATGCTGCCAGCTTTTTCTCTGTAGCTCGAGTCATGGTCCAGGATTCGACCCCATAAAGAAGTACTGATAGAACGTAGCAGTGTAGAATTCTCATCCTTAGGTCAAGATTGAAATCTCTATTGCAGAGGAGATCACGCATCTTGAAGAAAGCGTTTCGCACCATCTCTATTCTGATTTTAATCTCTTGTGAATGGTCCCATTGGTCGTTCAACCAGCATCCTAAATATTTATATTGATGCACTAGTTCAATGTTTTTGTCATTTATTTTTAGTGGCGTGGGAGGCATTTCCAGTTTTTTTTTATTTTTGGTAATAATCAGCGACTTACGTAATTTGATTTTGATTTTTAAATGCTTTTTATTATTACGAAATTATGTTTACAATACATCTTATATCTATTTTAATAGCTACTGATCTACTGATCATTTTCTATTTTACAATTTTAATTTAATTTGGTTGGTAATCACAGTATTATATTATTCTAATGTTAATCTAAAGCATAATAGGAAAAAGAGCTCAAAAACCTATTTACAATCCTTATAAATGTTCATAATACATCTAATACATAATATTAATTAAAGACTATCTAAAGTCGATGACCTAAAGCAGATTGTGTTTAGGTAATCTGTGTTTATACCTGAAGGGTATAGACATTTTGTTGTAATCACCGAGACTCTTCACAAGTGTGTTAGTATGGTTATTAGTGATTCTGTCATAGAATCTACTGGTTAGTTTGTTAGTAATGTCTGTGACAAACGGAATATTATATATGGCATGCAGTTTTTTCAGGTTAGTATATATGGGTGTATTATAAATTATTTTAAGTGATTTATTTTGTATTACTTGGAGCTTGGAAAGGTTAGTATTCGAGGTGTTATTCCATACAGGTGAAGCATAGGTTAATAATGGTAATATGAGCGTGCGATATAATTTTATTTTATTTAGCGTTGATAAAGAACTATGGCGATTAAATATTGGATATATTGAGGATATACCCCGCATCGCCTTGCATTTCGCTGCCTCAATGTGAGGTGCCCATCTCATTCTTTTATCAAACGTTACTCCTAAATATTTTATTACTGACTGCCATTTCAGACTTTCTCCAGAGGGGATTTTCAGATCTGAACTTGGCTTATGTTTTCTAACACTAAAGAATATGGCGTCTGTTTTGGTTTGATTAATTTGAATTTTCCACTTAGTGAAGTGTTCAGTCATTGTTTTAATTGCAAATTCAAGATTTTTAAGAATAGTGTCTGGTTTTTTGCTACTTGTGAAGCAAGCTGTATCATTTGCATATAGGGCTATGTGACAGTTTTTTGGAATAGGTGCGACTTACGTAATAAAAATGCTGCATTGTTTGAAATTGACCAGGAAGGCGCATTGAGGTTTACCTGTTTCCTGGTATATTTGTATATATGTACATATGTAAAAATATGTTGAATATAAGTTTGACATTTTTGAATAGTTTTCCATCAATAAAAAAATACTTTTTATTTAAAAAATTCTCTCTGTGAAGTTATTGGATTATTGCTTTATCATAAGTGATATATGAGTGTTGACGGTGGAAAATTGGATCGAATTGCAACGCGAATTGGATTCCGTCCATTTTCACGTCCGTCAAAAAACAATACATTTATTACAGACCGCATATTAGGTGTGCGAGTTTTCCCGATTTTCCTAGGTACATTGCCGGTCTGGTAGGGATGGGAGAAAAGGTGGTGGGGAGGCTCCAGGCCAGCTGTCTCCTAGTACGGACCGCACTGGGGCCAGAGGCGTCGCAACGCTCGCACGCGCTCCACAGCCCCGGGAAAATCGGCAAGAAAACTCGCGCCGGAAAAACATGCACCGCGAAAAATCGTAAAAACCCATACACGCTAATACGACAAGTCAAACTCACACGTTTCAAACGCGCCGGTTCATTTTATAAACTATGTGAAACCCGTCGGATGTTTTTCCCGGCGATGTCTCGGTCGCGCCGTCGTCGCTCGTGTGGTTTTCCGCGTTTTTCCGCATTTTCCGAGACATGTGAAGACGCCGGGGCGATACGACGCCCTTGCAGCGTCACGTTTGTAAACAATGCCGGCGTTGAATTGCCAACGACGACGTCTGTGGACACGGACAAAAGTAAATATATTTATATTTATATATATATGCCTGCTTGTAATTGATGATGATTGTAAAATGTGTGCAAGTTTTGGTTGTCAAGTGTCGGCTATGTCTATATAATATATGTACGTATATATGTATACATATCTCTGAATTCCACGCTCATGATAAAACTACATGTCTTTGTGTACAAAAGGATGAAATTTTCAAAACTTGTGTGTACATATTAGAACAATATAAAATCTTGCGTGAATTATGTCACACTGAGTGTGAATTGAAATTAACAATTATTATTACGGATTTATTAGTCTTTTAATAAAAAATGATGAAATTACAAACAGACGAATTGATAGCATATTAAAATTAATAAAATGATACCGTGTTTTTAAGATTATATTAATAGTTTATACTAAAGCGTAGATATGTATATAGTAGGTATAATATACAGGTATTAAGCAGCAAGAATTTAAGCTAGTTGATTCTGAAGGGTAAGAAAGGTTTATTAAAGAGTACATACATACATAGCGTAAACGCTTTGCTTTGTCTTGTTAATGTTATTTTAGATTGTATTATATTTATGCATATAATACTGAAGATTTTAGTCGATTTAGTAGAACTCTTGAAGGAAATTTTATGGAACTTCAAAATAAAACAAATAATATGTTATTAAATTATATATATGTACTTACAATATAATAATTTATTTATTTATTTAAGCTTAAGCTTGGACCATTGTAGCTTTACAGGAGTACCAAATGCGTCACAATGGTCGAAAAAATACAAAATATATAAATAACAAAAAAATCATTTATATAAATATAATCATAAAAAAACAATAGCATTATTATAATAGCAGACAAAGTAAAAATATCAAATAATAAAATACAAAGTAGGGAATATCTTGCACTAATAGTCAGCACCAATATATAAAAACGAGCAGCAAATACAAAACATTCACTGCTTGGCCCAAATGGTAGAGAGAAGATCAAAACTCCACTCATACATCACATTCAATTATGAAAATAATGATGAGCGCAGGCTACCACAGACAAATAGGTTAAAATAATCTCCGATAATCTACGCTCACTGAGGTGGAAAATATCACTGGAAAATTCAGCCTCAGCAGCAACGATTTCATCCAGAAGTCCATTGGATGCATTCAATGAAAAAGGCACAACCTTATTTTAAACAAGATAATAAATAATATTTATAATAATAATAATAAATAATATATATGTCAGTAAGATCAAAAGCACGTAGTTGTAAGTGTTGGATTCAATACTGATTATTTTTTTCACATGACGTAGTCAATGAAAATTTATAAATAGTATAAATTTTCATTTCATGTGTAAGAACATTGTGTCTACCTAAATGTGTATTTGCATGTATACTTGCATACGTAGAGAGTTTTATTGTCTGAAATTTGTTCCAAACGCTGTCTAAATGTACGTATATGTACATAGAGTACGTATATGTACATAGTATTGCAAAAAATGTAATATGCAAATGCGACCCATATCCAAACAAAGAGGGTTAATATATACCGCCATAAACTTAACTTTAACATCCGATGTGGCCCTTCTTCGCATCGGTGGACTTTTTATTGGGATCGGTGGACACATTTCCACATTCGGGATGATTCGGCTCGAAAGTCATCAGGTCAACGATCGATTTGCACGTACGACTTTATCAAAGGTCCGGAGACAGTCGTGTGTTGGCCCCGCATTGAATTTTTCAAATGTGAAAAGTAGGTTAGACAGTCGTAAACATCGAGTGTGTGTGTGTGTGTATTATGTTATTCTTTTTTATCGCAGAAATGTGTGTTTGTACGAGCACGCGCTAAAACCTGTTCTTATAGATAGAGCGAGTTACGACACATGCATATATTTATGTATGTATGTATGTACATATGTGTGATTATATAATATTGTATACTATATTATGTTCATCTGTGTCCGTCTGTCTGTCAGTGCTTAGCCAAAACTACTTTTCCTCGAAACGCTCATTCATAAAAAAAATTTTTACGTTGGCATTTTATGAGGCAGCATGTCATAACTAACAATTTGACGAATGTATTTAAAATAAAAAATAAAATATACATAGAGAAAAAAATTGACTAATCCTTGACTGGTCGGGATTAAACTCTGCAGAATTAATTATTCGCCGAGTGTAAAAGTAATTAGGTCACTCAAATTTATATATACATACATATTTTATTTTATTTTACATAGATATATACCAGGAAGGCTTGACAGGAAGACCCCAACGCGCCTTCCTGGACAATTCATTAAAAACAATGCAGCATTTTATTATTACCTAAATCACTGTATTTCGAGAAGCTGAAGAACACGAAATAACAATTAATTAATTAAATAATTGAGACATCTATTGATATAGATTTGTACATAATTTTTACAAATTGTACATACAATAAATACAGAAGATTTGTGACAACAGGAAATATATGTATATGTATGCTAGCGGAATTACTCTTTAAGTGAAAGTTAAAAAAAAGGATGTACATGTATGTATGTATAGGAATTTTTTTATAAAATTTTGTACTCCAAGGTTTAAGTCAGATAATTTTTTATTCCGAAATCGAAAAATGAAGATTTGCATGTCGAAATTTTTTTTTACTTTTTTAAGCCGATACAAATGTATATAGTATGTACATATAGGTCTGTTACCGAGAGTTGGCGCGAACAAATGCGCCTATGTAGTGTCAGTGAATAGGTTGCTGTCACACTGCATCATGCTGTCACACTGCATCATGCTGTCACACTGCATTAAATAATAAAAAGACGCTCTGTCTCTTTCGCGTGTTTCTGTATGAGTGCGAGAACGCGCCAACTATTGGTAACAGGCCTGTACCATTGGCGTGCCGTGAATTTTAAAACAGTGGACAAGGCATTGACAACATATATATTTTTAAATTATAATAGCCCGTCTGGAAGTGATGAGTAGAATTTTTCATTTTTATGTCAACAGAAATATCCTAAATAGCATGCCTTTCTAAATAACATTTTGTCTGTCTTCAAAATTCTTAACCTTCTGATTGATTTGTCGAACAATCGATCGAGAATGCCACATTACAACTCACGCTATTTGTTTCAACGCACTCCACCCTGTTGGAACCGATTCCTGAGCCGAGTTTCTTGCCATGTTTGAAACTTTGTGTAAATATTTTACCACAAAAAATAGCCCAGAATATTGTCTGATAGACACATATCAACGGTTCGTCTATACATAACAATTCGCCAGTACTGCAAAGGGAATAGAATTGAAACGGCAAGACCGTGCAAGCGAACGACGAGGCGGACCATACCGTAACAATCCACTACCACTACCACTACCTCAAGTAGGATCGATTCCGATTTCTAAAATTCGCTAATTCGAGTAAAAATATCAATATGGACAACGGTTTGAATTTATTGTCATTGAATTGTTGATATTTTTAATTTTAGGTAAAATATTTTAGTGGATTAGCCTAGTTAGTCCCTCTAGTACAATGACGGCACGTCACTGATACATACATATGTACATACATGGTATCTAAATTGCATATAAAATAGAGTGGTTATGGCTTTTTTTTCAATTCTCTAGGTGAAAGCATAAAACTATAATTTTTTTTAGGGATTGAATATAAAAAAAAAAATAAAACACAACTATTTCTACAAAATGCCTTTGCTTCCATTGCAAGACAAAAAAAAATCAAAATATTTTGGCAAGCACTAATATGAAACTGAATTTTATACGTTCATACAAAATATGCAGTATTTTTAACATGCTACTAATGATTTTAGTGAAATAATATAATTTTAGCAACTGAATGATCTTTGTATCTTGAATGTTCAATTGCTCATTCATTTGTTCATTTCGTCGAAAATTTATTTATTTAAATTATTTATGCGTTTGTAGTTTTGACCATGGACATGTTTGCTTCAATATAATTAATTGGGATGACACAAAAAAATAGTATACATAAAAATTCAATTTTAGATACAAGAAAATCAAATTGTAAATAGTAAACTTCATACTCGAGGCGATGAACCGCACTTTTATAAAATATTTTATATAACTAAAATGTATTCTTCCATACTTAAATATATAACTAGAATAACAAAATATTGGCTTCAATGCATATGTACATAATATCATTCATTCAAATATGTACACATTTGACTTTGAATCAACACCTAGATGAATTATAATAATTTACATGGATGGTGTAATAATTTTCATTCAATTAGCTATAAAACCGATTGAAGACAGAGCTGTCGCAAGGTGATAACATTATACAGCAAATTTGCGTTCATCGAGTCGCATTTAATCACTGTATTGTGCAATATTGTGACAATGATTAAATTCATCGATCGTTTTAGTGCACGGAACATATGCATATTAAAATATTAAAACGACCTTTGTAGTATTATAATTTAATTAGAAATCTAATTTAATTAGAAATATAAATTTAATTAGAAATCTAAGCCATCCCCTAGCTTCGTTTTTACCCGAAAATATTTACGGACAATGTTTTATGAAATTTCAATGTAAAGTTATGGAAATATTTTCTTATTACATACACACTCGTAGCCGTATGTAATTTGCAGGTATATCTATGCCTGTATATGTATCCAGGTGCGGCATTATAACATGACGATCTTTGGAATAAAATAATATATTGGAAATTAATTTTAAATAATTAGCATTTGAAGTAATATTTTGTAAGTTTTGAAGACGTACATAGGTTGAGAAGCATTGTGATTTTTCTTTTGAAATATTGAGATACGTAAGTACAACGCGACTACTGCTTTGCGTCGTGCTCATTTCCTGTCCACACTTTTCTTTATATTTTCAACGACATTCAGGCTTACGTACTGCTAGCACAGTACTGAAATGCTATTATTGTATACAAAAGCATTTTCATAAAAAAACTGTATTCATAAAATGTTTGTATTATGACTGAGAATCAAGCTGTGGCCAACAAAACAATCCTTATAAACCGAGCGCAAAATAATCCATACGTTCAATCTCCGTTGAAAAATTTTTCTACAGCAAAATCAAAATGTTGAACCGTTTGTTTTTATACTTTTAATAAATAAAAATATTACTAGCTAAATACTGATGTTCACAATAAATTAAATAATTGATATTTTCTTTATGTAATTTTGTTTTGAAGACAGTCAGGTTTATTTGCCGCGCCCTGTAGAGGGAAAATTTTTGGTCACTCGTTCCACTACTTATTTATTTATATCTCTTTTTTTCCTCCGACTGGTTATTCATCTGAAAAGGATTCCCGTAACGTGATCTTGTTCAGTTCTGTTTGCTAATATTTTATTCCCTATGTATACCTTGATGCATACATAAATAATAAATAAACACACGCCTCGGTTTACGTTTGCCATGCAAGGTTACAAGCACAGGGTATGTTTTACAAAATTAATTCAAAAGTTTGTTAAGAAAACACGCATAAATGTCGACTAAGATATAATCTTTTGCAGCATTGACGTGTGATAGTAAATTTCTGTTTTTACATATATATGTACATATGTGCTATAAATATTTATGTATAGTCGTCGATTAAAATTTTACGTGTCTAATGGTTGTTAAAGCGCAGCGTTTCCGCTAATCCCTAAGGATGAGTAGACTTAACGGTTCCTGACAGGACAATGAATTGGTCCACAATCCACTTTAGATCCTATTAATCCGTATTAGGACCTTTTTTATATAATTTTAGTTTCCGCAATTGATTTTAATTGTGATATTCTCAAGTATGCATGTACATATGTACATGTTCATTTTGATATGTAAATGGATCGAGTCACATACAATTACGTTCTGGTATATTTAGGTACTATACAGCGATGTAATACAATCCGCTTATAGTCTAGAATGCTTTAGGAGGAAGGGGGGTGGAGTTGGCTTTAGGGCATACACCCCTAATAAGTGCCCTGTCTCATTATTAAGGGTGTCACGACTCAAAGAAAAATTTTCACTATAATACTACGAATACTTAAATAACTTTTGGCAAGACTAAGTCGAATATATGAGCGGTGATAAAACTGCGGCTTACGAAATATAAATTAAGTGTAATTTTACATTTATTACTAATATCTTACAATTATTTTTATTAATAAATATTGTTTATCGATTGCTAAAATTCCGTTTGCCACCATTTTTGAAAAATGAGCAACGTCCAAATAGGCGCCAATGACGATTTTTATAATTTTTTGACATAGAATGTAGATTTGCTTACTATTTTTTGCATTCCCAATTTTGTGAATCTTTTTTCGGACATATTACGTAATAATTTATTACATAAAGGTTTTATCATTTATTAATTATTAGTTTATCATTTTAATTTGTCGGTTTTATTCAATTTTTTATCTATGTAGAAATTTGCTTAATAGTTTATGAATATTTTTTTACATCTGCAATGTCATGAATCTTTTTTAAGAAATACCACGTAATAGTGTATTACAAAATAATTAAGTGTCATTAAATTTCATTCGGAGCTGGATCGCCGACGGAACTACAATAAACTACGTCTACCACTACTCTCGGAAACCCCTCTACATGTCCACGTTACAGTACCATGATAAAGTATACCAAATTTGGTTGTATACTATTTTTTTTTATCCAATTGATATATTTGATTTTTACTTTATTAACTACTAGTTGTTTTACCCGGATTTGCGCAGTATTTGTAATATAAACAGCTTAAACATGGCGAATCTAATAGTAAATATTAATTTGTTTTTTTATAAAATTTATTTGAATCGAAAAAATATAATATTCAACCAATTGAATTGTCATCATAGAAACTTTGTTTTGTTTTCGAAGTTCCCAACCAAAGTTACAAAAATACAAAGTCTCTTTCGAAATTATATATTAGATTATATATAATACATACACGAATTATCAATAGATAAAATATTGTAATCGAGAGAAAATTCTACCTCGAGATTTTAACTATGTATTCAGAATCCATCCATGATCATGTTTTATTAATTTATCTACGTAGTAACAATAGATGAAGTTTTGTGATCATGCAAAAATTCGAACTCGAGATTTTGACTGATTCGAACTCGAAATCGATTACTGATCACGTTTTCATGATCTAGAAAAAATGTGTGTGTGTCTGCGTGTCTGTGTGTCTGTGTATTTTGGGGATTTTTTGAACACTGTTAGTCCTATCGAACTGAAACTTAGTATTGGGTACTGAAATTCTTATGGACACGACGTAGTTTTTTTTTCAAATTTTCAAATTGACCGGAAATAGTACCTCCCCTTTTGGGTGTCCCCTTTTTTAAGTTTTTGAATTCAATTATCTCCCAAACCGCTAACTGAATCGGACTGAATTTTTTTTCTTTGGATAGCCAGAATATCTGCATATATATACAGCCAGCAGTTTGGCTTAGTGGTAGCGTATATATTTAGCACCACTGAGGTCAAAGGTTCGAGTCCTCGCCACTGCTGGTTTGATTTGGGGGTTTTGTGACCCCAAATCGATCGTTTCTCTATCAGAGTTTGCCGATTTTATCTGATCATTGCTGAAACGGTTCCTGAAAATTGGTATTAGATCTAATCCTGTTGTCACAAAATCTGCCTGTGTATAATTTGTAATAATTATACACAGTAATCTGAAATCTATACATATCTCTATAATTTCGTATTTATTATATGTATAAAAATTGTATACAAAAAAAAAAAAAATCTAAAAATAATCCATAGATGTCTCTATGATTATTATTTCTGATTAATTGTTATATGCTATATATTCTGATTGTATATGTATGTATTACTGTATTTCTGATTGTTTATGTATTCTGTATTTCGTTAACGTACACCCGTCGCATTGGAGCAAATCTGTAATGGCGAGTGTATATTGATTTGTAACAATAAAATAAAATAAAATAAATATGCACCTTTACATTTCAATAAATCAATATGTACATTTGAAATATCACGAAGAAACCAGAACGGAAACACTTTCAATCGTGATAATAATATATCCAATGTTACTCGAAAGAATACAATTTAATTGAAATTGCAATTTTATTTTTCTTTTTGTACTCAATCGTACATGGAAGTCCTTCAACTTGAAAAGAATGAGAATAGCGAGCTTACAAATCCAACATATGTATATACAGCTTGTTAGCTACATAGTTTACTCACCGTCTGAACTACATGGAGTAGAGCACACATAGAGACTCGTATCAATTCTCACTTTTTACTTTATTTCCAAGTCATCGTTAGAACGAAGCCTCATCGATCGTCTGCTCCAAGACTGGGTAAGGTTTCTCGGGGTTATCTTCGAGTGTCGTCGATTCGACACTCCTTAATGCAATTAATACAGAGCGAATGCCCGTCTAGTTTTAGCGATAGTCTCTCTCCCTCACCCCTGCCAGAGTCCACCTAGATTTATGTCTTTGTTGTTGGGATGCTGTCCCTGCGAAACCTTTAATTAGATCTCCACTAGTTGGTTTGGCGACTCCTTAACTTTTATATTTATTTATTTCCGTACGTAGCGGGCAATAAACAATTTTATTGGGTCATCGTGTCAATGGTAGATTGTATTATGGTTATATGTGGATAAATTTATACATGCACATATGCGTATATGATATGTGTGCTTTGGTCTTGTTAGGAATAATGAAGCCCGTTCGCTGGAAAATGGGGAAATTCCGCTCTCCAACAAAGCCTGTTAATAATAACATAAAGGGAAAATTATTACTGGGATGCACTTCAATTGGATTATACACGTTCTACATTCACGCGTAGGATTAGCGTAATATCAACAATCATCGTTAGCATTATACCATATGTATGTACATGTGTATTTAAGCCATACTTTTAAGCGATTGTTTATGAGGTGAGAGGTCAATCCTAATTGAAATCGAATGAATTATTCGGCTTTTCTCGATGATGGCTGGAATTATCAGATTTTTATTTGACAATCATAATTGAGGCAGTTCTCACTGCCAATATCATAATCAATTTTACGCTTCAGAAGGCAAATGAGAAACCACTTGAGATAAAAACTTTCTCGAGAAATAGTGTATTAGTAATTATTTGATATAATGAAGTTCGTCATGCTCGAAATTGAGTGTTCCCAATTTTTTTTTAGATTCGTTCGGTTCTTGAATAATTTTGATTTGTGTTATCCAATTTTTTTCGGAATTAAACACCTTCTATGTATGTATGTGTGTATACATATATGCTACAGTTTAAGTGTATGTATCATTCAGTTGTAATATATTTTGAGTAGATGGAATGCATTCCATCTAACCTGGTTCCAACTATCGTTATAGTTGAAGTGTATTTTCAGTTGTAATATATTTTGACCAGTTGGGATATATCCCGTCTAACCCACGTAAATTGATTCATATGGCTAATTACATTCCAACTTGCCAAAATATATAACAACTGAATATACACTTCAACTGTAAGTTGGTACCAGGTTAGATGAAGGGGCTGAGCTTTCGTGAAAACGTCACTCGACTACATGATACAGCTAGCTGATACAGCTTTAGTTCAACTTTTGGAGGTTCCATTTTGATTGATCTTTTTTTATGACAGTTTACATACGTATGTATATCTATAACAGTATCTTCCAGTTGTTATATATTTGACTATTTGGAATATATTCTATCTAACCTGGTACCACCTACCGTTATAGTTGAAGTATATTTTCAGTTGTTATATATTGTGACCAATTGGAATATATTCCTTCTATCCCACGCAAGTTGATTCATATGTCGAATTATATTCCAACTGGTCAAAATTTATTACAGCTGATTGGTATTTAAGTTAGGTTTTAACGTCACTCGACTAGTACATAAATTGAGATGGAAAATCATATTCTTATACTTTATTTTATTTTACTTCAATTAATCATGCACACTCGCCTAACAGATTGCTCCAAAGTGGCGAGTGTGCTAAACAGATTAAGACTCGAGAAATTATACATACATATATTACATATATTAAATACATAATTCTTACATACATACACATTTAAATCGAAACAACACCTGACCAATCTATGGTCAGACATTATAAACATCGTAAACAGTACGATCAATAACATTTTTCATGTAACAATGCGAATTTTTTACATTAAATAATCATCCACAGAGACATCTATGGAGAGAAATCTGGCGAAACCTGAGATATAACAATAACTCAAGGTTTGCAATAGAAAATTGGATAGGAAAAGTCTATTTTACAGGAACAGTTTCAACTAAAATCAGAAAAAATGGCAAATTTTGATAATAAACGATCAACCTCGACAAACCAAGGTCTACCCAATAACGAGACTCTAGTAGGAATCGAACCCGTGACACCTCGCATGAAAGAATACAACACTCACCACTAGGCTACGCTGCTAGTAATACAGTACTCATTATCTTTATTCGTAATACCTAGCAAATATTGACGCATTATTGAATTCTAAAGCATTCGTAAAAACACCAGAGCTGTCAAAACTCAAATGTTATATTACAACTGGCGCACATTGTTGAAAGTGTATTTGCGCTTGTAGATATATAATTTACTAGTTGAAGTGTATACGAATATGAATGACATGAAACGCCAGTTGGAATATGTATATTACAACTAAAAAAAAATACACATATACTGTAATATATACATTAAGCTGGAGCGAAAAACGCGAATTTGGGATTTTCATCGATAGACCAAATGGAAATTTTTTGTCGTATCAAGAGAACGTTAAATAAATATAAGTTTCATATTTTTCGTCAAAACAGGTCATCGATGAAAATCCAAAATTCGCATTTTTCCATCCGTCCTAATATATGTACATACAAATGTATTTATATAGGTATATGAGAAGGCTCCGTTGTTCGTTGTTATATTATAGATAAGGCCGCGTTGCTTAATTTTACACGTTTTGCATTAGATAAAACGAAAAACAACGAACGCTGTTTAATTAAACGAAATGTAAATGGAAAGAGTTCACCGTAATTATTTGTGGAAGGAATTTAATTATTTTTACTGTCGTTTTGATGCCATTTGCGCGCAAAGTATTTATAATATTCGACTTGAAGCCGACGTAACTGCGGATAGATTGTAAAGAATTTTGTATTTTTTTTTTATTTTTTATTTTTTATTTTTTCATTTAATTTACACCAAGAAGGCCTAACAGGTAAACCCAATGCACCTTCCTGGCCAAAGACAATTATATAAACACATATGTATACCATCCATATATACACAAATTCTTACACGTATACACAAATACAGATACATACATTCATAAATATAAAAATACACATATATACATATACATACATACACACCTACATATATATATATACATACACACATACATATACATATATACATATACATACACACATATATATACATATATACATATACATACATATATACATATACACATACATATATATATATATATATATATATATATATATATACATATATATATACATATACATATATATATATATATATATATATATATATATATACCCACACATACATACATACATATACATACATACACATATACATATACATATACACATACATTACATACATCCATAAACATACAAACATTATACATGCATATACACATAAACACATCAATACACATAAATAAAGATAAATTACTCATATATATATATATACATATATATATATATATAAATAAAAAATAGCATACATATATAAATATAGTTAAAACCAACATACATACACATTATGCTAAATAATAACATTACAAAATGAAAACAACATGTGTAAATATGTATGTAGCTAGAAGTCATTTAAAATATGCTGCCTGACAGAACTGTATGATGAAGTAAAAACATCAAGGCTCCCAGAAAGCAGGTTAAATAGTCGAATGGCTCTTGAAAGGGGTGAGTCATCAAGCACATTAGTCCTGGCCCGAATAGGTAGGAATAGAGTTCTGGAGCGAGATTCTCTCAGTTTCTCAGGTACTCTAAGTTTAAGATTACACAGAACTTCAGGAAGATGATATTCACCCCTTAGAATTTTTAGAAAAAGCTTACCAAGATGATTGTTTCTACGTGAAGCTAAGGAGTCAAAGCCCAAGGAGCCCATGACAAACTTACTAGGAAATAAGTAGGGATAGCGCCCAAACTCTCTCATGTAGAGATAGCGAAGAAATTTTCTTTGCACCCTCTCTAACATTAGCGTGTACCTTAAATGATTAGGACTCCATATGGCCGAACCAGATTCAAGCAAACTGCGCACCAATGTAGTATACAGTAAACGCGTCACTCTGGTGCTATTAAAGGCGCGTGAGTTTCTGATGACGAAGCCTAAAGTTTTTGTAGCCCTATTGCACACATCTTGGATATGAGAATTAAAATTCCAGATATTTGAAAAAGTAATTCCCAAATCCTTGATATGTGTGTGACGGGCAAGAATAGAGCCATCAATATTGTAACCAAATTCAATTGATGATCGAGATCTGGAAAAAGAGACAATGTGACACTTTTCAACGCTTATCGGAAGACAATTTGAGTGTGACCAAATAACGAGTGAATCTAAATCGCTCTGTAGCAGTAGAGCATCGGAAGAAGATTCAACGCACCTAAAAAGTTTTAGATCATCTGCATATAATAAGAAGTTGCAGTTGTGGAATATTTCCCTAATATCATTAACAAATAAAATGAATAGTAAGGGGCCAAGATTAGAACCCTGTGGAACACCAGAGCAGGTTGGGTATTCAACAGAAGAATAAATTCCATATTTTACAAACTGACGTCGATCCTTGAGATAATTTGTGAATAACTGAGAGAGACCATATGAGAAACCATAACCAATTAGTTTATTGATAAGGATGGAGTGATTTACTTTGTCGAAAGCCTTTTCGAAATCCGTGTAAACAGTATCTGTTTGAATATTAGCATCCAAGGAACCTGTTACAAAACCAGAAAATGACAACAAATTTGTGGTCGTTGAACGTTGTGGACGAAATCCATGTTGCTGATCAATAATCATACTCTGGCAATGATTGAAAATATACCTATGAAGTATAATTTCAAAAAGTTTTGCAGAAGAGGATATTATAGCAACCGGGCGATAGTTTCTAATGGAATACTTATCACCTTTTTTATGGATCGGAGTTACTTTCGAACACTTCCATGATACAGGAAAAACTGAAGTCTTCAGCATTAGATTAAAAATAAAAATCAATGGAGACGAGAGTCCAGGCTCACTACCCTTTAAAATGAAATCTGGAATGAAATCTGGTCCAAAAGATTTAATATTTTTAATTTTACCAAAACCGTAGCGTAAATCAGATAAATGGAACTTGTCAACAGACAATAATGGAAACATGGAGGAATCTAAACTAGGGGAAGTCATAACAGTAGTCGAATCAAAAACCGAATGAAAATAGTTAGCAAAGGCATTTGCGATGCTGTCATGACCAATAAAGTCCTCATCCATATCATGCATTTTCGTAAGTTTTGAATCTATAATTCGTTTGCTGTTGATGAAGCTCCAAAAATTTTTCGGATTCTGAGCAATTGAATTTTCACAATTAGTAATGTATTCCTCGTAAGCGGAAGTCGAGATCCGCTTAAAAAGAGTACGCAAGTTACAGAAATCAATAAAAAATGTAGGATCTTTATATTTTTTCCATATTTTATGTGCATTATTTTTCTTGTGCATTAATGAAATTATTCGGGAATTATACCACTTTGGGTAAACCCTTGCTTCATTAATTTGACGCTTTCTCATAAAACATTTATCAAATACAGAGTTAACGATACTATAAAAGGAATCAACGGCAGAATTAACATCAACGCACTCATATAGTTTATCCCAATTACAAGCAAAAAACAAACTATTGAGGATCACGAAATCAACACCATCAAACAACCATCCACCCGGAGCCGGTATATTAGCAGAATGAAAATGAGAGGAAGCCGAAACAAGTGTATTTACTTCTAACTCAAGCGCCGGATGGTATGGATCCTCAGGCAGCAAAGGAAATAGGCTTCTAGATACATTGCAAGAAATAAAATTTAAATTAGTGAAAATTAAATCTAATAAATTATTATTACAATTAGTTATTGAGTTCAATTGACTCATATTAAATAGTTCTGACATAAAAATTAATTCATTAGGAACATAATTCAAACTTCTAGGATTAAAATCACCCAAGATCATGACTTTCCTGCCAGCCAAAACATTAAAATTATTTTGCAAATTTGAAAAAAATGAATTTATAATAAGAGGAGATTCATTCGGAGGAAAATACAGTACACATATTAAAATAGAAAAATTCTTTAAGCGAAGTTCAACCCAAATATGTTCACCGATGGTATTGAGCTGATCAAAAAGGCGAACAGATTGAAAACTAGCAGCTCGTACAGCGAGAAGAACTCCCCCGCCTCTGCTGCAACGATCCCTCCGAAAAACTAAATAGCGGTCATCGAAAAGTTCGCCATTTAAGACAGAATCGCAAATCCAAGTTTCAGAAAAAGCAATTAAGTCATGATCTTGAGCAAGAACAGCAGATAAACAAATGTCTGTCTTTGAATTAAGTCCCCTTACATTTTGGTAGTAAACATTTAAGGACTCACAAAGGCGCGCCCGTTCCTTTCGGGTCTTATTAAATTGCGGCCTTTGTCTTCCGAAAAAGCCACCGACGCAACCCGACTCCCCGCGGCCAAAAAGCAGGATCAAAAACCACAGAAAAATCAGCTGTGCAGACTCCTATTTTGAATGAAGCATAACTGCCCCTAGCTGATAGTGATTGAACTGTGAAGTTCTGATCAATTCGTCCCAACTTCCTACATAAATAATCCTTTATTTGAGTTTCTGTAGACTCACGTTTCAGATAGAATAAATGAATAAAACGTTTATCGGAGACAGCTTTTAGATGCTCATCTTCAATACCCGAGCAACGGATGAAAGACTGCCTCTGAGACCGTTGAGACTGAATTGGAGACTTAGAAACTGCATCTATCAGAGAAGCCTTCCGTGGTGCAGGAGTTGACGCAGGTGATGGATAAGGTATTGGAAGGCTGGCATGCGACGCTCCATTGTGAGTAGCCGAGCAACGGATGAAAGATTGCCTCTGAGACCGTTGAGATTGAATTGGAGACTTAGAAACTGCATCTATCAGAGAAGCCTTCCGAATTGCAGGAGTTGGCGCAGGTGATGGAGAAGGTAATGGAAAGCTGGCATGCGACGCTCCATTGTGAACGGCGGCAGGAACAGCAGTCTTCGGAGAAGCGTCAGCAAGAGAAGCAGCTAAGTCCGGACGGGACAACAAAGCGCTCTTTGACACTTTGTTACGGCGCTTACGTTTGCTTATGCCCTGATCGGCCGGCCGCGCCGCTGCAGGTGGAGCATGGGTTGGAGACAAAGTAGAAACCATCCTTGCAGCCTCCATTTGAGCAGTCAGGGCACGTAAGGAATCTGCGAAGAATATCTTGAACTCACGCGAATCCTCCACCAGACCATCAATTGCTAGCTTGAGGTCAATCAGTCGCTGAGAGTCATGCGCCTCCTCTTCCTCTCGTGCGACCGTGACAATTTGAGAGGTGGCAACCAATATATCAGAAATCCTGGAATTGGAAAGGAGATTTCCCCCAGATAGAACGTCTTTGATTGAGTCACACAGTCTGTAAATGCACTCAAAACGAGACATTGTGAAACTATTGATAACCGAAATTATTGAAATCAAACAAAAAACACAACACAAGCACTTTTTCACTATGATTAAACAAAAATATAAATTCAAATTATTTTTATTACACGTCGAAACAAATGACAAAATTTTATTAATTCTTCATGTTGAAAATTCGTCACAATTTTCAGATAAGAAATTAAAACACTTCACTATTATAAACAAGCGGGTTTTTTATCACACTATTAATATTTAATATTTACAATCTTGCAAAACACAGACACTTTCATACATACATATATAATACAATCTTCATTCCAGTACGGAATTGTTTAAAGTTTTCGATGGAAATTTTGTGGAAGATATGCAGAAATAAATAGTATTTAAGTTTTGCAAACGCGAATGTTTTGGAAATTCAGGTCAAAAGTGCAGTCAGCAAGTATGATATTACTTGAGAGAAACCTGTACCATGAATCGTAAAAATTATTTCATATTGAAGCGTTAACGGTCTATATTCAATAAAAAGGTCCGAGTTAAGCTGGCTGTGGTTTTTCTTAAGGATGAGTGAAAATGTCATGTGTATCGAAATTGGAGAATATTGAGAGGAAAGTTCGAAAATCGGTGAACTTCATTGAACTTCAATATAGAAGTGCTTCAAGAAAGTTTCTCTTTGAGAAGATGGTTGAAAGCATTCAGTTTTCGACTCAAATAAGATAAGGAATTGGAAAATTTTAATTCGACAACATAAACCTTTGAATATGATTTAATTTATTGAGTATTTGATCTATTATATTATGTGTGAAAATCTGAAAGTGTGTTTTGTAAAAGTTTCTCATACATACATACATGTATTTACATGTAAAATCTTCCTACTTATGCTGGAGCAAATGACGAAGAATATTTCAGTCAAATGGATATTTTCTTTTGATTTAATTTAATCAATTAATTTAATGTGAATCAACGAATCCCAATCCAATTACTGATATATTATAAATATATAAATTATTAGAAATTCTTAATATTCTCATTAATTATATACATATGTGATGAAAAATATATTCATTATTATGTATGTACATAATACATATGAGCAACGAACGTTAAAAAATATTTAGAATAGTGTGAAAAAGCACGATTATCCTAAATGTAGCTTGGAAATGTACCAATTGTGTATGAATAAGTAGAAATTATTAACCGGTATTTGGGCAAGGTAAACAAGCTTTATTTTGAAAATTTTGTAGATGGAGAATTTTCACATTTATAACAAATATACATACAGTGGAAATAAAATAAAAGATTACGCATCATACGTTAGGAAAAAAACGAGGCCTCTGATTTGACACATTATAACTCTTTAACTGTGTACACTACGATAACAAAATATACGTTGAATTAAATGACGTTCTTTTTAAGATGGCATAATTCTTTTTTATGTATGTAGTGTGGTTTTGATATAATTCACAACTTAAATACATAAATATATTACTGACTGCATCAGTAATAAAATATTTAGGAGTAACGTTCGATAAAATAATGAGATGGGAACCTCACATTGAGGGAGCGAAATGCAAGGCGATGCGGGGTATATCCTCAATATATCCAATATTTAATCGCCATAGTTCTTTATCAACTGAAAATAAAATAAAATTATATCGAGCGCTCATTTTACCTGTGTTTCACCTGTATGGAATAACGCCTCGACTACTAACCTTTCCAAGCTTCAAATAATACAAAATAAATCCCTAAAAATAATTTATAATACATCCATATATACTAAGTTGAAAAAACTGCATGCCATAAATAATATTCCGTTAGTTACAGACATTACTAACAAACTAACGAGTAGATTTTATAACAGAATCATTAATAACCATACTAACACACTTGTGAAGAGTCTCGGTGATTACAACAAAATGTCTATACCCTTCAGGTATAACACACAGATTACCTAAACACAATCTGCTTTAGGTCATCAACTTTAGAGTCTTTAATTAATATTATGTATTAGATTATTATGAGCATTTATAAGAAATGTTAATAGGTTTTCGAGCTCTTTTTCCTATTATGCTGTACATTAACATTAGAATAATATGATTACTAACAAAATTAAATTAAAATTTTAAAATAGAAAATGATCGATAGATCAGTAGCTATTAAAATAAATATAAGATGTATTGTGAACATAATTTCTCGCTTGCTTTTCAACTCGCTTGTTAGAAGTAAGCTAGAGTATAATGCAATTGTGTGGAACCCGCATGAAGCAAACTACTCTCTTATTATAGAAAAAGTGCAAAAAGCATTTCTTCGTTTTCTTTATAAGAAAGAGTATGGGTACTACCCATATCTCTATCCTACTCCTTTCCTTTTGGGCATGCTTGGGTATAATTCCCTTGAACTTCGGAGAAACTTCTCCTTAATTCGTTTCGTTCTCCAGCTATTGCGTGGTAATACGTCATGCCCGTTGTTGCTGGAACAGTTGGGACTTTATGTCCCTAATAATTATGTGCGTGGTAGACATCATCATTTAATGGTTGTACCTGCTGCTCGCACAGTTCTTTTTCGAATGGCTCCTATTCCAAGAGCTATTCGACTTCTCAATGAAATCGTTGCTGCTGTCCCTGAATGTGATATTTTCCACCTTGGGGAGCGTAGATTGTCAGATATTATCTTAACATATTTATCTGGTAACCTGCGCTCATCGTTACTTTCTTAATTTGAATGTGATGAATGAGTGGAATCTTAATCTACTCTCTTCCATTTGGGCCTCGCTGTGATTTTATTTTTTATTCATATTTTGTTTTATTTTATTTTATTTTTTCTTTCTCTTTTGTACATTTTTATATGCTATTTTAATTTTGCTCAGTGTAAACAAAGAATGGGATTTATGGATTTTATTTTTAATTTTTACACTTTTGTTATTTTTTTTTTCTCTCTGAATGATGTATTATTTTCCTTTTGTTACTTTTTTTTATTATTTTATTTTACCATGTTTTCTGCTTTTGCTTTTTTCCTTTATTTACAGTTTACTTGTTTTTATATCATGTTTTTATATCTTTTTCAAATGTAGGCCATTGTGGCGCATTAGGTTCTTCCTGTAATGCCACAATGGTCCAAAACTATTAAATAAATAAATAAATAAATAATTTCGTAATAATAAAAACATTTAAAAATCAAAAATAATATTAACCGGCGCTAGAGCAGATTCGTTAGCTTCATACAAAAATTCACATATTTTTTAGCACAATACTGCATTTTACACGGAAGAAAATTCCACGTCACACAGGTAAACACAATGTAACACGCGGGCATAAATATTATAAGATGCGTATCTACACGTCGGGGACGAATTGTGAAATAGTATGTAAATATGTATGTATGTATGCGTAAAGGACAGGGGTCATCAATTTTTTTTGGAGAAACTGGCTAGTTTGAAATTTTTAAATGTATGCGGTGGGGGGGAACGGACGGAAATATCTCATTGGAATTCAATTCAAACAAATTTGCAAATATTACATTATATTAAAAGACGATTGAACACACGACTGTTGAACATGGCAACAAGTGCACACAGTGACAAGTAAACTTATATACAACTTAACACATGCACTACTGTGTCTAACATTCGTGGGTTCAATAGTCGTGTATTCTTTAGTCATGTGTTCAGTAGTCTGGTCAACAAGTAATATGTTAAAATATGTATGTATGTTCGTATTGTATATGTAGTGAATTTCAGTTGAAAATCTTCTTCCACATTGTGGATTAAACAACAAATACATTTTTTAACACTTTTTTTTAAGGTAGTGGTATGTTGATTTTTGATTTTTAAATGCTTTTTATTATTACGAAATTATGTCCACAATACATCTTATATCTATTTTAATAGCTACTGATCTACAATTTACAATTTTAATTTAATTTGTTATCATAATATTATATTATTCTAATGTTAATGTACAGCATAATAGAAAAAAGTGTGGCACACACATAGTGATACGTGGCACGTACTTTCTGATCTCCCGGACTTTTTTGATTCTCGGGACATGGGTCGGAGCTTGGGATCGTTCCCAGAATTCTCAGGATTATATTTAATAAAATAAAATAATGTATCTAGTAACTGGAAAAAATTTCATGGTAAAAATGAATTTATTTTTAATGGCTTCTTAAGAATACTAAAACATTAAAATGAAAATCTGAAAGGTCGTTTTTAGATTTGGCACAAATATTTCCAATAATGGAAAAAAAGCTTTTTCAGTTTTGGTCGAAGTACAATATAGTTTTTTAAACATGTTTTTAATTATCTGTTTTTTCTCCTGCAGCATGTTTTTCTATATGTACATATATAAATACATAGATTTTCATTTCATTTTTAAAGTCTATTTTTATTTACACTATTTTGTAGTTTTGTCTTTGATAACTTCTTACTTAATACTTCATTCTTCGCCACACAAAAAATCTTCCATCTTGGAATCAAATATAAGAAAGATACACTTGCTTCATAATTCGTTTCGTTCTCCTGCTCTTACGTGGTAATACGTCATGCCCGTTGTTGCTGGAGCAGTTGGGACTTTATGTCCCTAATCACTATGTGCGTGGTAGACATCATCATTTGCTGGCTGTACCTCCTGCCCGCACAGTCCTTTTTCGAATGGCTCCTATTCCAAGAGCTATCCGACTTCTTAATGAAATCGTTGCTGCCGAGACTGAATGTGATATTTTCCACCTTAGTGAGCGTAAATTGTCGGAAATTACTCTAACCCATTTATCTGGTAGTCTGCGCTCATCATTGTTTTCATGATTGATTGTGATTTATGAGTGAAATTTTGATTAACTCTCTTCCATTTGGGCCTTACAGGGATGTTTTGTATTTGTAGTTGTTTCTTACATATTTATTGAAACTGGCTGTAGGTGCAAGGCATTCCTTATGCTATATTATATTTGATATTTTTACTTTATCTGTTATTATTAAATGCTATTTTTTATGTTTATGTATGGATGTATTTATGTTTATGTTTAATTGTTATTTTGTTTTTGTGTTATATTTTTTGACCATTGTGGCGCTTTAGGAATTCCTGTTATGCCACAATGGTCTGTTTAGAATAAATAAATAAATAAATAAATAAATTATAATAGTTTCATTATAGGATATGCATATGAGCCGTTATATTCCACTTTTCGCAAAAGTCCACTTTTCTTCAGTTCGAGAAATATTTCGCAAAACATTAAATATATGTAATGCTTTACGTTTAACAATATTGAAAAATACTGGTGTCATGTAATACGTGTATTCTGCTTTCCCGAGATTCTGGACATATCAAATTAAAATAAGTGATAATAGAAATAGTGTTTTTGAGACAGAAAGTTGGAATTTTGCCACTTTCAAATATAACAGCTCATACGTACATTCGCCTTCATCGGGATTTGAGATAACTCCCAGGACATGGGACATAAAACATTTCGAAAATTCCCGGGAATTTCTGACTCGCAAACGCCGTCAAATGAACGACGGCTTTGAACTCGAATGTTTTTTCTTTGTTAAAACATCAAAATCAGGTCAAAAGAACCTTGGACCGCATGGAAACTTAAGTTGGTGAACCCTGGTATAGGAGAATAAAAAAAAGAGTTGAGTTGGCACGTCCACGGCTCTATTGTGTGACTACACCATGCTAATATGCCGGACGGGCAAACACCATTGTAAATATTGTACGAAGGTTGTACGAAGAGAGACGAGCAAGAAAATGGAGTTTCTTTTGGGTCTCGTCTCGCACCTGCTCCTCCAGTTCGTTCGGCAGACGTCCCTCAATTAAGCGTGACGTCAGATCAGGGGTGGGAAAGTGTCACCCGGAGAGCCTTGCACGGTCCCCCCGGGAACAATTTTCTATTGATTGGATTATCTGCTGTATAAAGTGATAAACTTAATTAGTTAATCTTGAAGGGGGTTGGGGGAATCTTTAAATTGATTGTAATTTTATAATACAATATAATGGTTATAATATTTTCAACGGGCTCTCTTTGATTTTTTGTATGTTTTATGCTATTAACTTTTATCGTGTTAATGTACATATTTTTATTTTATTTACATAGATACCAGGAAGGCCTTACAGGTAAACCCCAATGTGCCTTCTTAGCCAATTACAAACATTGCAGGATTTTTATTTTATTATTTTATTTTTACATATGTAGATATGTATACCAGGAAGGCCTGACAGGTAGATTCCAATGCACCTTTCTAGATAATTAATTCCGTATAATATGATCGAAAGTATTACTTGAAGATTTTCATACGTAACATCCCTTTGTTTGAAATTAGTACTCGTACGTTTGAAACTTTTCTGATTCAATCTGCTTTATATAGTTTATAGTAACATATGTATATACTGAACTATTTCAAGAGACAGACCACATCAACTCATAAAATATTTAATTGATCAAAATAAAGATCGTAAATTAACTTTTTAAACTTCAAATGAGAACAAACTTAAGGAATCCACAATGTATATTTGTATACAATTTAATATAAACACATATCAGTGACGTGCGGTGAAATTCTCCCTATTTTTGTCGCATAGTCTTACTTACATGTGCGCGAGCACGAAGGGGACTAGGTGACGTCACACCGAGTCATGTCTTGCTCGCTCACACGTAAGTAGGGCTATAATATCCAAGTCTGACCAGCAGCATTAAAGATTAGCACGGGATCGATCCCGGTAACCTCTCTGTGCTTAACATCAACTGCTGGCTATGTACATACATATATGTACATATATTATATATACATACATAGAGTGAAAATTCTAATACCAAAGCGAATTTATCGTAAGAAAATACGATGAGTCTTATACTGTGAAAGCAATAAAAATATTGCATTGAGTTTAAAGTGAGCATATTTTTTCGAATAAAAATATACTTTTGAAAAGTACCTTTTGCTGTCAATAAAAAAACAATATTTTTTATTTGCGAAAAGGCAAACAAACCATGTTTATTTTTATTACAAAACCCGAAATCGAACGAGGGACGGAGGAGGGTCGCTTATACGACAAATTTATCTTTTGACAATTTTTTCCCTCTTTTTGATTTTCAACTTAACTTTTCCACCATCTTTTTCATCTCCGGTTTGAAGCTTTGATCAATTCTCGTTTTGTAGATCAATTCGGCCGCAAAAGAGTGACTTTTTCTCGGGATTTAACAAACAACACATTTTTATTTCACTTCTCTTTGGAGTGAAATAAAAATGTAAACGACAATATTAAATTGACCACAAATATGTGTATACGAAAACAAAAATACTTGTATTTATATTAAAAATACTGTCGGCAAGGATACATATATGAAAATAATGAATTTCAATGAATATATTCTTCGTTATTTATGAACGTATTTCAATCTTCAAAAATATTATCGTTTGCATGTAGAAATGCATCCTTTTGACTCTCATTTTAATTAAAAAAAGAACCAGAAGTTTCAGACTATCACATGTATAATATAATAGATGGAAAACAGTTATTTTAATCATCCTAAAGATGCTGAAAACTGTCATTAAACTTAACGGATAAACTTTAAACCGCTAAAAGAAAAAAGCTTTAAACCGCATGTTATATAAAAGATTCAGGACAATATGTAGTAATTATAAGCTACCTCGGAAGTTGTCGTAATATCATTCTAAAATGTAATACTTTACGTGTAGTTTTCAACAAGCTATGTATATAAGCTTGACGATTTTTAATGTGTACATTATTAAATATAAATTATGAATTCCATCATATCGGATCTAATAAAAAACATATAAAGAGATCCTATGTTTGATCCGAAACATTTGTTAAAATATAAAAAATACTTCTTCCGGTTTACAAATTCTGACCAAAACCTAATCAGTTCTAAGTTAGTACATAAAGAATACAAATATAAATTTTCAGCATGATACGTTCAGGGCTGCGGACAGAATCGTGGCGAACATTTTTGACCTTTCTAAGAGGAAAATATCCCACTTTCGGTTTTTTAAATATAGTGATTTTTTTTTATTTGCATCAAATTGATACAAGAAATAATACTTGAATTTTTTCGTAAATAACACACATGTCAAAAGGGTCGAAAAAAAGGATGCGGTGCGTCCGCTCTAAAATCGCCAGACAAATTGATCGACAGATTAACGGACGGCTGCTTTAAATGCAATTCTCATCTTCTCGAATGACAGATTGCACATCAGATGACGGGTAACCTTTCGATGTGCACAGATGCAATTATTAAAATGGTAATTATTAAAATTTAGTTGGATCTTTCAGGCGAGTTTAATAAGGCAAGATTCGATAAGTTCCGAATCTTGCCTTTTTAAACTAAAATTTTAATAATTACCATTTTAATAATTGCATCTGTGCGCATCGAAAAGTTACTCGTCATCTGATGTGCAATCTATCATTCGAGAAAACGAGAATTACGTTTAAAGCTGCCGTTCTGTTAATCTGGCGATTTTAGAGCGGATGCACCAAACCCCGAAAAACATAGTGGAAGAAAAATCGAACAAGAGTAAACTGCCACTTCAGGTTGAGGGATGCTTACCAAATTTTATATATAACTTGGTATTACGCTTAAATTTCTAGATATGAAATTTCAGTCCAATAAACCAAAACGTTTCTGAGAAAAACATAAAAAACCTCGATTCTCTAGACTAAAAGTAATACTTCCGGTTCAGATAAAAATATTTATAAAATATAAATTTATAAATATTATTATTTCTATTGCATGCAAAAAAATTTCAATTTGATTCAGCTAGCGGTTTGGAAGATAATTTAATTCAAAAACTTAAAAAAAAGAGGACACCTATAAGGGGAGGTACCATTTCTGGTCAAACGTCATATCGATAAGTTTCAGTTTGATAGGACTAACGGTGTTCAAAAAATCCCCAAAATACACAGACACACACGCAAATTTTTCTAGATCATGAAAACGTGACCAGTAATTGATTCTGAGTTCGAATCAGTCAAAATCTCGAGTTCGAATTTTCGCACGATCACAAATCATCTGTTGTTACTACGTACATAGATAAAGTAAACATTAATTAAACCCAAACTTATTGATGGATTGTTATAAAATTTTACAGCATAATAGAAGAAGGTTTGATTAATAATTTTTCGTCATTAGTTTTATCATTTTATATGTCATAATGGGTGCATTCAGCCTTTTTTTTATCTCACTATTATCTGGGTACGCGCGTCAAAATACTGCATGAGTGCAAACACCAATCGATCATTCGCAAAAATGGAACCAGACGTCCCAAATAAATGTATTGTTATGAAAGAGGAGACAGTTTCGCGTCACGGATCGCATTATTGAAAATGATTACACGTATTGTATTGTACATATTACGTATTTTGCATATATGAATCCTCATGCATTCGGCTCGCGTACCATTACGTCGCGCATGACGGAGTACGCTGTTACGCATGTATTCCAAATTATACGTACATACATACATATATATGTGTATTTGTATGTGCCATTTGTAAGATTAAAGCCTCGCTTACGGATCGTGTAACGTTACAAAATGGACCATTCGCAGTTTTGCTAATTTATTTTCAATTTTCGACCGGAGGCCACCCGCCCGGACGCCGTATTTTTCGAAAGCCACGGGAATTTCGTATATTTTTGTATTATATTATGCATAGTTGTGTTGGATTTTTAATCTAGAGCTTTTGTTTATATTTTGTATTTCGAATGGGAAAAGTCGCAACGCCAAATGAAGTGGTGGCGTACATTTTAAATTGTGTTCAACTGTCACCGCTTTTATGTAGAGCGGCAACGCTAACTTCGTTGCGTCTACAAGTTTTAATTACATTTTGGCGATACACAACGAAGCTTTTAAAAATTCAATTATTCGAGAGGATTGCGAGGAGGCAGTGCGGATCGTAAATTAAATCCTTTCGAAGGACCGCCATCGATGAATTTAATAAAAGCGTCAAATACACAATCGAATGCTGCGATGTGTTTTGTAATGTACAATGTAATACACGTGTACTAATAATTTGGAATACTTAGCCAGCAGTATGGCTCGGTGTTTGTGTATATATGCCACAATAACGCATGCAATTCTCGTTCCCATTCCCATTTCCGTTCTCGTTCCCGTTCCCATTTGTCGGAAAAACCCAGGCAGCGAACACATTTGATTATTTGTTATTAATTATTATTCAATTATTTGTTTATTTTACCCTAACAACGCATGTCGCGACGTGAAAACATTTGAAATTATTGCGTTGCAATGCCATTCATTCCCGTTTTTCCCGTTTCCGTTCCTGTTTTTGGCCGATTTTGTTTACAGTAAGCTTCCCGGACATGCATACAATAAATCCTGAAAGTTCTATCGTTCCATCGTACAATAACGCATGCAATTCCCGTTCCCGTTCCCGTTTCTCGATGCGTTTCGATAAGACAGAAAGAAAAACATTGATTTATATACATATGTAGGATGGTTATGAGTGGTACGTAATGTTAGGTGGGTATGAGTGGTACGTAATGTATTTGTATGTTGGCATGCGTGCGAGCAAGTTGGTTACCAACGTGAACATTTTCTTAACTACACACTGGCGGTTCATACTTTCGCGTCGATAAAATTGTAATTACGAATATTATTATTTAGAGGTTTTTTTTCACAGTAATCTTCCCGGACATGCATACAACAAATCTTGAAAGTTCCATCGTAATCGGTTCAGTAGCTTAGGAGCCTATTCGAGACAGACATACAGACAGCCAAACATTCAATTTTATTTTTATTTTTTTATTTTATTTTTTATTTTTATTTTACATATATACCAGGAAGGCCTTACAGGTAAATCCCAATGCGCCTTCCTGGCCAATTACAAATACAAATGCAGCATTTTTTAATTATAAGTCGTTGAATTGCGAGACACTGAAAAAACTCGCAAATTAACGAGACATCTATGAATTGTACATAAATTTTTATTGTACATCCATCAAATTTCAAATAGTGGTGACATAGTAGGTAGGAAGGATTTTTAGCCAATTTTTTTTTTCCGGGAACCGTTTTAACAATGAAATCAGAGAAAATTGGCAAACTCTGATAGGAAACGATCAACCTGGAGTCACAAATCCAGGTCTGACCAACAGCATACTCTGAAAAATTCATTTTCATTCAGGGATAGAACCCGGCACCTTCTTGACGGTAAGCAGAAGCTTAACGTCCGAGCTATGCTGCTGGCTATATATATATAGATAAACCGAGAGGCTACCGGGTTCGATCCCGTGCTAATCTTTAATGCTGCTGGTTATACTTGGATATTTGAGACTCAAAGTCGATCGTTTCTTATCACAATTTGCCAAATTTATCTGATTTCATTGTTCAATTGACAAAAACCATCCCATCCACTATGTTACCAATATCTGAATTTGATATGCAATGTTTCGTTTCTTATCACAATTTGCCCAATTTATCCGATTTCATTGTTTAAACGATTCCTTCATCAAATTGGCAAAAATTATCCTACCCCCTGTCACAAATATCTGAATTTGATCTTTGTATGTACAATATGTAAAAAAATATGTATAAGTCTAAATCCATAGATGTCTTTATTGATTAATTAATTGTTAATTTCGTGTTCTTCGGCCTCTGGACATACAGCAATTTATATCTATATCTATTATCTATATGTATATAAAATTGAATGTTTGTCTGTGTGTCTCGTATAGGCTCCTAAACCACTGAACCGATTACGATGGAACTTTCAGGATTTGTTGTATGCACGTTCGGAAATATTACTGTGAAAAAAAAATCACCTAAAAACGGGAACGAAAACGGTAAAAACGGGAAAGACTGTCATCACAACCCAATAATTTCAAATGTATTCGCTGCCTTCGTTTTTCTGACAAATAGGAACGGGAACGGGAACGGGACCGGGAACCAGAACGAGAACGGGAGCAAAAATTGTATGCGTTATTGTGGCATTGCAACGCATGCCGGGTTCAGTTAGTGTATAATAAAAATTCTGCAATGTTTGTAATAAATTGTCTAGGAATTCGCATTGGGGTCTACCTGTTAGGCTTTCCTGGTATATACATATCTATGTAAAATAAAAAAATAAAATATGTACATAAAACACATTTGTCATAAGAATATGATCAATATCACTGTCACTCACATTTTGAATTCATGGCAATATTCATATTACAAAAATATTCATAAATTTGACTGCTTTCTCTACCTATTTAATCATAGTCAATGATAGCTCAGTGCAGAGTACGTAAATAGTAGGTTTGTAATAAAGATTTCTCGTAAACATAAAATAGCACGATGACAATGGTATCCTAGTGAATACATTGGGGTAAGAATCCAGCATTAGAATACTACAATTAATGTGAATTTTTAATCAAAAGTAATGTGAATTATGTAGACGATGTGACAATCTAAATAGATCGTTGATTTTCTGAACGTTTTGACTTTATCTGATGGTATTTAATGTATGCTTGAAGTTTTTTGATAAGCAAACTTCATCGTTTTATCTTTTAAATATAGAAATGTATGTTCACAACACAAAATTCCAACAAAATATTTTAGTTTCGATTCGTTTTTGCCGCATTGGTTGCCTTTGGATACCATTGTCGTGTTGATTATGCGATAAATCGATTCAAAATTTATAATATGATAGTTTCTAAGATCAAATCTGGTAACCTGTGAATTTTCGTGATGGTTCTGTATAAAAATTGGTCTATTCACAAGGCTCTTTTTATCTTCTAACGTTTTATTTCCGTCAGCAAGTAGTGATCAACAAAATGTATACAAAGTAATTATGTATAATACGGAAAAACCAATATATAACTGTTCTAATTAAAATGATTAAGTTAAGGAATATTATTATAATCGATATTTAACCCTCCCTCACCGAAGTGGGGTATGCAAGTGCCCCAATTTTTACGTTTTTCGTAATAACTATATGGTTTCGTAATAGCTATACATACACCCTATATTTCTTGTATTTTTAGAATAAACTACAAGAAACTTATTTTAATAGATTTTTTATGATTTAGAAAACGGGTACATCGTAAAAAAATACATTTATACATTTCTACGTTCCAAAGTATGATTTAAAGGCGGTAGCAATAAGTCATGTTTTTGACTGTTCGCTTGCATATTGATCGATGAATCAATGTGAGAGAAAGAGACAGCTATATTTTCATATTGTTTTCGTCGCTTTTGGCGCGTGTCTATTGAGTCATGCAGTCGCCTGTTGGCCTTACCTATGTATATTTACATGTCGATATTTGTCGTTATTTTTTAAAACAAAAATAGTCAAAAACATGCTATATGTGGGACTAAATTTTTTTTACGTTGATGTATAAAATGATTAATAAGATATATATATATATATATATATATATATATATATATATATATATATATATATATATATATATATATATATATATATATATATATATATATATGTACATATATGTATAAAATGGTGTTATTTTACGATGTTTTGAAAAATGTCATAACGAGCATATACGCTTTAATATATAAGGATTCGAGATTAGGAGGCGAATGTGGTATTTTTCATAAAGAAAACGTTCATAAACGTTTTCACAAGGAAACCCCCCCTTACGAGATAACAGCACAATAACAATGAAAATGTTTTGGTTTCAGAAAGAACGCAGACCTGAAATTAAGCCAAAGCAAAACAGTATATATGCATATATAATATATAAATTACTTAATCGTGTTTACCTCATAAATATGGAAAACGATTCATCGAGTATACTGCGATCGCGAATAAATTCCCTGAATTTGAAACGGAATACAAAATTTCAGGCTTCCATTTCGACATAAGCAGGTTGAATTTTTAACCACATTTCAGTGCTTTCAAAGTACATAAATACATATTTTAAAATATGCATGTGTTGTGAAGAATTTAAATTCCACGTAAACGTGTATCACATTAGCGTTCACGATTAACAAATAAGTCTGAATGCGGCTACGCGTTTCGCGCATTCATCGTTCATTCGCCGTTAATTAATTACCCTAAAAACCCATTTAAGGCGCGCTGTTTTAACAGGTGTATCTAAATTGTCAAAATTTTAATTAAAATGAAAACGTTTCGGAAGACCAAATATGTATGTTCGAACAACAGGTCGATTTGGTGGGCAGATGGGGAGGTACGATATTGCATTGTTTCAGTATTGATTTCAAGGGAATGCCAATAAAAAATTTACTGTTTTACCGCATTGTTCTGGTGCAAGATAAATGTTTTCCCGACACATACATGCATATAAATGTACATATATATCTTATGCAAACAACCCATGTGGGGCACGACGCGAGGGTGTTTTTCAAATATACACGTAATAATTCAATTAGGCAGTTCGCGTCGGAAATTGTATAGGATGATTTACGGCTCATAGTTTGTGTTATAAATGCGTCAATTATAGAAAACATATTAAGTGAAAAGCTAGACCGTGGGCAAATATTTCATTTTGGCAACATTAAATTGCTTTTAAGCGGAAAATATAATGTACACTCAAAACCCAAATGTGACTTTAGAACTTTCGTAAGCGAAATCTATAATACAAGCGCCTCTTCGACTCATCTCGTATAAAATTACAATATTTAAACAATTATTTTTTGTGCACTAATAGAGAGCATATTTAATGGTCGGTAATTTTTATAGACATTTAATAATAACAGTGTACTATATAAACTACAATGAACCAAATATTTACTGACTAGTATATTTTGGTAAACGCTTACTGATCAAATCAAGTTAAGGTAATTTATTTATATACCAGAAACGCTTATCAAGTAAACCCAATGCGATGTTTGTAACCTGGCCAGTTACAAACATCAAAAAATAATTATATTTATACAGTATCATAGAGACATATATGGAAAAATATATAACTAATACACAACCTATCCAATTATACTAATATTTCGAGAAATACATACGTTTTAACAGATTAGATAGCATATTAGACAAGATAGGTTGCCATTTTGGTGGAATAGTTTAAAAAATATAATAGGAAACGATCGGCCTGAATTATAAATATATTCAAGGTTTAGTTAGCAACACCGGGCCAGGGATTGAACACATGAACCCAAAGTTGAAAGTATTACACGCTAATCATTATGATTGTCAATGACTAAATTGATACAAATCATTTGATTTTTGATTTTTAAATGCTTTTTATTATTACGAAATTATGTTCACAATACATCTTATATCTATTTTATTAGCTACTGATCTACTGATCATTTTCTATTTTACAATTTTAATTTAAGTTGGTTAGTAATCATAGTATTATATTATTCTAATGTTATTGTACAGCATAATAGGAAAAAGAGCTCAAAAACCATTTAATCATATATAAATATACCACAGCGTATTGTACTGGTGAGCTGTCGTATACCGATTGAGAGGTCGTGGGTTCAAGTCCCAGCCAAATACGCTGTTGGCAAGATTCTGTGGTTATTTGAATACAGTTTAACCACCTCCTTCTAGAATTTTCCTATTTATCTAGCTTAATTATTGTGACTGATCCAATAAATCGGCATCTCGAATTAATTGATTATAAAAACATGCTACCTACATAATGTATTTCTTGTTAATTTGTTGTGTATCAAAAAAAATGGTTGATTGTCTATAGATATCTTTATTGAATTCTATTGTAATATGAATTGAAATGTACACAAAATATCTGAACATAAACACCTGTGGAAGCAATTACTTTCATGAAACTGAATGGTAGCAACAACCGTTTATTGTTTTGACAGATACTATTCAAGTAGTCAGTGACCAATAATATAACTTACATATCATATATTTACTGACTTAATTAAACTAACTTATTGACCAAGCAAATAATGCGTTTAGATGTTAATTTATGCTTCGAAGCTGAAGCACTCTGAAATTGTATTTAAATAAACTTAATTTAAATAAAATTTCCCCATAATATAATAAGAATGTCTATTTGAATGATTTTTTTTCATTTGAAAATGAAAGTTTATATAAAAATTCATCTTAAAATCAAAGTAGAGCTAATGGAACCTTTGTTGTATCTTTTGAAAAGAATTTTCTTCTGCTTATAAAAATGGAGAAAAAGTCTCTCTAAAGCAGGTCATTATTGTATATGTGTATTTAAATGTTATTAAAAAAGGTTGCCAATATTTCTGAGAAGCAATTTTCTAAAGTGTCGACTCTCAAGGGGGTTTTCTCAAAATAAAACTGGTCTCTCTCATATCGTGCGAAGCTCTTCCTAAAATGTAAATAAAGCGATCTTGAATGTTCAAATTCATAAGGGTCGTATGTTCGTATGCTGATTTTATTTACAAATAATTACATACAATATCAAACCTTATATGTACAAAAATATATAAAATATGAAAGTATAACAGTTGAACCTTTGACCTTACTCTAGGGTTAGTGACATTGCTATTAAGATTACTGATCCTTTTGAATGGTCATTGACTCCGCAATAGATTCGTAATCTTTGTCATTGCCTCTCATTCATAATCCCAAAGTATCTAATTATATATATGAAATATCTGCTGTATATATGCAGTCTGATATATGAATCGATATTTGCAAGAAGACAGCAAGTAAGGGAAAAGCTTTCGTGACGAATATTTAAGTAAGCATTTCTTTTATTAGATACATATAATATATTATTCATTTTAATTAAGTAGCTTTACAGTATGTTCTTTGTTACTAAATCGATTTATATTTACTCAAATATTAATATAATAGTCGGTTTCATAGCAGTGGTTCGTAGGCCCCAGGAATTCGGTGTAACTAACAAAAGTTGAGAATTGAAAATCCAAAGTTTACTTTGCTTAAATATATATGCAAAATCAAAGTACAAAATTGAATTATATTGGTAGCTTGAGTTGAGAAGGTTAGCAAGATTGACATAAACTTTTCAAAACTTCAGAAAAGCGCCAAAGGTTTCGTTGAAATGAATAATTCATTTTACTGTATATTTGTAATTAATTTAAAATGTACATTTTTTTAAATGCATAACAATATGAGATGTGATCATTGTATCACAGGTCTACTTTAAGCTATTATCATTATTACTTTATTCTAAAATGAATAAAAAACTGTCAAAGTCGGGATCAAAGTGAGAGCTATGTATATTATTTATGCATGTGCATTCGGAGTTGTATTTTGAATTAGATTTAGAAATTTGAATTTAAAGTTGGGGCCAGAATCATATTTGGGGCAGAATTTGGAACCAGTCGGATTTATAGTCATATATGAAGTCAGTATTATGTATATTCGAAGCTGAAATCCAGGCTAATTATATTCGAAGTAGTGGTCAAATCATATCTACATACATAATGTGGCAGTGAAATTGAGTATGAGTCATTTAGTCAGTTACCTATAATTACGGTGACTATATACAAGGAATCGTTTTATAACTTAAAAAAATGCTCTATAAGTTCATAACATTTATTATTAAATATTAGCATACAAAATTTAGAATTTTAAATGAACATATTTATAACACAGTATTGAAGTTTAAAAGTCAGTCACCGTTCGAATTACTGCCTACGTTTAGATAAAAAAAATTATAGAAAACTGATTCTTATTTTATTTCAAACGAATTTTTATTTTAATCGAACATGTACATACATTTGCCTTTACATATCGCTCCAAAGCGACGAGTGTACTAACACAGATACAATACGATAATAATAAGTTAATACAAGCATTTTTATACAATGCGAATTCAAACAAACATCATCCAAATTTTGTAAAATATAAAAAAAACATCGTAATTTCAAGAAGAATATTTGTGAATTAGCATTTGATTTATTTTATGAATATTTGAACTACTAATATTAGGATACATATTTTTTAAGTAATGAAAAAAAGGGGGAGGGGGGTCATAAAAATTAAACACCGCCCTGGTGCTTTTTTATTTAGCACCAGTAGTGTAGTCGGACCAGGTCGTCAACCTGGTACTTATTTTTGAGCCAGGTCGCCGCCCTGGCACTTTGATTGATATAAACATTGTTTTTCGAGTACAATTAAAAAATATTTTGACTAAAATTTTGTATTCCAAATATTGTGAGTAGACTCTCGTTGTAACACTCGATGACCACAATTGAATAGTAATCTGAGCACATTCGAAGCTTAAAAGATGTTTAATGAACTTTATTGGATTTTTTTACCTAAAACCAAGAGAATCTTGACCGATTGATTCATTTCTTCTCCTATTCTATTTTTCCAATATTTCCAATATTTTTATACTTTAGTTTAGTTATGTAATGTGCTATTTAATCATATTATAGCTTTCATTCTTTTCCTTTTCATTTGTTTATTTTGTATTTACCTTTTTCATTTGTTTTATATTTGTAAATTTAAATTTCTTCTTATATTCTATTTTATAACCTTTTCCAAATATTTTAATACTATAGTTTAATTATGCAGTGTTCTACATATTTTGTCATGCCTTTATTCTTTACTTTTTAATTTGTTTTCCTTATATTTATCTTTTTCATTTTTGTAAAAATCTATTATTGGACTCGGATGTTACATTTATTATTTATTTACTATTTTTTTTTTATACATATGTACATCCTGTCTGTTGATTTTTCAATTAATAAAATAAATATAAAATAAATAAAATAAAACTTTGAAAGAAAACATGCTTTGAACTATTGATCATACGCACTTGAGGATAGATAAAAGGGAACTCAGCTTAAATGAATAGTCATATCTAAATTCACATGTTAAAATTTAATTGTTTTTTTGACATACATATGTATGTATACATATTTTATCATTGCCAAAAGCAAATGTTGCTGTTGACACACAAACACGGGTTTTTCAAAATCAAAGATGTTGAAGAGAGTGCATTATGGAACTTTTTATAAAATATAAAATTAATACATCTTATTTTAACAAGTAAGAATATTTGTTAATGATTATTTGATTTTTTTTATAAATATTTTAACTACCAATATTAGGATACAATTTTTTTTTAGTAAGGAAAAAAGCGGGGGGGGGTCATAAAAATTAAACACCAACCTGGTTCTTTTTTATTTAGCACTAAATCACTGGTCCTGAGATATCTACATATGTAAATACATACGTACATGTTTATATATTTACATTATATTCTCCTCCAAACGACCTCATCCATCATAAAAACCGCGAATCACTCCACGGAGTAAGTTTAACAGAACGATCTTTGCAATTTACCCTGCGCTTAACTTCCCGTTCCGGTTTACCAACTAGCTGATAAGTTTCTTGCATTTGCTCGAAGTGCACACATGTATGTATATGTACATACATACATACATATTGTATAGCTAAGATTTTCCGTACGGTAGAAACGCCACTGTATGTCGATCCATTTCAGCCAATTTAAACCCATTCGAGGAGAACAACGTTCCAATTCCGAAGTCTACCAAATGCAACGAGAATCTATCTTCCAATCTATTAGCGTCGTTATTGTCTCGTGACTCCGCAACGGTGTAGCGCTCCGTAATTGAATCACCTGGCAGCTTCAAGACTCATTTACAAGTCAAAGGTCACCATAGTCACAATGATGGGTACCTACGTAGGTACCCAGGGTCCCCATGGGGACCTATTAGCGTGCTCGTCGGCGAACCTCTCGTCACAGCATTTTAAATGTATACGAAACGCTGCTAATGAGACTCGTAAGTGGCATTGCAAAAACAACATCAAAAACTCTGTATCAGGATATATTATACATATAATACAGAATTTAACTACATAGAAAGTTTTGTTTTATATTTGTATATGTAAGAAATCACTTGCATTAGTACCATATATTTTATATATTTATTTATTTATTTATTTATTTACATATACATATACCAGGAAGGCCTTACAGGTAAATCCCAATGCGCCTTCCTGGCCAATTACAAATTACAATTACAACTACAAATGCAGCATTTTTATTTAAGTCGTTGAATTGCGAGATACTGAAAAACTCGCAAATTAACGAGATATCTATGAATTGTACATAAATTTTATTGTACATCAATCAAACTTCAAATAGTGGTGACATAGTAGGTAGGAAGGATTTTTAGCCAATTTTTTTTTCCGGGAACCGTTTCAACAATGAAATCAGAGAAAATTGGCAAACTCTGATAGGAAACGATCAGCCTGGGGTCACAAATCCAGGTCTGACCAACAGCATGCTCTGAAAAATTCATTTTCATTAAGGGATTGAACCCGGCACCTTCTTGACGCTAAGTAGAAGCTTAACGACCGAGCTATGCTGTTGGCTTATATATTATATAATATGATTCAGCTTTCGTTCAACTTTTGGAGGTTCCATTTTGATTGATCTTTTTACTTTATCTATGTACTTAGTAACAATAGATGAAGTTTTGTGATCATGCGAAAATTCGATCTCGAGATTTTGACTGATTCGAACGAAAAAATGTGTGTGTGTGTGTGTGTGTGTGTGTGTGTGTGTGTGTGTGTGTGTGTGTGTGTCTGTGTGTTTGTGTATTTTGGATATTTTAACTGAAACTTAGTATCGGTTACTGAAATTCTTATGGACATGACGTAAATTTTTTTCGAATTTTTAAGTTGACTGAGTTATAGGTGTCCTCTTTTTTTAAGTTTTTGAATTCAATTATCTCCCAAACCGTTAACTGAATCGAACTGAATGTTTTTTACATGTAATGGAAATAATAATCTTTATTTTATGACATGTTTATATTATACATTTGACTATTTGGAATATATTCAATCCAACCTGGTACCACCCACCGTTATAGTTGAAGTTGAAATATATTCCGTCTAACCCACGTAAATTAATTCATATGGCTAATTACATTCCAACTTGCCAAAATATATTACAACTGAATTACAGTTCAACTACAAGTTTTTACCACGGTAGATGAAGGGGCTGGGCTTTCGTGGAAGCGTCACTCGACTAGTAAATTGAGTTGGAAAGTCACATTTTTGTTTTGAACACACTCTAAGAGTTATCGTAATACGCTACGCATTACCTTTATTCGTAATATCTAGCCAATATTAACGTATTGTTGACCATTCATAAAAGCATCAGAGCTATTAAAACTCAACTGTTATATTACAACTGGCGCACAATGTTGAAAGTGTATTTCCAATTGTAGAGATATAATTTACTAGTTGAATTGTATTCGAATATGAATGACGTAAAACGCCAGTTGGAATATATTACAACTGAAAATACACTTTGACCGTAACTTATATACATATTAATGACAATTCTAATAATAATTTAAGCGTATGTTTCGATTTTATTATATGTAAATACAAATCGAATATTTATTTTGAATGTAAGTTTGGATCCATTGGTTTATTTTTAGTATTTAAAATTCAAATGGAGATATAATTTACTAGTTGAATTGTATATGAATGACCTAAAACGCCAGTTGGAATGTATTACAACTGAAAATACACTCGACTGTAACATACATATATAATATATACAAAATAGGTTGGAAGCAACTAATGAAAATATTCACAATCTGAGCGGAAATTTAATGAAAAATTTCCAACAATGTCTTTATCTGACTTTCATTTCCGCCCCAATCTGTACATATGTATATGTACAAAATAGGTTAACTTTCATGATTTTTTTTATATAAAAAATATTGTTCATTAGTGTGAAAGCATATTTGATTTTCGTTTCGTTGGATATATAATAGTAGGTAAATACAATAAATATAATATCCACCGACTGTTTTCCTCTTATATGTAGTTTCAGTTGATTTAATGATAGACATTAGACACCCACTGGAGAGGCGTCCTTCCCGAGGTATTAATATATTGTGACGCATTCCTCTTTATATATGTACATTAACATACATATGTAGTATATATATATATATATATATATATATATATATATATATATATATATATATATATATATATATATATATATATATATATATATATATATATATATATATATATATATATATATATATATATATATATATATATATATATATATATATATATATATATATATATATAGGTAGATAGTTTAGTCAGACAGTCGTTTAGTAATTTTATTATCTTTGAAAATACATTTGCGAACGATTTTCTAGGAACGATATTGAATTCGCAACAGGGAGTTGCTCGCTTGTAAAATTTGGCTGATTGATTTTAATTTATTTATTCATTATATTCGTGAAAATGTTTAAAAATAATTTCAAATAAAAAACAATTGTTTTTAAAATTTTATATCAAAAAGCTATCATTTGTTTTTTTTTCACTTGTCCCGTTTTAAAAGCCCACACATTACGGATTGTATTCTTAATAAAACAAATATAAAATGATAAGGTATGTTAATTATGTAATTAGGTACATTTTCTGTAATTAGGTACATTTATGTAAATTAGGTACATTTTCTTTCTAATCATACGACAATGTCAATGCATACGTTTTATTCGTCATAATAAGATCATAATATGCACAATATAAATGCACACGTTTTATTCGTCATAAAATGTACAATGTAAATGTACATATACATTTTATAGTCAATGCACAAATGAAAGTTATACTATATGTAATTACATTTGGTAATATTCCTTTAAAATTTTACATTGCAAAATTTCTATAAAAAATGTGCTTTATGTTTAGGTACAAATAATATTTCGTTAGGTACAAATAAAATTGTATTTGTATTCGATGTAAAACGAAATACCTCCATATACATATAATAATGCAGAGATATGTTATAATAATATAAATAATATTCCGTTAGTCACAGAAATTACAAACTATCCAGTAGATTCTATGAAAGAATCACTGATAACCATATTAACGTTGTTTCAACACAGTCTCAAAATGTCTTTACCCTTCAAATATAAACACATATTACATACATTTTTAAATTGCAATAAAATGTTCATAAAATTGTGGATGTAAAAGATACTCGTTTTTGTCGAGTTCATTCTCTACAAATATTTACTTTATATTTTATAATTTTATAACATAATATTTTGATTTTTATATGCTTTTTATTAATATTAAATTATCTTCACAACCCATCTTATATCTATTTTAATAGCTTTAAAATTTCTTTGTTGGTTATTACAGTATAATATTATTTTAATGTACAGCGTACAGCATAATAGGAAAAACAAAAGCTCAAAATTCTATTCTTATATATATCCTATTGTTATAAAAACCTAACAATTGTAATACATGTATATAATACATTTTATGCATAATATTAACGAAAGACTGGACTTCATAATAAAGTCGACGAAGTAGATTGTGTTTAGGTAATTTGTGTTCATACCCAAAGGGTAAAGACATTTTGCTGTTATCACCGAGACTCTTCACAAGTACATATATTAGTATGGTTGTTAGTGATTCTGTCATAGAATTTACTGGCTAGTTTTTAATATCTGTGACTAACGGAGAATTATTTCTGGCAAGCTGTTTTTTCGGTACTCCGACTTTTGCGCGACAGTCAAATGCGCCCTGACCCAACCGCCCCGACATTACCGCGTGGCGACAAAACCACCCCATCAAAAATTGCTCAGCGACAAAACCGCGCCAAAATATATGAACAAATTAAAATATCAATTTCGACTTAGTTTCACTGAAGAATAGTCTTTTAGTGAATTCTCGCTTTTAACGTTAACTTAAGAAAAATAAAAAATTCCACCGCACGTCACTGATACATATCAATATACAATTCTGTTTTTTCATATATGTTCATATGATCTGACGCGGTCTTGTCGCCGAGAGCTTTTTGCTGGGGTGGTTTTGACGCTGCGCGGTAATGTCGGGGCGGCTATGTCTGGGCGCTTATTTACCGAGCGGCTATGACTGGACACCGTTTTTTCATAATATAGCGCTATCTTACATATTATTTTTATTTATTATTTTTAATCAATCAATCAATGTACAATGTCATTACAGATCGCTCCAATGCGATGAGTGTACTATGGAAATTAAGAAATTATATATATATGTATATATATATATATATATATTTTTTTTTTAAACATAATCATTACATAATTTTTATTATTCCTAATATTTATCAACGATATTCAATCTTCTATTCACCATTCTAAATTTTTATTATATGCGGATGACTTAAAAATCTATAAGAGAATAATTGATTTACCTGACGCTCTTTATTTGCAAGAGGATTTGAATTCTATTTATGAATGGGCTAATGTTAATAAACTTCCCTTCAATATCCTAAAGTGTCGGGTCATTTCTTACTCTCGTTCTCGTTCTCCTATTAATTATCCGTATAAATTTCATGATTCTCTTCTTCAGAGAGAATTATTTATATCTGATCTGGGAATAGTCTTCGAAAATAGTTGGAGTTTCAACATTCACATTGAGAATATCTGTGATAGGGCAACAAAAATCCTTGGATTCGTAATCCGTAATTCGTCCGAACTAGGGCTCACTGCCATTCGTCTCTTATATTGTACATTAGTTCGCAGTGTGCTCGAGTTTGGCTCCATTATATGGTCTCCCTATCAACTTCGTTACTCTCTAATGTTGGAACGAGTCCAAAGGAAATTCCTTAGATTTTTATATCTGAAGACATTTGGATTTTATCCATATCTGTTCCCTAGTGCCTTTGTCTTGGGATCTTTGGGTTTCAACTCCCTGGCAAAGAGAAGAGATTTATTTCTTGGGAAACATTTCGTAAAATTACTTAGAGGAGAGATTCACAATCCCACTATCCTGGAGAAACTAAAATTCTGGGCCCCGGAAAATCGTAGAGTTTTAAGAAAACATGATATATTTTTACCAATTAGGGCTAAATCAAACGTGCTCATGAACTCCCCCCTCTCGAGAGCTGTTCGACTCCTCAACTTACTGGCACATTACTTGGACCTATTCGATGCCAGTTATGTTGAGTTGGTGGAACACATCCTAAATAGCACGATATAAATTTTTCAATCTTATTTCTTTGTTCTTATTTTATGTACATATTTTTTACTTGATTTTTATTATTTTTTTATGATGTTTTTTTTTTATTTATGATTTTTATTATTTTCTTATGTTTTTTTTTATTTATGATTTTTATTATTTTTTTTATGGTGTTTTTTTTGTAATTTTTATGATTTTTATTATTTGTATTAAAATCACATTGACGCTTTGGGGCAACCTGTCAAGTCTCTGTGGTATTGATTTTTTAAAATAAAATAAAATAAAATAATTCAAAACCACACATGACATCTATGGTCCGAGATCGTATAAAATACGATGATAATAAACATCGAATACAATACGATTAATTAACATTTTTATACAACAATACGAATTTATACAATAAACATCCATAAAGACATCTATGGAGAGAAATCCGGTGAATCGTTACCAATATATTTCGTGTGTCAATTATACGCGTAACGTTTCCATAACTACAGATACGCGCACGGAATAGAACCGGGTCATCACATATTCACTACGGAAATAAAAGTTTTATTTTGATATAAATTTATTTACAATTTGAGCATATGGCGGTGTTGGAAGAACGGATTGGTAGCCAATCTGTTCTTTTTTCAATTGGCGGATTATTTTTATCCACTTTTTATGCATTTGTCTGTCTTTGGAAACTCTTAAATCAACGTATAATGTATAGTTTCAACAAAAATATGTATAATATAAAATGAACGATGTTTATATTAATTAAACTTAAATAATCGAGTATTCGGTGCCAGCAAGAGAAATGTTTTTACGTTTATTTAAAAATATTTTTTACATTGCTCTAGTGCCACCCCTGAAATTGTATGTAGAATGCATGCAGTCGCCATGACACATTTAAAAACTGTCAAACTACGATGTTAATTGAATAATACGTTACTTAAATGATTAATTTACTTTTAAAAATATATCCCACGTTGTTTATTGTGTGCATTTGAATGCATTGTGCAATTTGTCATACGAATGTTAGTGAATTTGTAATTCGAACGCTAATGTACCATGCGTTCGAACTACAACGTACGAATTCGAATTAAAACGTACTAACAACCTAACCTTAAATAAAAAAAACCAACCCTAACATAACCTAACCTAATCTAGCCTTAAATAAATAAGTCGAAAAAGATAGTGGACCACGAGGAGAGTGGAAATGGACAGAAGGGGGTCCGGCATCGGAGTGGAGTGGCGTGATTCGTATCGGCGACGCACTATCATCCAAACTGTGAAAAATTATAATTTAACTAAGAGGGGCCAGTCAAAATGTAATTGGATATGATTTCACTGAACGATTCCAAGTGGAAATCTAATTGGATATGATTTCACTGAAACTTCACTGAAATTATAATTTAACCGCTGTTATAATTTCACTGTAACATATACATTTCATTTCAGTTGCGGCCTTTAAAAATTTGCTATTATTTTCATATCATAAAGAATTTTCGGTGATATTTAATTTCAGAAATCATCGGATTTCCTTTCTCCGCGCAATTTAATTCCATCTAACTTTTCTGTTTGATCTTTTCGCGATCCAAAATTGGATTGTTTGCTTTTGCAAGGGTATAAAATTCACCTATATAGAATTCGCATCGCAATATCGGATCAAGTATGTAGGCGTTCCTACCATTAACATTAATTTAACAAAGCGATACAGAATTACTTCATGTTTTTATATTTGATATAAATTAATGAGCGAAAAATTTCATACCCCTTTGAGAATTCGATTTGATTCAGAGTCGTAGAAACATTTTAACGTTTTGAACGTTAAAACGTTTACGGCACTTTAACCGCATCGATATCGATAAATTAATTTAACAATAATTATAAAATAGAGATTTTCACTCGGATTGAGTTGCACACACACCTACATGCTACATTAAATTTCAAATATAATTAATCGAATTCGATTTCGTTGGATTCATTTTAAAATCATTTTCTATCGCATGTTCAAAGAAAATAATAATAACGCATGTTTTATTATGGCTTCGCACGTTTTCAGTCTATTGAATCTAGATTAAATTTCACGTTAGAGGAAAATTGTAGAGATCGTCGACTGGAAAATCTCGGTGCATCGCTCGGGTCGTTGGGAAATTAATATCTGGGTTCATCATATGAATGATTTATTCGAGTGGTGTAGCGTAACTCTACATATTTGAATAAAATATTATATTACGAACGAAGCTGATATTTTTTTTGATGTACATATTTGCGTGTGTGCTCTCTTTGAGTGATTAATTTTATATACATACATGTATTACTGAGCTGTGAGCTAAAAATCTGCAATTGACCTTTCCAATTACGGTGATAATGTTGTTGTAATTTATATGCGGTACATGTGTGTATGTAGGCGGGTAAATAATTCGATTTATTGGAACTCGATAATTTATGGTGACCCCAATCGTCGTCTAATTGTGTTAAAGGAGAACTGCTGGTAATTCGATTGAATGCATGCAAGGTGAGTGTACATATGTACATACATACATAGGATGGAGTAGGGAAATGTGATTAAAATAATATGATTATTATAAAACTTTCGTAGATAGTATGCTATATTTAAGAATAGATTGAAAAGTGTCTTGACGCTTTCGTGGTTGTTTGTCTTTTGAAATTTATGATTACCCGTCATTTTGATAAAGTTCAAATTCGTCAGTGTTTTTGACGTGAGTTGAGATGAATTTTATTTAAATATATGAGTAAACCCTTCAGAAAGTACTATAACCATAAAATGCACGTTAGATTTTAGCGCATACTTACAGGTTTTGTGTTGTACGTATTTATGTATGTAGTGGCGGCAGCTAAAAAGTTACGACAAGTTAAATTCTCAAGAATATTCATGTTAGATTTTTATAGGTCGTGAAACGAGAGTGTATAAAACATGGTGTTCTTTATTGTGATGTAGTTTGTTGAATAGAACTAGTCCATTTTTAATTTGATATATGAAGTTTTGTGATCGTAAAAAAATTCAACTTTGAGATATTGCCTGATTTTTCTTTTATATAGAATTTTAAATAATAGTGAAAAACAGCAGTAACAATGTACATACATATTATTGTTTAGTATTGACTATGATTTTTTTGGTTTTTAAATGCTTTTTATTATTAAGATATTATGTTCACAATATATCTTATATCATAGTATTTATTATATATTAGTAATCATAGTATTTATAACATTCTAATGTTAATGGACAGCATAATAGGAAAAAGAGCTCAAACACCTATTTACAATTTTGTATCGACTATGTAAGATAGCTCTCTCTATATTAAGAAAAATCTGCTTGCTAGAAATAATATTCCGTTAGTCACAGAAATTACAAACTAACCAGTATATTCCATGACAGAATCACTGATAACCATACTAACACGCTTGTGAAGAGTCTCAAAATGTCTTTAGCCTTCAAGTATAAACACATATTACATTTTTAAATTGCAATAAAATGTTCGCAAAATTGTGGATGTAAAAGATACTCGTTTTTGTCGAATTCATTCTCTACTAGTATATATTTATTTTATATTTTATATTACTTACATTATATTTTATAATTTTATATCATAATATTTTGATTTTTAAATGCTTTTTATTATTACTAAATTATGTTCACAACACATATTATATGTATTTTAATAGCTACTGATCCACTGATCATTTTCTATTATTCAATTTTCTTTGTTGGTTATTACAGTATTATATTATTTTAATGTTAATGTACAGCATAATAGGAAAAAAAGCTCAAAAATCTTTTCTTATATCCTATTCTTATAAAAACGTAACAATTCTTATAAATGTTCATAATAAATTGTATGCATAATATTAACTAAAGACCGGACTTAAAGATAATAAAGTCGACGATCTGAAGTAGATTGTGTTTAGATAATCTGTGTTTATACCCAAAGGGTAAAGACATTTTGCTGTTGACATCTCTTCACAAGTATGCTAATATGGTTATTAGTGATTCTGTCATAGAATTTACTGGATAGTTTGTAATGTCTGTGACGCCCTGACATACTTGTATCCTACGAGTTGTTTGACAGAAAAATAAAAATTTCCACTGCACGTCACTGATACATATCCATATACAATTCTATTTTTTCATATATTTTCATATGTTCTGACGCGGTCTTGTCGCCGAAGCTTTTTGCTGGGATGGTTTTGATTGTGTAGCTTTCAATCATCTTTATCTCTGTGTCCTCGCTTAATACACTTACTTATAATGTACACATGTATGAAAAAATTAGTCGGATTTATACTGAAAATTGAAAACAATGAAGCGCGATTGGAGTAAGGAATCGTTACAGTGTTCGCAGATAATTATATAATTAGGTATTAATTAGACGGCAACATTGAACACGAGATGAGATACTTCGTCGATGTACACAATATAACGCCATTGATATAATTGGAACTGTCAGTTGCAAAGATCCCGCTTTGTCTAACTGAGTAGGCCAGGGAAGGGGGGCCGGAGAAAACGTCAATAATTTACTACAATTTGACAAGCCTTAACGACTTCTAATTACTCGTCAACTTTTGTGTTTCAGGTGAGAGGCAACCGATGGCGATAAACCGGGACTAATTCGACCCACCATGAGCGTCTTACCGGAGGCTGTCGGAAACGGCGGCCAGCCAACATCTGACCTCAACTCCAACGTCGGACATAGGGCCTCGGGAGACCTCCTCAGGCTGGTCTATGAGCTGCCGAAGGACTTCACTGACGGATCCTGGGACGGCAAGAGTACCCCGACACCAGAGCCCATCAACGACACAGCAGGAATCAACATCACCAGCCACGTGAGGGCCAAGATGGAAGAGTTGACTAACACTAGAAGCGCCACCACCAGCATATCCTTGAAAGACGTCATGAGCTCCAACAACGCTCTGAGACTCAACAGGAACAAGCTGAACAAGCCAACCGACGACCAATCCGACAACGTCTTCCTCAGCGACGAAGAAGGCGACAGCAAATCCGAAAAGACCACCACTTACACGAATCAAACGATAAGTGTGACGGAATCGAGCCCCAGCCATTTGAACACCTCGTCGCAGAGGACCTCGCTGGTGCCCAACACGTCACCGTCCAAGCTGTACGGCGAGAGGAACCAGACGGAGACGAGTCGCAACTGTTCAAGTCCAGTGGACGGCTATCCCATGTCTGACGTGTCGGACGAAGACATGGAAAACTTTAATAGGACTCTGTCGAACAATCCGGACATGTTGGAGAAGTGGTTGCGGGAAAAAGCAAGTCCGGACGTGTTGAAGAGGGTGCATGTCATTTCTGAAACGCCCGTAGTGAATTCCGGCTCGAAACGGACTTCGGTCACCTCGGAGCTGTTCCAGTTGTGGTTGGCGTCCTCTCCTGTGAAGGTGAGACTTTAATGATTTAGATAAAACCACTCAATAAATCATCCCCACTTGTTGAACAAACTCGAGTGGGCACTCGATAGCGTACATATTATATAATACATGCATACATAAGGTGAACGATCAGACTTGTCTAAATATAGGGAGAGGATTGATTTTATTTTTCACATTAATTAAATCGAGACAAAGAGGTCGTACGAAATCGGCAAGGCGAAGTTTCAGAAATCGATACTGGTTTGAAAAGTTTGCTCAAAGGATTATGAAATTTTTTAATTAAATCACGGATCAGTGAAATTTGGACGGGCAAAATATGCACATACATATGTACGTACATACATATGTATGCATGTGGGGTCGGTTGTACGAAGTTCATTGTACGCCGCGGCGCATTGTTTCTATGAGCCCTCTCACTGTATCTTTGTTTCACTGGAATGAACGAGTGGTTGGACGCATCATATGCTTGTGCATATAATTTTGAACTAACGTATGCTTTTGATTTTTTTTTTAAACTTTTATTTTTCACTTTGGAGACAATAGTTGAGTGTTCTGCGGGAAATCATTGTTATGCATGCATGTAATCGGGTCCTTAGAATATACTATTGTAGGCAAAGTGAACATTTTAAATGTGTTTTAAATCGATGAAAATTAAAACTTAAATATACAATGAATGAAAACTTGAAATTTGGATAGTTGAAAATTTTCAGACTAGGTTCTTTGGCGAAGGGGAGATGGATGGTGACCCCATGTTGAATGGTCTTTAAGAGTTTTTAAATCCGTTAGAAATGAACCTCCTTGTAAGAAGCATGTTGATTAGATTGAAACGTAGGGCTTCCAAGCCGGCTAAAACTGAATCAGAAAAATCGGCTTTTTGACTATTTTTCAAAAAATGGAAATCCGGCTTTTTAAGGAATTGAAATCCAAAGATAAGTGATTTCGACATATTTCTATAATACCCACTTTTGATGATGGTATTTATAGGCAATTATTTTTTTTTGCATAATGTATTTTATTTACATTATAAAATTTAAATCTTTTATAAAATATTAATATTCTGAAACCGGCTTTTGATTTGTAAAAAAACCGTAAACTGGTGTTTTGGAACCCTTATTTATTTATTTATTTAATTATTCAAATTAAATTTAGACCATAGTGATTTAACAGGTTGCCCTAATGCATCACAATATGTAAACAAGATCGATTAAATACAATAGTGATAAACATAAGAATAAAATACAATGACATAAAATAAGAAGAATAAAAATAGAAACAATGCAATAAAATGTAAAAAAATAAAAATAACAATGCCGAACAATAAAAATAAAACAATATTAAAATACAATACAGCATTAAAAATTTAAAAAAAAAATTTTTTGACAAGTCCACGTTTGAGATGGAGAATAGATAAAATAGCAATTTCATTGGCAAGGCATATCGCACACGAAACGTGATGTGAAAAATGTTTGTATTATTATTAAGTAATTAAGATTTTTAAATTAGCTTAATAGCATAGATAATAAATAAAAATATGTTCAGTATTAAATGCATCGTTGTTGTATGTACGTTTGTGTGTGTGTGTGTGTGTACCGATTCCAAAAAATGTATAAAGATTTAACTCATCATTGATATTACGAGGAAATATTGCCAGTCCCTAGAGTCTCGTAATAACCACGATCGACTGTATACGGGCTAATGAATATCTGTCACTTTTTTGCGTGAACGTCTCTGTTAGACATTTTTTTATAACTCATTTGCGGACCAAGTCGTTCGTGCACGGCCCAATAAAACTTGCACAGTGGGGGAGAGTGAGTGAGAGAGAGAGAGAGAGACGACCTAAATATAAAAAAAAAGAATCTCAAAAAGTAAATTCGGAACGAAATCGTCTACACAACGGATTAACCGAAAAAGGGCCGTATTTCAAACGGGTCGGCCAGCTCATCACCCGCGGGGATAAGCGCGAAAATAATAATAAAAAGTTTCACTCTTTTTTTTGTTTTGTTGCGTTGTTGTTGTGTTTGTGTCGGTTTTACGAGGAACTTTTGCGAAACGGCCGCGAAGAGCCGAAGAGTGGTATTTATTTATGGATTTATTCGGCCGCCAAAACGATTATGAGCGCAATAAATTTTCCGACGCGCGGGAAAATTGGCGAAAATCTCCCCCCACGTCGACGTCGCCGTCATCGTGCAAAGGATCAATTACACATTTCGGGAAAAACGAGTGTTTGACAGCAACGCGATACGTCTCGTTTCGAAGGTGATGCGAGGGTGGGTGGGGCTATGACGGGGGTAGGGGACGACCCTTGAACTTCTCGCGAATTTCAATCATCCCTGCTGTTTGAGCACCCTCGTCGATTTATTATATCAGGTGTGTCCCTATGTGTGTGGGTGTGTGTGTGTGTGTGTGTAGGCTCATTCGAAACGAGAGCCTCGTTGAGACTAAATTCGAATGCGCATTTATATATCTTTGTTTCCATGTATGTAATATTTCAATGCGAGGCGTACCTATGTACCTGTTCGTGTGAGTTTCTATTGTGCGTAGTACATATGAGGCGGTTGGCGTTTACACGTTACTAAACGCGTTGTCGTGTAAGGGTTGACAAACGAGGGTTAAATTAATGGCTTTGTGTGAATGTGTGTGTTGCAGTTTTGAATTGCTTAAACTGACTACGTGTGTGTAAATGTTAATCTTCTTCTTCCTCGTTTGCTCAATGCTGAGCGTCACTGGGCATTTATGTCGTCTGGAATTTGATGGACGATCTGCCTCCACTCTTCTTGGTTCTGTGCCAAGTTGGAGGCAGCGTTAAGGGATGAAACCCGCCAGTTCTTTGATTTGGTCAGACCATCTCTTGGGAGACCGTCCTCTAGTTCGCGTTCCGGTAACTACCAGCCTCTCCAGACTCTCCAAATTCTTTCTGGTCATATGGCTAAAGCAAAGAATCCTGCGCTCGTATATATGGTCGGTGTTGCTTTACTGAACAGGATAGAGTCCTTTGAAATTTGGTGTTACCGGAGGATGTTAAAGACCTCATGGAAAGAGAAAGAAGCCAACTTCACCTAACCTATCATGACCCTTAAATAAATAGGTGTCGGCTGCTAAGATATGTTTTTTTTTCTTGTGAAAATATTGATGAAATAAAAATATATATCTAAGCAGTCAACACCTATTTATTTAAGGGTCAGGATAGGCTAGGTTAAGTTAAAGTTGTAAATACGTTCCGGTAACTACCTGCCTCTCCACACTCTCCGAATTGTTTCTGGTCATATGGCTTAAGTAAAGAATCCTGCTCTCGTATGTACGGTCGGTGTTGCTTTACTGAACAGGATAGAGTCCTTTGAAATTTGGTGTTACCGGAGGATGTTAAAGACCTCGTGGAAAGATAAAGAAGCCAACTTCACCTAACCTATCATGACCCTTAAATAAATAGGTGTCGGCTGCTAAGATATGTTTTTTTTTTGTGAAAATATTGATGAAATAAAAATATATGTATCTAAGCAGTCAACACCTATTTATTTATGGGTCAGGATAGGTTTGGTTAAGTTAAAGTTGTAAATATGTTCCGGTAACTACCAGCCTCTCCACACTCTCCGAATTGTTTCTGGTCATATGGCTTAAGTAAAGAATCCTGCGCTCGTATTTACGGTCGGTGTTGCTTTACTGATCATGATAGGTCCTTTGAAAATTGGTGTTACCGGAGGATGTTAAAGATCTCATGGAAAGAGCATGTGAGGAACGAAACGGTCCTCCAGCTTCTTTATAATAAATAGAGAGAGCTTCTTGACACGGTAAAGCACAGTAAGATGGAATATTTTGGCCACGTTATTCGTGACCCCAATTGTCGCCGTCTACATACAAATAATCATAGAGGGGAAAATATAAGGCAAACGGTAGCTTGGGAGGAAGAACTACTCTTGGCTCCGAAACATTGGTCATGGATGGGACTCGGACTCGAAAAATCGTTTCGGCTTGCCAATGGCTACGTCCATACTACCGATATGTACAACCGATATTTTCGAATTTTCCATATCCAGTTCCCATATTGCAACCTGTGGTTGCTATTTAGGGACTGGTTATGGAAAAAATCGGGTGTAGATATCGGTAGTGTGGACGTAGACAATGATAGGGAGGAATTCGCACAGGCCATAAACGATGTCTGCTGATTGGTAGTCGCCTACGAAGACTACCAATCAGCTACTACTAAGAAGAATATGGCTGAAGTAGGAAATAACCCCTTTCCTACACGTTGTGAAGAGTCTCTCTGAGACTGCCAGCTCTTTGAGAATGGAGATTTTCGTGTGTCTTGTGGTCCATAGGATGGGCAGCAATTCGAATGCATCGAATGCATTTTTTACTAACCTCTTTTTACTTTCACTTACGATCACTATTATTCAGGGTTCATCTCTCAATTTCATACAATGCAATGGGAAATACCAGAGATCGCACCAGACGGATTTTCGTTCTTCTCATAATATAGCGGTTCTTCCATATTTTTATCAAACTGACAATCGCCCTTTTCGCCATTCTGCAAATTTCCGATTGGCATCTTTTTTCCCTTGAGACCAAGGCACCTATGTAGGTAGATAAAGTCGTCGACTTCCTCATTGTATTTTAGAGCGTTGGAATTTATGAGAGTCTCAAATTTGTCAATGAATTTTTGTTTTATTTTTGTTTATCTCTAGACCCAAGTGTCTACTCTCTATCTATATTCTTCTTATTAGTTCATCTATTTCATCCTCATTGCCGGCTATTAACGTCGTGACTTGTGTTAGAGATCTTTCTGTCGCCTATTGTTACTCCATCATCCGTCGTGGACTCTTCTCATTATTTATTTATTTAAGTTTAAGTTCGGACCATTGTGGCATTACAGGAGTCCCTAATGCGCTACAGTGGTCGAACAAATACAGAGAGATGAGAAAAATAAAAATAAATACATACATATATGTACACGTGTTTTGTCACACAGACAAAAATGCATTTATACATAATCCTAAAAAACTAAATCATTATGATATTAGCAGATAAAGTCAAAATATCAAATAATAAAATACATTATGTACTCCCCATATAAGTATGTACATATATTAAAAAGATCAGAAGACAGTATGTAACCCTGTCGGACACCTTTTTGGACTTTTTCCGAAAGAAATTCATATATTATTACTGTTGCCGTATCATGTAATATGTATAGGTATATAAATTATGAATGAGTATTATTAGTTGTATAAGACAGGGTTTAAGTTTTTATATCTCAATTTTAACCTATAAAATTTTCTATAATAGTTTCAACTTACACATGTACATATGTATGTATGTTTGTTTTCGGTATATTTAAAAGCTGCCTAATAGTATTAATAAAATATGCCTTCGCAAGATAAAAACAATAGTGTCTGCAGTGTAGAATAAGAATGGTTTTATACCTGTCGTCCATTGAAATTGATTACTTATTTTTTATTGTTATCCATTATTTTCACGTATAAGTTGCAGTGGATTTCATTGGAAAAGTTATTAATGTTAAAAATTATAACTACATATATATATGTCTGTATGTATATAAATATGTATCTAGATTTTATAACTTTGTCAATGAATATGAAAGAATAAGTAAGAAAGGACGTGACAATTCACATTGTCATTGCATTCTTGTTTTGGACTGTTTATTCTACTAAATAAATACCTACTTAGAAACCGTCTCATCATAAAAGAATTTCAGCAAGCTTTTAATTTGTTTTATTCGAGGGGAAATCTCACAAAAAGCTCGTCAGAAATAATTATTTGAATTATGTTTTACCCCTTTAAATAAATATTAAATGATATAGTATACGGATAATTAATATGCATAATTAATAATTTGTTTTTCATTTGAATATCGTATTCCGTGTGATTTGGTATTTGTTATGAATATCATTTTGTAATTCGACGATGGAGGTTCTGCCACCGTTAATATGTATGTACATACATACATACATACATATTTATTTTATTTTATTTTTTACATATATACCAGAAAGGCCTTACAGGTAAGCCCCAATGCGCCTTCCTGGCCAATTACAAACAATGCAGCATTTTAATTACAAGTCGTTGAATAACGAGACACTGAAAAACTCTCAAATTAACGAGACATCTATGAATTGTGCGTACATTAATCACACTCAAATAGTGGTGACATAGTAGGTAGGAAGGATTTTTAGCCAATTCTAATCGGGAACCGTTTCAACAATGAAATCAGAGAAAATTGGCAAACTCTGATAGGAAACGATCGACTCGGAGTCACAAATATGTCTATAGTCTGACCAGATGTACCCAGATAACATAACAACATTACAGATGTACCCAGAAACACTACAGATGTATCCTCTTTTCAATCGAGGTCAGCTCATGGTATCGAACCAGGCGCCTCTCGGTGTTAATCAGAAGCTTAAGAGGGCTGTACACCCGAAACCTTAATTTTGTTGCTGTTCCTTTCTTCGATATATGTATATATTGAGTCGACAATATATATATATATATATATATATATATATATATATATATATATATATATATATATCATCATCATTTACAGCCACTCGCCGTCCACTGCTGGATGAAGGCCTCTCCAACACGCTTCCACCCGTCTCTGTTTTGCGCAACACTCATCCATCTCACTCCGCACATTTTCCTAATTTCGTTCACCCATCTTCCTTGCGGTCTTCCTTTTACCCTTTTGCTCTCTCTCGGGTACCATTCAAGCACTTCTTTTGTCCACCTTTCATCCATCCTCCTAGCTACGTGACCCGCCCATTGCCATTTCAATCTCTTCACTCTATCCACTATGTCCACCACTCTTGTCATACTTCTCACCCACGTGTTCCGCATTCTGTCTTTCCTCGTTATGCCAAGCATACAGCGTTCCATGCTTCTTTGAGTGCATTGGATTTTATGTAGCATCTTGGTGTTCAGTGTCCAAGTCATATATATATATATATATATATATATATATATATATATATATATATATATATATATATATATATATATATATATATATATATATATATATATTATATATATCAGATCAGAGAGCGGAGTAATAATTAGGAATAGAGAAGAAATCATAGACAGAGTTTACACGTTCTATGCAAAACTATACGAGAACGACAACGGTCAATTCCCCGCTCTGGACACACGGCCAAAGGGTTCCTGCAGTATTGCCTAGCGAAGTAGAGGCCGCGCTAAAAAGATTTCGTATTCTCCAGTTTACTCCTCTAAAACTGGACCAATTTAAAAAAAAATTTCATCATCGGTATGAGAAAGATATTTTCTATGCAACTGTTTGCGTATTTTTTTTTTAAATCGACCGTTAAATAAGCACGCTGGACTCTTTTCGTGTTCGCGATTTTATAGATGTTTGATGGCTCCTAGCTCCTATAAAAGATAACTAATCAAAAAAATAAAACCTCAAAAACATGCCTATGGTAGATATCCATAGCATATTAAAAAAATAAGTTCTCTAGTGCCATAATTGAGGAAGGGAGAAGTGTAATACGTTTGTATGGACAAGGCGCTGGTGTCCAGCCCTCTTAACGACCGAGCTATGCTGCTGGCTAATATATTATTCGAAATTTTATGCAAAATGAAAATGATTTGAGGTTTTTCCTTGAATTTAGTTTTGTTTTGATTAAAATATGTATGTCTGTATGTATATATGTATGTACATATATAAACGACACGTTTTATCAGAGCGTGAATTTTGGGTTGGTTTATTGATTTGTTAAAAAGACTCCATATCGTCGTATGTATGTAGTAGGCCCCAACACATACACACCGCTCGACAAGTTTCAATAGTTTCATTGTTTGGCAATGTTATCAGTCCCATCCGGAGGATCTCTTCAATTCAACTCCACTTCCATCCCCCGCTTTTTGCCTCCCGCAATAATGGGGTGGAGGCGCTAGTTACGCTCTAGTCCGCAATAACAATGTGAAAGTTTTTCAAACTTTTAGATATTGAATTCCGACTAAACTTTTCAATTTTCCACTACGATTAATTTTCAAATGTCATTGTTGAAATGCGAAGAATAATTTTACAACTTTTAAATCCACTTTTATACATACCTACATATGTATGTATGTATGTACATACATATTTTTTTTAATTATGTAAGTTTTGATACAATGAAATAAGAAAAGTTGGCAGGTTAACTAGAGTTATTATAATATGTCAGAGAAATGTTATATTAATAGAAGTGGCTTTAGGCGTCATATTGTTATCAAGTGACGATTGTCATCATAATTTATGGTTGAGCTTTTGCTTAGCGCCGAGAGGACGCCGGGACCTCGATTAAAAATAATTTATTCTGAGTATTTTATGTAATGCTGCTGGTCAGAATTGGATATTTGTGACTCCGAATCGATCGTTTCCTATCAGAGTTCGCCAACTTTTCTGATTTCATTGTTGTAACGGTTCCTGATTAAATTGGCTAAAAACCTTCCTACCTACTATGTCACCACTATAAGATAATATACATATGTACACTATGATTGATGTACAATTTATGTTCAAATTCATAGTTGTCTTGTTAATTTCGACTTTTCAGTGTCACATAATTTAGCGACTTATGTAATAAAAATGCTGCATTGTTTGTAATTGACCAGGAAGGCGCAGTCCTTGTCCACAGACAATCCTAAATAATTTTAGCATCAGTCGTATTTGATGCTTGGTGTTCGACGTATGTCCGATAAAAACTTCTCTGTTTGTTTATATTACTTGCAAGATGGGATGAGCAGGCATCGGTAAAAATTGCACAATGCATTCAAAAACACACAATACACAATATGGGATACATTTTTCTAAGTAAATTGATTCGATTGTATTCTGTGCGTTGTAGCGTATTTATAGAGACGTATCTCGTAAAATTGACAACAACTATTTATTCGTAAGAATCCTTCTATTATTATAATATTGCTCTGTACTATGTATATTATACAATACTTTTGAGGTGAATCCATGTCAAATTTTATCTACAGAAAATCAGATATCTTCAGATCTGTAGTTTGTCAATATACATATGTACATCATGATGCGCGTACGATGAGAGGAATTTCTTTTGCATTCTGAAATAATAAAGGTATGTATGTTATTTATGCGAATAACTTTGAGTGGAAAAAATTCTTGGAATGGAAAAAAATAATGAAAAAACTACATATAAAGAATAACTGGGTACTTAATTTAATACTTCAACGTTTTTTTTTACTGAAATCACACAATTAAATTAATCTAGAAGATGTTGTATATAATGTGTATGTATGTATATACATATATACCAGCAATATACCTCGGTGGTTAGCGTATAATGCTGTTAGCATTATACTAAGGGGTAATGGGTTCGATCCCTGACCAGACCGATCGTTTCCTATCAGAGTCTGCCAATTTATTTGATTTCATTGTTGAAATGGTTCCTACTGAATTGGCCACCTACCTTCATTTGTTACCATTATTTGTATTTGATTTCAAATTTATATATAGTTGCACAAATTTGGCCATAGGTGAGGCCTTGGGGACAATCCCGTAATGAAACCACGGTGAAATTAATTTGAAAAAATAATATAAAACACAAAAATAATTTTATTTCAAAAAGAAAATATAGTATATGTATGTAAGTAGGATTGTATTGGATTCTTGATCGGTACGGTATTTGATATGTTCATTATCTGATTACGCCAATTTTTATTATTGAAGTCAACTGATTTTTTAAAGCCGAATCTATCATCAATTTTATACAATTGTTGTACAATGTTATATATACACTAGTGGTGTACCCGATGAAATATCATCACATGGGTGTTGGCATATTAAGTTATTAAATAAAAACGACTTCGAATTTTCGCATGATCACAAAACTTCATCTATTGTTACTACGTACATAGATAAAGTAAAAAATGTGTCTGTCTTGTGTTCAATCTGCACGTGGTCGAATTTTTTTCAAATGCCTATTAAATATATTTATATTTAATTGTTTAATATGAAAAAAAAGGTAAAAACTATCTTACCTACCTACATATAAACAATATAAAACACCAATAGAAAAATTAATTAACTAAATAAATTTTCAATAGATGGCGGCAAATTTTCAGAGAAGAAACTTTGGTAGCAACACAGTAAATAAAGAAGTTTTTTTCTCTTGTTATTATATTCGTATTATATGTATTTGGACGTTTTGTTGGCAGCGGTTTAGCTGTGACTTACATATACATATGTATATACATATGTAGAATTGAAACGACTATTATAGTACGGCGAGCGTTATCTCAGATACACAGACAGACAGACAGACACACAGAATAGCGATATTATATTATTTTTATTTTTACATATGTACATACTATATACCAGGAAGGCCTTGCAGGTAAATCCCAAGGCGCCTTCCTGGCCAATTACAAATTACAATTACAATTACAAATGGCGCATTTTATTTTATATACATATACATATATGATATGATCAATATATCCGCTTTTGCATACATATATGTATGTATGTACATATATAGTGATTCGATGACGAATCCGAAACGCAAAAGCAGCTCCATTCCAAATTGCATGAGGAAATTCTCGAAAAGATAGATCTTTATATGTACATACATAGTACATTTATGTATGTATGTATATATAATATAATGTAGGTAGCTTCATTGCACGTCTTTATACCAAAACGTTCCACTTTTATCGCAAAATTACTCAATTTTTTACTCTCCAACGACAAAATCGAACTTCGGCCATATTTTTCCGGATAAAATTCTGCGTACGTTTATCCGGAAGCCACCCGGCGCTATAATGGCGCATAGTCGCGACCAATAAAAAAGGGTCTTACGAAGGGAGAGAAAGAGATGAAAATTGAGTGGAGGGGGGGGGAGGGGTGACGACGACCCCAGAAAGATGCCTCGAAAGCCTTTATTACCCCCCCAAACACGGGTTATGAGATTCCGGTCCAAATCTGAGATATATTTTTATGGGTTAGCGTTAACTCGCGGCCGCGCTCTAGGTGTTAAATCTTCACACCGCATTTACTTACCTTGGTTTTCGACCGCTGGAATGGACCCTCTCGAATGTAAATCAATCCTTGCCCTTCTGCCTAGATTCAATTTAACCCTCCCAAGCCTCCGTTTTCCCACGCCAATGGAGGGCTTTGCAATTGGGGTTTACAGCCATTGTGCGTAATGTATGAACATTTTCGTACGTCAAAGTCGTCTATGTACATACATATGTATGTGCGTATCTCTTTTAAGTTGTTCGCTGGAGCCGATGTAATATATCATCGTCTTCTGGGGATCTTCGTCTGTCGAAAGATGGTCGTATAATAGTGCGTGCTGGATGTTGTGGTGAGATATTGAATAATTTTTGTGACGTTATTTATTTATATATACATACATATGTATATGTATTTATTCGGGGTGCTCTCTCTATGTTTTTGCGGGGTGTTGAATCGAGGCCTGACCCAGCGGGTGATTGGGGAATTCATAGATCGAATTTGGAACTTATTGAGTTTGTTAGTCAACAAATTTAACTTTGAGAGGCTATGGGATTGGATCGGTCTGAAATTGGCGGTAAAATCGGAATTAAATAATTAAATTTGTCCAGCGTTAAATTATATCGAATGATAGAATCTGTTATTAAATAAAATATTATTTCTAGTCGAACCGTTATTGAACATTCCCAATTGGATAAACGGTCGATGATGGTTTCTAAATTTTCTTAATATTCAGAAGTCGGTTTATTTTGCGCGTTGAAGATCTGGCTTTTTTTACGGTTTATTTCACTATGAGTTAATTCAAACTGTATTTTTGTTGATTATTATTTTAAAAATTGGACCACTATAGCATAACAGGAAATCTCTATTGTGTCAAATTGGCTAAAATAGAATTAAAAAAAGCCTATGGTGAAATTATACAACCATTCAAAACGGATGGCTGTTTTGGTTGGAGCCATCCCATAAGGTACTGTGCGGGAAGCTGGTACTGCCGTAAAATTATTTAACTTTGCATCATATATATACATACGTATTTAAGAAGCTGGAGACTTTATTTTGATATTCGAGTCGAATTTCAATCAAAATCAGATATCATCGATACCGTCGACAAATATGTAAATACTAAGGCGGACCGATTAGTTTCTATTATTTTTAATTATGAAAAAATTTAAGTTCATTAGAGGAATATAATATATTCATTATAGAGTAGTCAAATCATATTACACTCTTTATTTTACTTTTCCACGGTGTAATTCAAAGGTAACTAACTTCTTTCAGGCTGGGAGTTACTTTTTATTATATAAATTTTCATTGTTATCGACTTTTTTGTTGTTGTTTTTTTTGTATTTAGTTGAAAATATGAATTTTAAAAGGCAAACAATTGTTGAATAAATGCAGAAACAAAATAATTAGATTTCTTTATAAATATATCGAATCAGTATTTTTCTATACATTCCACATAAAAAAGATTTCAATCGTGTCAACGTAACGCCATTTTATAATATTCAACAAGTTTTAATTTAAATTTCCCACATCCATTGTAAAATCATTGCGATGGTTTCTGGTAGAGTATGGATATTATTTAATTATTATGGATATTTTTATATTATAATAAATTGCAAATTTTATGAAGCTCATTGAAATCGGTAAACTTCTTGTAAAATTAATACAATATTTCTTGTATTAAAAGCCATTCCTGGTTTCTCAGATAAATCGCCATATTATCCTTCCTGCCAATTAAAAATGTTTTTATTTCAGGCAATAAATAGCTCTCGAAACCTAATTAAAACATATCTTTTGCTCATTCACCTTGCTACATTATGGATCAGCAAATATTTTAAGATGTACCTCAACTTCTTCCAAAAAAATTTTTATTTTTTTCTCCAAAGTGCTTTACGCAATCATTATTATATTCAAAATTCACAATCATAATTATTGAGATCACCTAAATGTTGCATGGCGATCGAGGTGTTATGTTTCAACTACATATTTTATTCAATATTTAAATGCACTATATCTTAATCTGTCGGAAACTGCACGATAGCTTAACACTTTGAAATCTGATGATGTAATGCGATATCAAATTTCAAGGCACCAGGGATAGAATATGTTCGAGAAGCGTTCCTCATTTTGTCGAGAGATACGAAAGCAAATTGCCAACAGAACAAAACAACAACAAAAAAGTTTGCACTTTTACCACGGTGTGCTCTGAAACAGAGTACAGTTGCGAGTGTTAATAATGTGCGAAAGTGAACCGTTGAAAATTGCTCGGCGGAAACTTCTCGAGTATCAAAGTCCTCGTTGTATTGTAAAATCGTTATAAGTTTTCCGCGGCCTCGTAAGTACAACGAGTTCAATTAAAAACTAATAACGATCTTAAGGATCCTCGCGTCAATGCTTTCGAGTGTTAATACGTTGTTTGCACAATGCTTGTTTGTGCTAGTTTACAATGATAACAAATCGAAACGTTCCCTAATGAGTTGTTTTCTCGATGAAAATTTCTAAAACGGCATTTCGCACAATGCTATGATATTATTTTTCGTTCGTTTTGCTAGAAGGGATGGAAAAATGACGGGACAAATGGAATCGTATCAATTGTTGTAGTATGAAGGTTATTTTGCAGTTTTTTTTTAAAGATTATCTGATGAAAGGGATGTTTACGAATACATCATACATCTTTTTGATACGTCATGTTTCTGACAATCATATTAGGAGGGCTGTTCGCGTGTCCTGCTCGCGTGAATAATGTTCAACGGTGTATATGTAGATAGAAATCTGAAATGGTAGGATATTAAAGAAAAGAATGCTGTGAAACTCAATATAAATATGATGAAGATGCTTTTTTGCTTACTTTTATAGTAAATAATATTTTTTTTCTTTTTCTTATTTCAATATAGCCAAAGCTATTATGACGTGATATTTGAATTATTATAGTCATGTTTCCAGAATTTTTTGAAGTTCCTTCGTATATGTATTATCATTTACAGTATGCACATTATTATCATTTGAGTACATTATTTGTCAATATTTCCTCTATTCTACACATATACATTACCATTTCACTATCTTTGCTGACTCCATTATGTCGGATAATCTAGTTTTTTACTCGTTATACAAAGCATATATTTTTCTATACTTTTTTTTACCTCAAAATTTTCCCATATTAAATTGCTATATACCAAATACCGGATTCAGAGCTTTTGGATAGAGAACTTACTTACTTATATACTTACATATATTTATGTTATATTCTATTAAATAATTCACAAAATCTGGAAAAAGTACTCGCTGGAGATAGTTTGAAATAAAAAAGTCCTATTGAATCATCAGTTTCATATATATTTCATACAAGTGTGTAGATGTTTTGATCTTACAACGATATTTATAATACATATGACTATTCATTATACAAAGCATACATATATGTGTCCATACGCGTCATTGCTGATTGATTTTTACCTCAAAATTTTCCCATATAAAATTGCTAAATGCCAAATACCGGCTTCACAGATTTTGGAGAAAGAACTACCTTGCTTATATGCGTACATATTATATTCTATTAAATAATTTAATAAATTAACATATATTATATTCTTTTAAACAAGTCAGAATATCTGGAAAAAGTACTCACTGGAGATACATATGTATGTAGTTTTTAATAAAAAAATCATATTTTATCATCAGTTTCTTATATGTATGTATTCAATGCTTGTGCATATTTTACGAGTTTGTAGATGTTTTGATCATACAACGATATTTATAATACATACATGTAGAATTGATTTTTAAACGAGCCGAGACAGAGTGTGTGTGGTATGCCTGAAAAAGACCGGATGCGTGTTGTTATGGTCACTTGTTGGAGAACGAGCCCGAAGATATGTGTTAATAAATACATAGTTCTGACTTAATCTGCGTTTCACTTGGAATCCTTCACATCCGGATCCTATATTTGGGGGCTTTGTCCGGGATACCTGAAGACATTTCGAGTGACAGCCAGGAGCGGTCAGGCGACGACGCGGAGTTTTGACAGTTGAGGTTAGGACACGCTATGACATCAAGAGCGCGGACGCGGCGGTCGACAAACTGGGTGACGTCACGACCACGACAAGCGACGCCGACGACGCCAACGACGACGAACAAGACAACGACGCCAACGACGAACAAGACAACGACGCCAACGACGAACAAGACGACGACGATGACGAGAGAAGCAACACACGTAAATTTCCGAGATCTGGAGGTTGGCTTCGGTCTGCCGAAATATAACGGCAGAAATAGCCCTATCGCATCGTGGATTGAGCGTCTTGAAGAGCAAACGCAAACCCTCGGCTGGACGGAGACACAACAGTTGGTGTATGGGCGGATGCTGTGTGAAGGAACTGCCAAGGACTTCTTGGACTCGGAAACGGGCATAATCACTTGGGCGATTCTTAAAGAACGATTGACCAGAGAGTTTGGCCATCAGTTAAATAGTGCGGACGTGCACAGAGAACTGAGGTTAGAGAAAAAGGGAAAAGCGGAAGACAGTTTAAGCTACATTTACAGGATGAAGGGGATTGCAGCCAAGTGTAGTTTTATTGAGGAAGAGGCGATTATCGCGTACATAATTGGTGGACTTGGGTTTGATAAGTATGAAAAAATGACGCTGAGCGGGGCCGGTACAATCCAGGAGCTGAAGACGCGAGTTACGCAGTGCGAGAAAATTAGAGAGGACGACGAACCCAAGGTGGCGGGGCCCGTAAGAAACCGAGAAAGAGAGAGACCACAATGTTACAATTGCGGAGGACGTGGACACTTATCAGCCGACTGCAGATTCAAGAAAAGAGGAACCCGCTGTTTCAATTGCAACGAGTTTGGGCACTTATCAGCTCAATGCAAAGGTACCAAAACAAAGACCGTATTGACTATGAAGGAGGATAGGAACCCGAGCGTCGAAAAGGAAGTCAGTATTAACAAAGTCCCTTTAACTGCAATTATAGATACTGGTAGCCAAATAAATGTTATTACTGATTCCACAGCTCGACGACTCGGAGTCCGAATAAACAAAACACTAGCCATAAAAGTGAGCGGTATCGGGGGTGAGGCTTCGACGAAAGGGAGGTTCGCTGCCGAAATCATTGCTGATGACGTCAAATTCATGGCGGAATTCCACGTGATGGACGATAAAAGTATCCCGGGAGCCGTCCTGTTGGGTAGCCCCATCACAGAATCCGTCCTTATGTGCATTGATGGCAACAAAGTAAAATTCTTCAAAAAACCGAACCCTGATAGCACCACCCGTTGTAGATTTAGTAATTGTTTTAGAAACCTGCAAATAGCCGCAACCTCAGAAGTGGATCTGGCACATGTGAGCGACAGAGATGCCAAGGACAGGATCGAACACCTGATCAAGACGTACAAACCTGAGAAGACAGAAACCACAAACATCAAGATGACGATTGTTTTACAATCGGAAAAACCGATATACCAACATCCAAGACGACTTCCGTTCGCTGAAAGGGCAGAAGTAGAAGGACAGGTGAATAAATGGATTCAGCAAGGAATAGTCAGACCAAGCTGCTCGGACTTTGCGAGTCCCGTAGTACTAGTGCGGAAGAAGGACAACACGGCTCGAGTTTGCATAGATTATCGACGACTCAACCGTGAAATCATAAAGGATAGATATCCACTGCCCCTGATTGAGGATCAGCTCGATCAACTTCAAAATGCGAGAGTGTTTAGTACGATAGATCTAAAGAATGGATTTTTCCATGTGGATATCGAAGAAGACAGCCGGAAATACACATCATTCGTAACGCACGAGGGGCAATATGAATTTACAAAGGTACCATTTGGACTATGTAACTCACCATCAGTATTCCAGCGCTTTATTAACCGCATATTCCGATCGCTAACTTGTCGGGGCATTGCTCTAACTTACATGGACGATATCATTATTCCGGCTCCTGATGAACAAGAAGGAATGCAGAGGCTCGAGATGGTAATTGATACTGCTAAGAGATATGGGCTAGAGATCAATTGGAAGAAATGTCAGTTCCTTATGCGACGGGTACAATTTCTAGGCTATATTATAACAAACGGAACCATAAAACCCTCGCCAGAGAAAACCTCAGCTGTAAGGAGGTTTCCGGTACCAACAACGGCTAAACAAGTGCAGAGCTTTTTAGGATTGACTGGCTATTTTAGAAAGTTTATCCCGAAATACTCTACTGTTGCTAAACCCATCAGTGACTTGCTACGTACAGGAGTAATTTTCAAATTCGAGGAGAAAGAAGAGGAAGCTTTTAAAACATTGAAGGAACATTTGACTAACGAACCAGTTCTTCGTTTATTTAAACAGGGGTGTAGAATCGAGCTCCACACGGATGCAAGTCAAATCGGGTATGGAGCGGTACTACTGCAGGAGTCTGACGGTGATGGAAAATTGCACCCTGTATACTTTTGGAGTAAGAAAACGTCTCCCGCCGAAGAAAAGTACAGTAGCTACGAATTAGAAGTATTGGCTGTCATCGGAGCTGTGGCAAAGTTCAGGATTTATTTATTGGGCATGAAATTTAAAATTGTCACTGACTGTTCAGCTTTTACCATGACGATGGAGAAAAGAGATTTATCAGCCCGCATCACCAGGTGGGCAATGGCGCTGGGAGAATACGATTATGAAATGGAACATAGACCGGGAGAGCGTATGAAACATGTAGATGCTCTGAGCCGATTCCCGGTATTGTGCATCACAAATAACGGAGTCACCGCACGTTTGAAAGTGGCGCAGCAGGAGGACGAACACCTCGTGACCATTCGAGAAATACTCAAAGAAAGCAACGTGCCGCATGAGTCTTACTTTCTTAGGAACGACATTATATACAAATACACCGATGGCAAAGAATTAATTTGCGTACCAGAAGTCATGCAGAAGGAGATTATTAAGAACGCACATAATGTCGGTCATTTCGCAGTGAAGAAAGTAGAGGATGTCATACAAAGGGAATTTTATATCCCGAAATTGAAAGACAAGATCGAAACTTGTATAAAAAATTGCGTTCCATGTATACTGGCCAACAAGAAGTTGGGAAAGCAGGAGGGATTACTACATCCGATAGCTAAGGGAGAAAGTCCCTTGGGAACATATCACATTGATCATCTGGGGCCATTGCCGTCGACAGCAAAGAGCTATAATTACATACTAGCAATCATCGACGGTTTTACTAAATTCACGTGGCTGTATCCAACTAAGACGACAACGACAAAAGAAGTGTTGGATAAATTAATGATACAGCAGAGAACGTTCGGGAATCCATCGCGCATTATCAGTGACCGAGGAACGGCTTTCACGTCAAAGGATTTTGAAAATTATTGTACCGAAGAAGGGATCGAACATACACTTATCACCACTGGAGTTCCAAGAGGAAATGGTCAGGTGGAGAGGGTTCACCGCACTGTTATTTCTATTTTATCCAAGGTTAGTGTTGAGGCACCAAAAGCCTGGTATAAACATGTCGACGCCGCACAAAGGGTTTTAAATTCCACACTTCATCGCAGCATCGGGATGACTCCTTTCGAGTTGATGACTGGAGTCCAGATGAAGTCTAAAGAAGAATTGAGATTGCGAGAACTGTTGGAAGAAGAAGCGATCGAAGAATTTGTTCAAAATCGAGACCATCTAAGGGACGCTGGTAGAAGACAATTGCTGCATGTGCAGGATGAAAACCGGAGAACCTACAATAGAACACGGAAACAGGCGCGGACATACGCCGTTGGTGACTTGGTGGCGATCAAGAGGACCCAGTTTGGAACGGGATTGAAGCTATATAGAAACTACCTAGGCCCATATGAGGTCACTCGGGTTAAAGCACATGAACGATATGGAGTCCGGAAGGTCGGTACATTCAAAGGACCGCAACTCACATCCTCTTGTGCTGAGTACATGAAGCCGTGGTCGAAAGAAATGTAATTCGAAGCTGTTATATAGAGATAAGTTTTAGAGATATAAGATAAGTTGAAGTATGGCCGAGATACGAAGAATGTTTTATGTTATTTAAGATTATGTTTTAAGTTGTACCGAGGGAAGTGAAGTGTGCGTTAGTGAACTATATGTAGAAGTGGAATACACGGAGGGGTTTTTAGTTAAGCCTTAATTGTTTTATTGATTATTCTAGTATTTTTCGGGAAGTGCTTTGTATTGCTTGTAATAATTTTACATAGTAATTGTGATACCTTTCTGTTTTGTATTGCTTGAAATAATTTTAAATTGTAATTGTGATGATTTATGTGTAACTTTAATTGTTATGTGTAACTTTATTGAAGATTGAATTGTGTTGAAATGAAAAAATTGATTTGTAGTGAAATGTGTAACGATTGATTTGTTAAATTGTAATTGTGACAATTGAAAGCATGTTTAGAAGAATATAGGATGATTTTAAAAGAATGTAAGATGATACATTGTATAGAGTGGAAAATGAAATGTAAAAGAATGTGAGATGAAACATTGTTGAGGATGATAGAGGAAATGTTTTAAAAAATGTAAGATGATACATTGTATAGAGTAGAAGATGAAATGTAAAAGAATGTGAGATGAAATGCTGTAAAAATATAAAAGACGAAGAATGTCATCCGAGGGCGAATGACAGTCAGAAATGACCGAATGTAGAATTGATTTTTAAACGAGCCGAGACAGAGTGTGTGTGGTATGCCTGAAAAAGACCGGATGCGTGTTGTTATGGTCACTTGTTGGAGAACGAGCCCGAAGATATGTGTTAATAAATACATAGTTCTGACTTAATCTGCGTTTCACTTGGAATCCTTCACATCCGGATCCTATATACATATATGTATGTATATGTGACTTCCTATCGACTTCTTGAAAGTGTAGATCTCGTGTATGTGTAGGTAAGTTCGCATAGGTTTCCAATTCAATGGTTACTATCTATCTATGTATGTACATATAAGTAATAGTATTGGGTGCTAAATATTGCTCTTAATATTTGGCTACTCAATATATTATAGCATCCTATACGCGTCTGCTATCTTTTCGTATCGAATCTCTCCCAATATCGTCTATTGCCGTCATAAAAGGCATAAGCTCTAGCTTGTTCGTGTTTTGCAGTGGACATTCAATACGAGAGAAATGCCAATAGATCAAGTTCAAAGCATCCTATGGGACGTAGTAATGCAAAAAAATCAAAACTCTTATGTACTACCTAGCGGAGCTCCATTTCAACAATAAATAGCATTCGAATAAGATATCGATATCGAGTCCACAGAGACTATTATTGTACATATACATTCAGAAATAGGAAATGTATAGTGTATTGTTACGTCTCAATCAATATCGAAATAAATTTTGGAAATGAAATCACTCTGATAGGAAACGATCGACTTGGAGTCACAAATATCCAAGTTTGACCAGCAGCATGAAAGATTATACTCAGAATAAATTATTTTCAATCGCGGTCAGCTCACAGGATCGAACCCGGTGACCTCTCGGTGGTTGGCATTAACGCAAACACTGTTTAAATTCTATCAGTCAAAATTTACCTTCAAATAGACCCACTAGGTGTTGCATGAAATTTTTGAGATGTAAAATAACGGAGAATATATGTATTTAAAGGGGATATCCCATGGAAGCCATATTGCATCGTTGCTATAATTCCCGTTGTTCTTCATTTTCAATTTACCGCAACGAAGTGTAATCATACATATGTATGTATGTATGTATTTAGAGGATGGTACTAGAAATTGCAATAGCGGTATACTGGTAAAAAAATCGGCAAAATTTTGTAAACTATTTTATCGCGAATTAAGTACATATAAAGGCATATTATTGCATAATATTACATTCAAAATCGATGAAAATGGCGTATTGTGGATTAGGTTGTCTGGAATTTATTTATTTTCAGTATTAAATCGGCTCACGGGATTGAAATTAAAACTAAGAAAACAGAAGGGAATACAATAATACATTCAAACTTTTGAGAACAGAATCTTGATCATAATATGTATGTACATATACATATGAGAGCATGGGAAGGAATCATGATAAAATATTCACGTTTTTCAACCCTTTCTTGTTCGAGACGAAAAATGTTAGCATACATTTACATCCAGCAAGTGGAAATGTCATACGAACGAATAATTTATTACACAGCCGAAAATTAATTCAACGTCGGAGCTTCCCGAATAAAACGTAATATTTCGCCAGCTCTCTGCCAGAGCGGAGGCTGCGTTGCCTTAGAGATTTTCCCACGAAAATGACTTAACGACGTTATGCGAAAGTGTCGGTGTCGATTCAGCGAGCCGGAGAGTAGCAAAGGTCAAAAATGATTGCCACTTAATCAATATGGGCGTGAAAGGATGAAGAGAAGCCGAGAAAAGGGCACCGGCCTAATCTGTAACAAGCCCTGTTCTCTGGTCCGTTAATTGTCGGAGCAGAAACGCGGATCGATACACGCAGCATCAATTCCAACACGGCGAACGTGGATTTCTAGTTTTAATTGCCATTCTAGAGGAGACGATCTATGTAGTAGTAGTTTAGCTCGATTTATGCATTGGAATATCTCATCCGATTCGCTTTTGACGGTGTTTTGCCCACAGTTTCGGGAGTTTGGCGTCCGCGGATGCCTCGAGGCGGATTGCTCTCGTTGAACATGACAAGCTGAGTGATATATATTTATAATATTATAATTGCTTCTTCCAAGGAATGAGGATCGATACTTTCTAATTTGATCAAGTTTAGCCGATCTTAATTTTCAGTATACTGTATAATTTACGAAAAAGTTGAAAAGATTTATATCAAGTCTGTGACTGGATATAAAATGAGTGGAAAATTTAGGAACATGTTTTCAACCATGTGAAAGGTCATAAATGATATGATATTGCATTTGTAATGTAATATGTAGAAATTAGAGCACACATTGTATCATCTTTTTATTGCATATATAAATTTAAGGTGGATCAAAATAAGATAGGGTTTTAGGAGTCAATAGCGTTTTTAATAATGAACCAATTTCAATGATGTTTCATACAACGAATGCAAATTTTTGACTATGTATGGGAGATAACATCTTTTAAATGTGTTCTATGTGTCATTTTGCACCATAATAGAATATGTATTAACAGTGCAAACAGTTGAAATTGTATTGAAGTACATGCATATGAATCTTGTCATTTCCATATAACTTTCTTGTGGAATAATAAATCTTGAATGTATTTGTTTCCAATAGCAGACATTAAAATCACCTGCAGCCCCATTTTTTAATCACGTAATTTAAACTGAAAATATTTGACTAGATATAGAATTAAATTGAAACGCTGTTGCTATAATATTTGGATATAAAAATGGTGAAATTTGCATAACGTAAATAATTCGCTTAACATCTTGGATGATACCCGTAACGTGGCAATGGATGATCTGGCCTATTTTGCACGCTGATATCTGACCCAAGTAATAACCCGAAATAAAAGTCTTCAATAGGAAAATAATAATTTGTTTATGGACGAAAGCAAAACTGACGAGTAAGTATTGCTTTGCACTTTAAAAAGACTAATTATTACTTAAAATAAACGTTTCTCAACCGTTTCTGATGAAGTACCCAATTAAAAAATAAAATTATAGTACCCTTTGTACGATATTTTTTATTATGGAAGCCACTTTTAATTAAAATTACTTTTTTTATTGCCAATGAAGCTGAAAAGAAATGATAAAGTTTCGTATCTAAGTATATACATGGTTTTTATTTTAATACATATAAAATGAAATAAACATACATACATACATACACATGCATTTATATATGCACATGTATATTATTTAATATAATTAACTATCATATTGTTTTTATATATGTATGTACGTAATTTAACATTGAAAATATTCTACGCCACTTTTTAAATGGAATAAATCAAATTTTATTATGTCACAATTTAAACGTAGAATACTGAGGGAAAAATTGATTTTATTTCAGAATGATATTCAAATTGTATTAAGCGTGATAAGATTTACAGTCTCAGATAAAAGCGTCATAGTTGGTACTTTCCAAGAAGCGTTAATAAAGTTACAAGGAACACATTAAATGAATACGATTCCGTTGAATGTAATTCGGCGAACGTTAAATGAATTCCGCTTAGCGTCGTGTCAACACTATCTGGTTTTTTCCTCTTGGAACGAAAGCTTTTCCAAACACGGACAAAGCACGCCTACTATACATATGTACTTACATACATACATATACCTATGTATATATATTTACATATTATCGAGTAAATATATATACATAGGTATATGTATGTAGGCGGTTTCTTGTTTTCAGGCAGCTGTTTGCGTCGGACGCGGTTCTCGCAGAGCACTCTAACGCCTACGACCGCAAATATACATAATGAATGAATTAAATTAGTATTTCATTAGGTGATAATGTCGCGCGCCACTGGCTGTCGATCAAAAATTAATTAATCACCATTCACGAAAACGCGATGGCGGCGCGACGGCGGCACTGAATTTTCGCGATAAACGATAAATCTTCATCTCGGCGAGTTATTGGCACAGCTAAATCAACCGTTATCCAATAACGTTTCTCTATATTCAACTCATCTCCCGTGACACTCGAATGGATCTTTTCATGTTTGAATTACTTCGGTGGATGGTAATAATGTGCATATTTTCCGTTTGAGTTGGGTTTTTCTTTCGCTGTGAAGTCGAAAGAAAAATTGTGCAGTGGAGGGGGCGTATGTATGGTCCAGTAGTGTTTACGTCGATGCTTATGACAGGGAGTGTATTAAATTAATAAATTGATGTGTGTACGATGAAAAAGGTTTGTAAAGGTCGGATTGATCGGTTCAAAGTTAAACGAATTTGATAAGGATACGTGATAAAAAATGGTTCTAGACGTTTTAATTTTGAGCAAGATCTATATTATATACGTACATATGTGTGTGCTCTTTGCTATAGCAAAGTTCCGGAGCAGATCATATTATATTATAAAATTATATCCGTACATACTTATGTAGATATGTATATTATGTACATATGTATATGATTTTCCAAACTTTTCTAGAAGATAAATGTGATAAAAATCCATTTTCAATTCAAATGTGCAATTTACATTTACTATTTTGTCCATGTTTTATTTTCAACTCTTTATTTTTTTTAAAGTCTGGCTAGTATTATTATCAAGTTTTCAGTATTCATTAATCACATTCTATGTATTTTATTTTTCTAAATTCAAATTTTGAAAAGCTTTTCTTTCTGGCCTCTACATCGTGGGTTTTTAACCATTTTTGTTCTATGATATACATATGTATGTATGTATGTACATATGTATATTTATTTATTTATATAAGTTTAAGTTTGGACCATTGTGACAATGCGCCACAATGGTCGAAAAAATACAGAGAGGTGAGACAAATAAAATATATAGGTACATAATATAGGGGTCTATCTCACGGGCCCGAAAGTGAAACGCCCGAAAACGCAAATATCGGAAGGCAAATATCGAAAATCGAAAGATCAAAAAAAAAGGGTGCATGGTAAACGGTATTATGTATATATAATATATATGAGTGGCATGCGGTGAAATTATCTCTCTTTTTGTCATACATCCTTGTTTAATGTGCGCGCGCAGAATATGGGAGGAAAAGCCTGTTCCTCTTGTTCCTGTTGTATCCTGCTCGCGCAAAGTATGTGAGTATGTACCGTTTACCATGCACCCTTTTTTTATCTTTCGACTTAAGATCTTTCGATTTTCGATCTTTGCCTTCCGATATTTGCGTTTTCGGGCGTTTCACTTTCGAGCCCGTGAGGGAGACCGATAATATATGTAGGTAGATATAAACAGGACAGGAAAATATACATTTATACATAATCATAAGAAATAATAGTATTTCAATAATAGCAGATAAAGTAAAATTATCAAATAATAAAACACAAAGTATGGAATGTCTTACATCTATAGCCAGCGCCAATATAAGAACCAGCCGCAAATATAAAACATTCCTGCGAGGCCCAAATGTAAAAGAGAAGATCAAAGTTTCACTCATAAATCATATCAAATTATGAAAATAATGATGAGCGCAGGCTGCCAGACAAATATGTAGGTATAAATAATCTCCCATAACATAGCTCACTGAGGTGGAAAATATCACATTCAGGCTCAGCAGCAACGATTTCATTGAGAAGTCGGAAAGCTCATGGAATGGGAGCCGTTTGATTAAGAACTGTGCGAGCAGGAGGTACAACCATTAAATGATGATGTCTACCACGCACATAGTTATTAGGGACATAAAGTCCCACCTGTTCCAGAAACGACGAGCATGTATTACCACGTAGAAGCTGGATAACAAAACGAATAAATCAGAAGTTTCTCCGAAGTTTAAGGGAATTATACCCAAGCATGCCCAAAAGGAAAGGAGCAGGGTAGAGATATGGATAAGACCCATACTATTTTCCATATAGGAAACGAAGAAATGCTTTTTGCACTTTCTCAATCATTAAAGAGTATTTTGCTTCACGTGGATTCCACACAATCGCATTATACTCTAGCTTGCTTCTGAGAAGCGAGTTGAAAAGCAAGCGAGAAAACAAAGGGTTGGAGAATAACCTAGCATATCTCAAGACAAACGCGAGTCGACGAAAGCTATATGTATAATACATATTCCTTTTTCAGTCAGATGAATGTCAAGTATTCATTTTTTGATCCCTTCTTATATTTCCATAAAAATTTGTTGCTCAAAATTTCGTTTAGTTCTATATCAAAAGCACTCCATTCTAATTTGAATTTCCGTTTCATTTTTCTTTCTTTGCATAAGGCTTAAAGGTCTATTCAAACTATCCAGCACTGAATGGTAACAGCCCGGCACAGCAGTGAACGGAAAAGACTACTTCTATTCGTACTATACAGCAGTACAGCTTTGCCCAATTGCAAGGCAAAATTAGCTTACACCTGAATACATATGTACATTACAAAGCGCGACGATATGACGTAATACTGCTTGCGTCGTATCGTTGAGTCATTATTGTCATAATATGACGTTTCCGAAAGTATATATGTAAGCAATTTCATAAGCGTGCACTCGCTACTATGTCGTCACATCATGGGTGAATATTTCCACACTGGTCAAAGAAAACCGGGTTTCCTTGATACGTTACGGTGACATGTACTGCTGTATAATATGAATAGATTTTGTCGGCTACCGCTGTTGCGTGTACGCCACATACACGTTACAAAACATATGAATGTATCCATGCAGATTGCACTTTTCGTACTGCTGATTACGTGCAGTTGCTGATCTGCGCTTTGTCAGTATGAATAGACCTTAATTCGAATCGACGCTTTTAGCAATTTATTAAAAATAAGAGTGAAAAGTTTCTAAGCATGATGCGTTTAAAAAATTAACGAGTTTAGTAGCATACAATAATCTAAATAAATATAACTGGAATATTTTTAGAATTTAAAAAAAATTAAACCATTCACAACTTATACGAGTTTGTATTTTAGTATCTACATATTTAGAAATTTTCATTAACTTCATATTAATCAAAAGACATAAAATTCATACGAAAATGATAAACTATAATGCTTAGAAGCCGTTGAGTTTAATGAGAAAAATCTAAATATATTTATTTTTTATATAAGAACAATAATCTCAAATCTCTTACATATATGTACACACGTTTCATACAAGTACTTCATATACCTATACATTGAAACGATAAAACGTATGCCTAGGGGAATTCTCGGTTTATTCGCATTTCGAGTTACACTCAATTAAGCTCATTTCCATTTACAACAATCCCCATTCTTTCTGTCGATGTATGTACATACGTATTATATTTACATATACATAAACATAAACACTTTATTCGAAATAGCAGGTTCGATTTGAAACGTCGAAGAGTCGTCTTGTGCTTGGAAGCTTCCGAAACACATATTTCATCTGTTTTTTGTTCATCGTCGATGTATATACATATGTATGTATAAATAAATAGCAGGTCTACATAATATCGTAGACAATTTATAACTTATATGTATGTATGTGATATGTATATTATACGCTCTCGTCGGGAAAGTTCACCGAAGCATCAAAGATTTTTTTTACTTTCACGCGCCGCCTATTTTTCGTACATAGGCATTGTTGAAAATGTTCTTAAAACTTGAAAGAACGCTTTTAATATGAACGAGAAAAGCGTTTTACTGTCGTGCGTTCACTGGAGCTTCTCAAATTTTCATTGTGGCCGTTTCGATTATTTGTATAATATACGAATAAGTAAAATTCCATTATTATCTATATGTATGTACATATATTATATTATACTAGTTTTATGCCCGTTGAAATTTCAACGGGTGCTTCCGGATTGATACATGATTTAAAATAAAGTTACAATATGAATAGTAATAATTAATCGGAATAGGAACTGAAACAGAAATCGGGAATCGGTTATGCCAAATAAATTATGCATTAAAAAATAATAATAAAATTATAAAACTCGAAGTCAACATCGAAGTTGAAATCGGAATCTGATAATATGAAAAGTGCGTATTTTTACATGGCGTGACGTAAGGAAAATGTATGTTTAATTTACAAAACCCAAAATCCACAATTATGTATAAATTACATATAAATTAAAGGCTTCCTTTGTCAGCCGTCGTAGTCTAATGGTCTCTAGTGCAGTCAAGCTGACGGATGTCCGAGACATATCGAATTCATTTTATTTTTTAAATATCGTTAAAATATAAATTAATTACAATTAAAAATATTTATTTAATTATTTATTGAAAACAAAAAAATGGTTCAAAACCTTGCTAAATAAAATTATTACAATTATGTATTTTTATATGGCTAGAACGAAAATTTCAATTTGTGTTTAAAAAATAAAGGACTATTTGAATATTTGACGATGGTTTATGGTTTATGTTTAAAAAATAAAGGACTATTTGAATATTTGACGAAGTCTCTGAACTCAGGTATACCTATAAGGGGATATTTGTGTTCGCGTGAGGGTTTTCCGGTTCGACTTCGCAAGAGAATTTATTCAAAGTTTAGGCTTTTTATCGATTCATTCATTATGTTCGGCTAGCGTTAGGACACACACACACAGACTACCATCTTTATATATATATATATATATATATATATATATATATATATATATATATATATATATACATATATAATAATAGCGATATATTATATTATATATACACGGCTATTATTTCTGCTATTCTGATTTAAAATTAATTTTCAAACAATTTTTATTTGAATTTTATTTAAATCTTTTACTTATACCATCAACGATGATGGTATAAGTAAAAGTTATTAAAATGTTTTATAATATTTAAACAATCTTCAAAAATATCATGCATGTATGTATATCTTATGTATATTGCAAAACGAACAGTTTATGTTTTATCAATTTAATCTTGAAAACGGATCCAAGGATTTTGATAAAATGGAATGAATTTACCCTTTTCAGGTATAAGAAAAATATTCACTATTGTCTCGATTTTGGGAAAACTCATTTAGGGGTCTCAATGAAGGGTAGATTTCTATAAAATATGTATAATAATAGAATAAATAAATTGAACGCATCCCTCTACTTCGTTCTTCGGGAGGCAGCTTTATTTTACTTTTCTTTTTAAATGCTATTTATTTTAAGCATATTCAAATTTTTCTTGTTTTTTTTAAGAATTGTAAGCAATATGATTTTTATAAACAGCACGTGTATATTTCTAAAATTATTTTCATATGTATAGGTACTAGATTTGTACATTTGTGCATATCTATATACATTAGGACAGAGCGAAAAACCCGAATTTTGGATTTTCTTTGATGAGCTTGGTGGAAAACTATTGTTGTATCAAGGGAACGTTAAATAAATAAGAAATCATCGATTTTAAATGTCCCGGGCCTCCAACCAATCGATTTATCTCGACAAAAATGTCAAAAAAGTAGGTTTTTTTTATATACATATCTTTTCTTATAGAATAGATTCGATTTTTAATACATTAAAAATATAAATAAACAGTTTATTTTAATCTCTTTTAGTTTAAATTAGTCATTTATGATTTGATTCACCGTTTCGTCCGAAAGTCTTGAAACAAAGCGCACAATGGGTTTTTGTATGGAGGAAGTGATATTTTCAGAAAATATTTTCACAAAAAACGCCGAAGAAATTAACGAATTTTATGAAATGTAACGAGGGCAAGATGACCCGTTTTTATGTAATTCATGACATTATATATAAGTATAATATGTAGGTCAAAAAAGGTAATTTTTACCTTTTTTTTTACTAATATGAGATATATTATATTAAAAAAATACATATAATTTCTAATATTGATTTTTGATTTTTAAATGCTTTTTATTATTACTAAATTTTGTTTACAATACATCTTATATCTATTTTAATAGCTACTGATCTACTGATCATTTTCTAATTTACAATTTTAATTTAATTTTGTTAGTAATCATAATATTATATTATTCTAATGTTAATGTACACCATAATAGGAAAAAGAGCTCAAAAACATATTTACAATTCTTAATTTCTAATATAAGGATGAATTTTTGTTTGTCTGCTATGCAAATATACAGTTTTAAATTTTCAAATACTAAATTGGAACCACAAAAACCACTATCTCATGGTACTCGGCCAGTAACTTAGACCGTTGGCTATCAATTTTCTGAGAAGGTTAAATTTTTTCCAACTTGAACGCTGGGTACGGCTTGTTTTACTATTTCTAAAAAGAAAGCGACTATCAAAAGATTGATATTATATTATATCAGTTGATCAATAGGTATTTTAAATTGATTTTATTTATTTTATCGAAGTTATTACGAAGGCAATATTCTCTTTGATAAAAGTTACCAATACATTTTTATAGATAGAATATCGATCGATTACCGCAAGGCGATCGGAAAAACTAGTTAAAGATGCGCATCCGTAATCAGCCCAACGCCATCTCCACGCTGAAAAAAGGCGGTTCGTCAGAGGGGAGAAAAAATTATAAATATTAAATTTCGAATGATACTTGCAAGAGGGCGAGGGTAGGACACATGAATAAAACACGACTAGTTTTTAAATCGCACCATTTATATTCGTTTCGCCCGAGGTTCACAATTTATACGGCACGAAATGGGAGAAAGTTAAAAGAAATGAAGGGTACATTTGTGTAAACGGTCAATTCCCCCAGGGCGGGAAGCTGGATAAATCGGTTCCGGCCGGGAAAGCCGGAAAATTCACCGACAACTCCTGCGACGCCAGCTCGCGAGACAATGGCTATCTTAATTAACGTACGAAACTTGCGGTTTCCAGCATCTCCGGTATTCAGATTTTTTATTGTTCACCTTCGGAAGAATCCAGAAGACAATGGAGCTTATTTGTGGTTCACATTGTTTCGAAAGTCATTATCCAAGCACGTTTTTGGTCCGAGGATTTCCCGTGACGTACATACATATCTGAATTTTATATATGAATTCGGTTTGATTTGTAAATGATATTCATTTACAAATCAAATACTATGTATGTATGTTTAGCAACAAGTGATCAGTGGGTTCGATCCGCTATACTGCTGGTTAGATTTGGGAGTATTTGTGACTCCGAATCGATCGTTTATTATCAGAGTTTGCCAATTTTATCTGACCATTGTTGAAACGGTTTCTCAAAATTGGCAAAAAATCATCTTTCCTGTTGTCACAAATCTTCTATATTTATTGTGTGTACAATTTGTAAAAATTATGTACAAATCTAAAATCCATAGATGCTTCAATGCATTAATTCTGTAATTAATTGTTATTTCGTGTTCTTCAACTTCTGAAAATACAGTGATTTATGTAATAATAAAATGCTGCATTGTTTGTAATTAATTGTCCGGAAAGGTGCATTGGGATCTTTCTGTCAAGCCTTTCTGGTATATATCTATGGAAAAATAAAATAAAAATATGTATTTGCATAAATGAAAGAAATATATCAATGGAATGTATTATTTGGAGCGCCGGGTATATCGGATAGTATTCAATATATTTTATTTTCTATATATGGATGTATTCATGGTACCTTAACTTAGACCGTAGACGCATTTTGAAAAGGTTTGAATCCCTTGGAAAGTTTTCTCAACTGTCTATCGACTTACATAGTAACGCTAAGAAATTTATTATGTACTTATATACATAAATATGAATGTTTTTTTGCCTGTTTGTCCGCTATAGAAATCTAAAGTCTTTAATTTAAAATCATCATATGAACTTTTTTAAAGTAAAATTCTTCATTATTTTTTAAATTTTCACCCGCTCAAATAATTCCGGGAAATATGGCAAATAAATGATTGCATGTACATATATATTGTATTACAATATATATTGCATTAAAAATGTTTAAGGTTGGAATATAAATAGAGGCTTTGACTTTTGTAACATAAATATATGATATATTTATTGTTTTAATATTTTACAAAAATATTCACAAATTTTTGGCACGGTTGAAATATAGCTCGTGTCGGTTTTGCAAAAATACATTCATCCTACGTTCGCCTTATCAAGTCAAAGCTATATACAATATTTAAGTCCATTCTGAATATTCGAGCGTATCTAAATCAGACGTGTATTCTTATTGTCCGAAATGGTATTTCCATTTGTTCACGAATAAAGCTTTCCATTACGTTTTTAGCTCGCTGAAGTAAGCGTTTGTATACTAAAACAAATATTTTCCTTTATTTTTTATATGTACGTATGCTTATTCCAAGGTTTGAAAATATTAGGCGAAAAGTGAGTAAAGACAAGTATTATATATTAATACTTTAACGGAATGTATAAAAAATATGTAGAGAGCAATTCTTAGGCCACTGGAAAATGTATGTAATAATTTAGTTATATACAAAAACTAGTCGTAATAAATCTGCACATAATAATTCAAACTATATTTGCAAATAAAAATAAATAATCATACGTTTTTGCGAGCACAATAAATCAACTGTGGTATCGTCGAAATATAAAAAAATGTCTGGTCTATGGGGAATAACTATGCAAAATTTGGTTTGGTTCAGTCAAATCTATGTACATAAATGCAATGTTAAATTAAATGTAATATACGTATGCTAAAAAGTGTCGTGTATATTGTGTGTATACAAGATATTTATCACGTAATGTGAAAATTAGCCAGAAAATCGTTTTTCCAATGGCGAAACCTTTACGTAAATTAATTGTGTCCGAAGCGAAGGTACTGGAATGTGAACTAACCTACATTACATAACATACACACCACGAACAAAGACCGAATCTAATTACTTACATTTAATAGTTTTTCGCGTGCCGCTAATGCATTAGATTTCAACATGGCAATTATGCACGCACGCTCATTTCGAACACTGATAAATACGTACATACATAAAATCGCGCGTTTTCCATAGGAATTGATATTAAAAAATATAATAGTAATAATTGGCAGATTCTTATTTGTAGAATCGTTTGAAAAATCTAGTCGGAATAAAGTATATTAATATATATTAAATATAGAATATAGTATTTGTCGTATAGTCCAATTCAAATTTTGGTTTTAGCATAAACAGTTACATATTTTTCGGCAGTGCATATTGAAAAGCAGTGATTTACATCTCATATTACTGACGCGGGAAAAAATAAATGATATTAGATGTAATTTAATTTATATATATATATATATATATATATATATATATATATATATATATATATATATATATATATATATATATATATATATATATATATATATATATATATATATATATATATATATATATATATATATATATATATATATATATATATGTGTATATATATATATATATATATATATATATATATATATATATATATATATATATATATATATATATATATATATATATATATATATTATGAGTACATAGATATACATATGTATGATACTTAAATATAATTTAATGCGTAGAACGAAAAATAATTTTATTTACATGAAATTTTAAGATAAGTGGCCGTGAAACTCATTTTTCTGTATTATTTATAGTGTTCTCGTGTTTATTTTGCTAAAAATATTTAACATAAAGCCAACATAATACTTTTTTTAACATGTGTAAGTTAGAACTTTTTGGAAATTATTATTTATTATAAGTTTTTTCTACTCCTATGATACATGATACATTACATCCGAATTATACGTATTTACATATTTCATTATAATAAAAATTTATAATATTATTAAAATGTAACAATTTTTGGTAGAAAAAACATGCATATACATACTTATATACATATATTTACATATCTGTACTTTAAATATTTTATTTCTATTAAATTTCAATTTAGAAAAAGTCTCGTTTGTATAAAATGCATGTTTTAATATCGAAAATTAAATGTTTTCCTAATTAAAAATTGAAAATGTTGTTTTTAATTAAATAGATATACTGCGGTACATTTTTTCAATAAAATTTTATAATTATTTAACTATATATATATATATATATATATATATATATATATATATATATATATATATATATATATATATATATATACATATGTGTGTATGTATATAACATTGTTTAAACCAATGGATTTAACTCGACAAAAATTTCGAAAAAGTAGATTTTTTCCCCTGCACTATTTAAAAAATAAACACTTAATTTTAATCTATTGGAGTTTATTTCGGTTGATTATGATAAGTTTTGACTGATAAATGAGATTTCAAAGTCGCCGTTTCGCTCAAAAGTTCCCCATACAAAGCGCGTTATATAATATTATTTTAAAAATTTTCTTACTAAATTCAAACAATCGTTTGCTGCAATATATGTACATATGTATGTAGTAATAATCATAATCATTTCCTCGTACATATATATATATATATGTATGAGGAAATGCATAGGGGTAAGAAGGAAAGGGGGAAAAATTTTCACTTCACAACGTTCGAAAAGCGCTGATTTAACACATGTGCTGCAATTCAATTTGAATTTACTAATTTTTACTAATTAACTGTATATATTTATTATTTTTATAATAATAATAACAATAATATGACCAAAGTGACCTGACAGGTTGCCCCAAAGTGTTGCTACACAAGTCTTACAAAAAAAGAAAATAACATAGAAAAGAACAATAAAAATTACCAATCATTCATCTCATTCAAATAGACTTGTGTTGAATCTCATGAAACTGACCAGCTCATCAACATGACAATTGAACAGGTCCAAATGTTCATCTATCACATTAAGGAACCGAAAAGCTTTTACAAGAGACGAGTTATCGAAAGCAGACATTTTCGCAAGAATAGGTTGGAAAAGTAAATGTTGACGCAAAGCTCTACCACATCCAGGCGCCGAAATTTTAAATTCTAATAAAATCGAATAGTTGTCAATTTTTCCCTTTAATACTCCAAATAAATATTTGGAAATGGCAATAATTCTTCTCGAAGATAGTGAGTCAAATCCTAACATACCTTGTAAAAAGGCTGTGGGAAATAAATAGGGGTAATATTTATATTTTCTCATATGAAGGCATCTAAGAAACTTTTTTTGAACTCTTTCTATCAAGAGAGAGAATTTAATTTCAGTGGGACTCCTAATTATAGACCCAAACTCTAATATGCTTAGGACAAGCGAAAAATAAAGTAACACCGTTATACTCGGATCTTGGAAGTAGTGAGAATTGCGCAAAACAAATCCAAGCATTTTGGTAGCCCTACAGCACATTTTGAAAATTTTAAGTCACTCCTAAACAGTATACCAAGATCAACAGTTGAATCAGTTCCGAAGGCTATAAACTGATAGTTCCGAAGGCTATAAGCGAACTCAATAGGGGAAAGAGACCTTGAGAAGGAAATAACATGGCATTTAGTCAAACTAAATGGTAGATTATTATTTAAAGACCATTCAGATAGTAGTTCTAAGTAAAGAGAGAGAATTTAATTTCAGTGGGACTCCGAATTACAGACCCAAAAACTAATATGCACCGGACAAGCAAACAATAAAGCAACACCATAAATACTTGGATCTTGAATATAATAAGTATACCCATGCGTTGAAAAAAAAAGGCAACATTAAATGTTAACATTTCACAATCGCTTTTACGCATTCGCGCAATAAAATGTAAAGAAAGCCCCTTCCAAACATCCGGTCCGCGGGGCAAGTTTAACGGCGGCCGTTATCGTCGTCGTCGTCGCAACAAATAATATTCCCGTTAAAAATGAACGACGGCGTATCTTTTACGCGACGAATAAATATTTCAGGCCTCGGCGTTCGACACGGGACGCGTGACGTAGTGTTTACTACGTTAAGCGGGGCCGGCGCCATAATCCGGTCCCGTAACGGCCGTTACGGACGCCATTAACGGGCTCGTAACGGCGCGTCGTGGACCCGGAGAACGCTAAAGCGAGTTTCGCGGTCGGACCGCGGCCCACGGGCTTAATTGTCCCTGGAGGCTGTAGCCGATGACGTTAACCGAGCTTTTCTCGACCGTAAGTGCAGGGTGCTCTCTCAGATACAATGTATGCGCAACTTTCTTGGGTCAGGGTTCATACAATTTTTCTATTCCCTCGTTGTGACTTCAGTATTCTATGCTCGTACTTTGTGATTAAAGAGTGTCCAGTGGTGTAATATCTAAATTAAAAAAGAACCAGGGCGGTGTTTAATTATGAACCCCCCCCCCCCTCTTTTTTTATAACTTAAAAAATATGTATCCGAATATTATTAGTTTCTTCCATTTGGGCCTCGCTATGATTTTATTTTTATTTATATATTGTTTTATTTTATGTTACCTTTTCTTTTTATTTCTCCTTATGTATATTTTTACATACCTCCTTTACGTTTCACATGGCTTTCGTGTCAGTGGTCATTTTTATCTCTTATCCGATTGTTTTCATACTTTGCCATATTGCTCATTTTGGTCATCAATACACGTTAATGTATCGTCTGCCATTACGTTGGAGATAAAATATCGCATACAACGCGTTTTTAAAACGGGGAAAGTAAATCTTCCTGACGTTTAACAAGGCGTAAACTGTTCGCCATGACACGGCATTATCAGATTTTAATTGTTTAAACGCCTATAATTCACTCTATATTTTATGAAATTTGCTCTATTGGTTCTCGTTATCTCTAATATATAAATATTTATAGTTTTAGCTCTCATATGTATATATAAATTTCAAGTTTGGCGTGTAGCTTCTTGTAGGGTAATATACATATATATATATATATATATATATATATATATATATATATATATATATATATATATATATATATATATATATATATATATATATATATATATATATATATATATATATATATATATATATATATATATATATATATATATATATATATATATATATATATATATATATATATATATATATATATATATATATATATATATATATATATATATATATATATATATATATATATATATATATATATATTGATTTTTGGCCAAATATGTCAGATTTTTATGTACTATATTTCTTTTGTTAATGTGAAACTAAGAATGTGATTTTTGGATTTCATTTTTGATTTTTAAACTCTTGTACACTTATTCATTTTCTTATGTATTATTTTTCTTTTGTTTTTTTTTTTTTATTATTTTTATTTTTTATTTTATCATGTTTTTTCTGCTTTTGCATTTTTGCTTTTTATTTTATGTATTTTATTTTTTATTTTTCTGTTTTTCTTAATCAAATGTAGGCCATTGTGGCGCATTGGGTTCTTCCGTAAAGCCACAATGGTCCAAAACTACTATAAATAAAATAAATAAATAAATTTTTATAAAAAAAATTAACATTCTTGTTGAAATTATGATGTTTTTTTTATATTTTCTAAAAACTTCATTCCATACATCCTCTTCAACATCTCTGATTTTTCAAACCCGTGTTTGTGTGTCAACAGCAACATTTGCTTTTAGCAATGCCAAAACCATATATGTATATGTATGTCAAAAAACTATGAAATTTTAACATGTGTATCTAGAGATGACTATTTATTTAAGCTCAGTTCCCTTATTGTACTCATATCTATCCTCAAGTGCGTATGGTTAATAGTTCAAGTAATGTTTTCTTTCGAAGTTTTGGTTTTTTTTTGATAATAAAAAAAACCCATAAATTTCATCAAAACGTCTTTTAAGTTTTGAATATACTCACGAAAGTGTACTCACAATATTTGGTATACAAAAATGAAATATTATTTATTTATTTAAAAATAAATGGGAAAAGCGGCAAAGCATATGTATGTATGTGTAGATGTGAGGAAAGAAAAATTGGGTAGACGAACTAAAAATATAGTAAAATATTGTTTTAAAATATGATTAAACGTGCTAGTATTTGTTATACAGATGTTCATGGTGTTGTTGATATATAATATGTATGTGTGTACTTATTTTTCTTGTTATATTACTTTGAGCTCAGTAAGCAAACATTGCAAATCTCGAATGAATCCAATTTGTATTCTAATGGTAAGAACACACTCAAAAGTGCTGCATGTCTCGTCTAGGTAGACTTCTGCAGTGATAGGCGTGTCTTAATTCGTACAATTTTATTATATTATATTTAACATATATCATTCTATATATAATATATGCATGGCTGGAAATCATTAAACATATATCATTCTATATGTATGTATGCTTGTCTTGGAAATAATTTGAATATCTCTTACATTCATCTTCCATACTATCTTCTAACTACGTGTCCTACTCATTGTAATTTCAGCTTCTACTCCTACTATATGCTTATGCTATAAAAGTTAATGAAAAACTACGCTCGATTATATTACTATATACGAATTATTCGAACATATGAAGCATATTAGCATTGAAGCTAATCCATTTTACCTACACACATAATATAAGCATTAAAAATCTATATGTCGGGTATTATATAGTATAGTATATATGTATATATATATAGATTTTAGTTTGTGTTTTCGGTGTATTCGAATTAAAATGGCGTACATAATTTTTGCTTTGTTGTCTCTGGTTTGTCTCTTGCTGGAAATATGTCGCATGTAATGTGAGTATACCGAATATATGTATACCAGAACTTTGTCAAAACATTAAGGCTTTTGGGGTATCGCGAGAAAGATATACAGTAGTCGTGAAAATTCTCAGTTGAAAATGGCTCGTATATGGTGAAAAATTAAGCAGATTTATCACTCTGAAAGAGGAAACGTGGCGCAGATCAGACATTTTCAACGTCACACTCCATTTCAAACACTTCTTCCTTGATTAAACAATCCGGTGAAATATTGAAACGAGCATAGAGACATTGTGACGTTTTTAAAAACACTTTTCATAGAAGAGGTTGACAATCCCTTGCATAGACAATCGATGGCCATTGAACTCACTTAGAAGCTGCTGTAAAATCCAAAGAATTTCACTTCATAACTCGCTGAGAAAACAATCGCCATCTTATAAAGAAAATAGTATCTAAACATCAAATAAAATTTCATCTCGAAATTGAACGCGTTTTAATTATGCACGTCAAAATAAACGCACGCGAATTTTCAAAGTAATTAAATTATCACATACGATGTGGTGTGGGATAAAAACATTTTCGCTTGGAAAATTATTATTAGCATTAATTGGATGCTTCTTAGCGATGGTAAACACCTGTTGGCGTTTGCAAGGCGTGCGAAATGTTATGTATATGTTTGTGTGTGTGTGTGTGTGAATTTTGGGGGATATTTACATAATGAGGAAATGAGGGCACGCCAAGGGCGAGCAAAAATAAGGGGGTGGGTGGGTGGCCCGCTGGGAGATCAATGGTGCGACTTTTCCATCAAAAATATCAACTTGATGGTGAAACTTTCGTGGGCGAAATGGAAAATCCGGTTTCAGGCAAGTCACAACAATCGGTAATCGATAGGACGAACAGGAAAAGGCATTAAAAGGTTTTTTTTTTACAAAGGATGTCGAAAATTTCAAAAGAATCGGCAATTATGGGAATCTGACGAGCTTGTCCGTTCTTTTGTGGAAATTCGCTTACACGATTTCGACAGTTATTATTTAAAATGAAAACGAATGGCAGAACGTCACCGAAGATTTTATCTTGTTTTTGTGTTACTAATAATTTGAACATTTTTATTAATATTGAGACGAAGATGTTTTGTAGGTACGAGTGTCTGGTGAAAATTAGCACCCCGGGCAGTTATCTTTTCAGTTCGTTCTTTTCCATCTTTATAAATAGATACTCGGTCTTTTGTGTGTTTGGAGCAATCTCGACAAAGTAAAGTGCCATTGGCAATTTGACATCCGTGAAATTGAAATATAAATTTAAGTTTTCTTGCCATTCAAAGGACGGTGTCAGGGGTTCGATTGCGACCCCGACTGCTATCCTCTTTGTGTTCTTTGAACTATCAGGGAAAATATCGCAAAGTTGTTCATTGTGTTGCTTCATTTCATGATTCTATATGGTGCTATTTTTTTCATCCTTAATACTCTAATTATATTATATAATATAAAGTGATACAATATTGAAAAAAGTATGATTGTACATGATTTGTTTTGTTCAATCGCGTTTCATTTATATTATGATTTAAGAAAGGAGTAGGAACTTTTCAACGTTACTTATTTTTTATTATGATAATTTTATTATATCTCTATATTAGTAAAAAAAAGCATTTAACTACTTCATCGCCGTGCGCCCACCGGTGGGCGCTTTAGATAGGTTATAAATCACCACGCGCCTGCCCATGGGCACATAGTCGCTACAACTTAAGTGAAACCTAATTAATTGAAGTTTCTTTACAACGACATTTATGAACAGTTTTTAAAAATAAAAACACTTTTTAAAGTTGAGTTTTTGAATACTTCAATTAAAGTTATCTACAAAAACGTGATAAAGTGATTACGCAACTTTACAATAATAAATTAATTAATATATAGGTAGAATTTCTAAAAATGATATATAAAAATTTCAGTGGAAGTCCAATTTTTAATGTCTAGTTTTTCTTAAAAATAGTTTTGGTGGATAGAAACAGTCTCCATATGAGTTTTAAGTGCTAAAATTAAAACAACGGATTCGATTTTTATTAAAAAAAATACAATCGAAATATGTTCTATAATTGTAATTAATATGTATACCTATATGTACATATGTATGTTAAGTCGAAGTGTACTTTCAGTTGTATTATGTATGTATGTATATTCCAACTGGCGTTTTAGGTCATTCATACATATATCTCTACAAGCGCAAATACAATTTAAAAAATGTGTGCAAGTTGTAATATAACAGTTGAGTTTTGACAGCTCTGATGATTTTATGAATGCTTTCGAATTCAATAATGCATTAATATTTGCTAGATATTACGAATAAAGGTAATAAGTACCGTATTACGATAACTCTAATACTGTGTTCAAAACAACAAAAAAATGTGACTTTTGCAATTCAATTTACTAGTCGAGTGACGTTTCACGAAAATCTAACCTCTCCATTTTACTTGGTGCCAACTTATAGTTGAACTGTATTTTCAGTTGCAATATATTTTGACCAGTTAGAATGTAATTCGCCATATGAATCAACTTATATGGGTTAGAATATTTATTTATTTAAGTTTGGACCGTTGTAGCATTACAGGAATTCCTAATGCGCCACAATGGTCAAAAATATAACAGAAAAGACAAGAAACAAAATAATAAATTAGACATAACAAAAACAAAACATACATATATATACACAAACAACTAAAAATAATAATTATTATTATTATATATCGTTTATCGTCTTGAATTCATCCTATGTTTACAAGGTTTTTGTATTTCGTAATATTCTTTCTCGATTATGATTTTCAAGTTATGAATTCCATAAGTCCTCACCAGATAGAGTTTCAAAATTTGTCATCCGGACTGACCGAAACCAATCACGACAAGCAAATAATACACCACCACCACGTCGATCTACTCTATCGCGACGATGCACCCTCCAGGAAGAATTAAAAAGTTCAGCATCAAAAAATGATGAAGTCAACCATGTTTCCGTTAGTGCTACCATATCATCACAAATAGTAGAAACGGCTGAATTAAACGCAGCCAGCTTTGTCCTGAGACCTCGTACATTTTGGTAATAAATTACCAATTTTCGGTCTCCCAGTTTGGCGCGTGACTTTCTTTGAGACAAGAAATGGCAGTTTTGATTGAGCCAACGGAGGTTGAGCCAATGGAGACGAAACGGAAGAGGAAGCAGAAGAAGAAGCCAACACAGTCACAACAGAATCACGACTATCAGGACCATTTGAGCAGGCAGATGTAGGAGAAGAGGCAAACATCGACGTCACTGCGACCGTTTCCATAGAAGATTCACTAAAACTTGCAGACGTAGTTTTAATATCAGGCTTCAAACATCTAGCAGCTCCCGTACAAACATCAGCAAATGAAACACTTGGGCGCAGCTCTAATGATGAAACAACGTCAGTGGCAGACATAGAAGTACTATTAGTATTAGATTTTATATTCTTAATGCTCATTCCCCAATCTTTAAATCTACCAAAATGAACACCAGCAGGCCAAGAACCAGCAGAAAATAACAGGTCAGCGACAGAAGCAGGAACAGATACCTTAAAGGATGTATAAGATCCTCGTGCATTAAGAGGGGAAACCACAATGCCATCCTTTAATCCACAGATGGCACTAACGTGAGTCAAAAACTCGTCACACGAAGTGTCCAATGAGAGCTTCCATATATGTATATTGACATTCCTTTTGACGGAAACAATAATTCCAGAAGCTGCTGTTCCCACCTCAAATTTACGTCTAAGTGGAGGTTGTTCAGCCGAAGGTCGGTCAGGTAATGCGGGTTGTCCAGGTTTTTCATGATTAATTCGCAGACCAGATTTACGTCTATTTATTTTCTTTTTGCCCATCTTCACGGCTGCATCAGCAACGAGAGAAACAGAAGGAGAAGGCACAACACTTCTAATAAGTACAGGAGAATTCAAGCCTCGTATTAACTGCTCTAAGGATGAAAATCTTTTCTCAATACGATCAATTGCATTGACACATAGTTCACGCCACATGTTACAACAATCGCCCATTGTAAAAATTCAAATAAAAAAAATAACAAATGACAATTTTTTCTTATTCTTTCTTCTTTTGTTATTTTTTACCGTACTAAGTATATAATAATTTATCGATATATATTTTCAGAAATCAGTTTAACCACTGTATTTAAATCACAATTGCAAAATTTTTATCAAAAATGAAAGCAACACCAATAACACTACACACAATGCAAAAACACGACACTATTAATCGATAATATATTCGAAAAAAGCATCCGAATATCGGACAATCAAAACAACGAACCAGCTAGTTAGTATGCTACCTAGCAACCATATATATTATATATTTTGACCAGTTGAAATGTAATTCGCCATATGAATCAACTTACGTGGGTTACACGGAATATATTTCAACTAGTCACTTCAGAAAATACACTTCTACTATATATTATATATTCCAATCAGTCAAAATATATTAGAACTGAAAATACACTTCTAACTGGTACCAATTAACTATAGCGGTAATTGGTACCAGGTTGGTAATTGGACTATTCGTCACATTGGGGTGGTCACAAAGACAATTTTTGCCATGAAAATCGTGAATACACAATATTTGGCACTCAAGTTCTCGTTACTATGATAGTTATCGTTAGTATGATGGACTTTTCGGCTGCCAGATGTTCCGTTATAGAGATTTTAGTGGCTTTGTGACGAGTAATTTGTGACCAGTACTCACCGAACCACCAGGTTAGATGGAATATATTCCATCGAGTTAAAATACATATATTACAACTGGAAGATACACTTCTACTTTAACGTGTATACCGTTACCTACCGTGATAATAATCATAACGATGAGATCAGAAATTGGTAGATAGAGACTGTATATTGAGATTTATTACACCGCATTTTGTGTTCTAATTAATCATTGGACCCAATTAATCAAGAAAACGCTTTAAAGATTACAATAAATGAAAGGGATTGAAAATAAAAACTATAATTTTTCACAATACATATGTACTACTCCACTTAACTGTCTTTTTACCTATATACATATATTTATACAATATATAAAGTTTTATACCAAATGGTGGATTTGAAATTTAAAAAATGTGACGTAATTTTGAAAAAATACCTTCTTCTTCTTCTCAATGCCCTGAACATCTCATCGATTATTTGAAGATATCCGCATCGGCCTTCAGCGGCTTGGAACAGATCTTCGGTGCTCATATCGGTCCACATGTGCATGTTTCGAAGCCAAGACAACTTTTTCCTGCCAATCCATTTTTTTATCTTCTATTTTCCCCATGGTTATCAAACGGAGAAATTCGTATTTTGGACTCCGTATCATGTGTCCGAGGTACTATCTACATCTTTCTCCGCTTGATGACAGAAACAAGTTCCCTGCCTCTCCCTATCATGCCGAGGACAGCTTCATTTGTTATTTTTTTTGGTCCACGGGATCTTCAGCACACGTCTGTAGACCCACATGTCAAAAGCTTCGATGCGGCTGATCATCCTGGTCTTCAGATTCCACGTTTCACATCCATGTAGTAACACTGTCCAGACGTAGGGGTTCCAAAAAACCGCCCGAAATAAAAAGCCGGTTTTCGGTTTTTTTACAAATAAAAAGCCGGTTGGCCGGCTTTCACCGGTTTTAGAAAAATACGATTTTTTTTAAGTTTAAAATTTTTATATTTGCATAATATATGTATATCTATATTTTGCAAAAAAAATAGTTTTTATAAATTAAATTAAGTTATAAACATTATGAACTTTCATAAGATCATAACTTTATATTATTATTACAAATATTACAAATAATACAATTTGTATTATATGTACATATATCACAGTCGTAAAATGGCAGATCCTAAATACGCACATATAATTAAATGATTTAAATAAGCTAGATATATTATAGATAAAGAGATTTCAAAGTTGTTTTTACGCATTTGTTTTAGCTTAAAAAATCCAAAAGCAACCGTTGCAAATTTCGGAAACAAATTCATTTGAAACGGCAAATTCATTTGATCACGAACATTTTAAATCCATAATAAAAGTAGGTATATGGCCTCAATATTTAAAGGGCAATTCCTTCGAAGAAAAATCAATTATATTTCGGAAATTCCTATACATTTTGCCATAAATCATTTGACTACTTTTTTTGATGTTTTCAAGTACAAGGATTTGCGATAGATAACTATGCTTTCTATACCTGAAGTTTGGTAGGTCATTGAAACTACATACTTTCAATAATACTTTATTGGTTTATGACCTGGTCCATTACTAAATCTCAAAGAAACCGCTCAAGAAAGAAAGTAATGTAGCTTTTTTTGTTCAAAGAAATATACGCCTATTACCTAAGAGCGTTTATACACATTTATTTTGATCTTTCATAGAAATTTAAAATTCATAATTCTTAATTTTGAGGAAAAAAACATTAATTAAAGAAAACCTTAAAAAGCCGGTTGATCGAGCCAAAAAGCCGGTTTTCGGTTTTTTGAAAAATGGTCAAAAAGCCGGCTTTTCGGTTTCGGTGTAAACCGGTTTGGAAGCCCTAGTCCAGACGTACATATGTAGCTCTTCGCAAATCTCAAACGCGTACGAAGATTAAGATGCTTGTTTGTAAGCGCCGCCTTCATATTGATAAACGCTATACCAGTACAGAAAAAATACCAGTTTGCTTTAATATCATATTAAAAATAGAATAAAATTACATTGATAACGCAATTTAGCCAAATCGAGGACTTATCACAATCGTGCTCAAATGTACATATATTGTGTACACAGAGTGCTTGTTTACATCCATCATTACGACCACACACTAGTGTTATGATTGTGATTGGATTACTAATCCTTCATTAATCAATCAATCTCTAACCCCAATCGTACATATACATATATATGTAATATCACGGTAATTTGATCTGTTTGATTTGTTGTTTGTGCAGAGATCCAGGTCGCCGAGTTCGAGAGCTCGCACCCCTTCGCGCCAGCAGCTGAGGCAGCTCGACGAAGGAGAACTGTTCATGGAGCTGATCAGGGACGTTGCCAACGAGCTGGACATGGACGTGCTCTGCCACAAGATCCTAGTTAACGTTGGCTTGCTGACGAGGGCTGACAGGGGGAGTCTTTTCCTGGCCAGAGGTCCCCCCACGGACAGGTACCTGGTCGCTAAGCTGTTCGACGTCACCCAAGACACAGGTAAATACACAAATCAATACGTCGTGGTTCGGACACTAGAATGCCATTGTTGCCGGAGATGTCACGTAGCGATGCCTGATAACTAGAGCTAGGATCTTTCAGCTGTGTGTCGAATATAAATTAAGGGTGGGGCTTATTTCCAGGACCGTACTAAGATTGTATCTATGTATATGGAGAGATAAAAGAAAATTTTTGCTTTCCCGCAACGGACCTAGTCGTTTAGTTTCATGGTTTCAAGATTTTTAATAATGTCTAGTGCCTTCTACTAAGTAATTTATGTAGAATAATTACACAAAATTTCCGTAAAATTTTATATGATATGTATAATTCCCTTGAACTTCGGAGAAACTTCTCATTAATTCGTTTCGTTCTCCTGCTCTTACGTGGTAATACGTCATGCCCGTTATTGCTGGAGCAGTTGGGACTTTATGTCCCTAATCACTATGTGCGTGGTAGACATCATCATTTGCTGGCTGTACCTCCTGCCCGCACAGTCCTTTTTCGAATGGCTCCTATTCCAAGAGCTATTCGACTTCTTAATGAAATCGTTGCTGCCGAGACTGAATGTGATATTTTCTACCTAAGTGAGCGTAAATTGTCGGAAATTACTCTAACCCATTTATCTGGTAGTCTGCGATCATTGTTTTCATGATTGATTGTGATTTATGAGTGAAATTTTGATTAACTCTCTTCCATTTGGGCCTTACAGGGATGTTTTGTATTTGTAGTTGTTTCTTACATATTTATTGAAACTGGCTGCAAGGCATTCCTTATGCTATATTTTATTTGATATTTTTACTTTATCTGTTATTATTAAATGCTATTTTTTATGTTTATGTATGGATGTATTTATGTTTATGTTTAATTGTTATTTATTTATTTTTTTTTTTTTTTATATTTTTTGACCATTGTGGCGCTTTAGGAATCCCTGTTATGCCACAATGGTCTGTTAAGAATAAATAAATAAATGATGCTATTCTCTATGGTGCTATGATGCTATGGTATTTAACTTATACGTGCATAAATTTTGTTTGTAGGTTGTAAATTTAAAATCCAACTAGAAGATACACTTCAACTGTATGTAGCATATATACAATATCGAATCCATTGAGATAATCTAATAAAATTTCGATTATTTACACTCAATAATGTCGATGACCTATTTTTATTTTATATTATATTATGTTTTCCCATGATGTCATTATGGGATGCTCCTGAGCGACGTCTATGGTATTGTTACGTACGCCGCGGATTAAGCGAATAGAATCCCAGAGACTATGTGACCGTTCAGGGGTTATCTGTTATCGGATTAAATAAGTGCTTGCACTTACTTCCAGGATTATATCTGGACTCTAAGTGCATTTAGGCTAAGCAATGACCATTATTAGTCCTTTCTCAGAATCGGTACGGGGAGACCCAATGTCGTGGAAATACATATCCGAATACGTGACTATACAACAGGTAAACAGATTAGACGTCCTGAGAGATCTACCCTTTATAAGGCGGTACGTAGGCGATATCATGTCATTCTGGACTTAGCACTGCCAGTGCGTGTATCTCCTTAATCATCAATAAATGTTGTGAAACGACTGTTGGCCTTTTACTTGGATCCTCCACCCACCCCTACGCAACAGTATTAACCTTGTACATGTGTAAATTTATAGATTATAAATTAGAAACCATATTCAAATAGTGGTGACATAGTAAGTAGGATGGTTTTTGCAATTTGATGAGGAATTGTTTCAACAAAGGAATCAGATAAATTGGCAAACTCTATAGGAAACGATCGATTCACAAATATCCAAGTCTGACCAGAAGCACAACAGAAATGCTTCGGAATAAACTATTTTCAATCGAAGTCAATCCAGGGCTTGAAACCGGAACCTCTCGATGGTTAGCATTAACGCAACTACTGAGCTAAAGTGCTTTAATTAGGGTGACTTATGTGATTTGTGTTTGTTTCGTAAAATTATTTTATTTTTCCCGTTTTGTATGTACGTCCACTGATGAACAGAATAATTTTATTCTACATGTACATATTTCGTTGTTTTTTCAAATCGACTTGTTTCCAAAAACAAGTATTAGTATATAGATAAATATAAATTTATATATATTTAATATATTTCTTTTAAAGTAATATTCTAATATTTTGTTACATGATTTATTTTACATGTTTCTGAAAAAAAGTAAAATATAATCAAATATTATATTGTATTTTATCTCGTTTCATTATCTTCTTTTAATGAAATGTAATGTTCTGGTAAAAATTATATTACTTAACATGAAAAAAATCTAAATGATGAAGATAATATAATTCTTGCATTCAAAAGAAAGCGAAAATATATTTTTGAAAATTTTACATTTCAGAAAAAAATCAACTTGGGACGGATGAACGTCAAATATTATATAATTTTTTTTGTCTTGTTTCTATTTTCCTTGTACACAAGAATTGTACATTTTGAGTAATAATTATAAATTCTTCGCAATAATAATGGTTATTTGAGGGAAAAGTTATAAAATTTTTAGACGTGCAACACATTTTTTTTGCGTCCTGGGAACTATGATCACCCTTATATAATACATAAGTATTATATAATGATAACAAGCCCTAGTATATTGTAGCAGAATAATATCCTTTTGGGGTGGGACAAGTTGCAAATGGGTCCGTATTGGTAACACATATGAATTAAATAATATCTAAAGGCTAGCGAAAATATGTATAACAAACAACATTCTCTTTTTCTCAATTTTCATTTTGGCATATAGAATATTTCAATAGCGCAGTGCTATATTTTTAAATGGTCAGAAGAAGAATCTTGGTCCTTACGGTTCATAGAAAATATTAAATGCTAATATTAGTTGTCCATTGATTTGGTACTAGTAATATTTTAACATTCCCTTCTTGTTCAAAAAATATTTTAATTTTTAAAAGCTGACAAGTCCTTGAAAATTATAAATCAAATGCCTAGTTTGGCCTCTGAAGTGATATTTTTTACTTTATCTATGTATGTACGTAGTTTTTCATTCGTGCCATAACTACCATTTAAATTTTAGTGGTGATTATTTATCAATTAAAAAATTAGCATTATACTTATTAAAAATTAAATATTTAATAATGCATCCATATATATGTATATACATAAGAAATCTGTTGTTGATTTGGCTGATTAATTATCGATGCAAGAGTTTTGGGTGTTCAAAACGGTGATGACTAAAGCCCGGACCCTGAGGGGGCCGTTTATTGTTCAAATGTTGTAAATGCATTGTTAAAGGTTTACTGAACCTTTTTTACAAAGCATTTACAACAATTGAACAATAAACGGCACGCTTCCGGTCCTACATCTAGTGATGACTACTAATCGATAACGGTGTATGATTCTACTTTTTGCTAATTCTAAGTAGTCCAATTTTAGCTTATCCAAAGTATGTAGTCTAATTCTATAAACCAAGATAATAGGAAATAGTTTTTCTTATATGTAGATCAACTCTTCTAATTATTTTTTGGGGCCTGTATGTACATATATTCTCTTTTACTGCTCAGTATTCATATTGTTCAATCTTTGCAATGAATGCACTTATGGATTTTTTCCCGATAGGTAAAGTCAGTGTACGTCAATATTCTGTAACTGTTTCTCAGTTGTATTTGGTATAATGTTTTATATGTAAATACATGTATATACAGTATGCTTCGAATAATAATAAATCAGTAATAAAGCGATCTTTAAAGGCTAGCGATCGTGAATGGATAGGGATATTTAGGGGTATTAGAGAGCATAATAGGTTACTAAGTAATCTAACGGACTTAAATCAGTTGAGAGGTTCTTGGGTCAAAGGGATATATCGTATGTATGTATGTATGTACATATGTATGAGTGCATGCTTTATATTATACCTTCGTACAAATAGGATTCAATTAATGTGCTAGTTTGATAAAATAAGTAATTATATATCTGAATTATGTCATAAGGCTTTGACCAGGACGTGCAATGTCTCGTTCATGTTCTTTGTAATAAATTTCAAAGATAGACTTTTTAACTGGCACCCTTAAAAATTAATCACTTTGAACGTGTCACTATTGTGTTCAAATGGTTTATGATGGCACGTCAGTCGTTAAATTTATCGTTAAAAAATACTTTGGCCAATAATTTCTTTTAATAGTAGTTTGTCACGTAATCGATGTGAGTTTTTCATTTTTTTATTGGCTGTAGTAATAACTGTAGTTTTTTACGATTACATATACGTCATAATAAAAATATAACTAGGTATATGAATCATAAAGACAGTGTGTATTTCAAATTATTATTTGAATTTTTAGATGTCTATTTGTATTATGTTTCCTTTGTATACAATCTTGGTACTACGTTTCATCGGGGAAAACATTAAACGAATGACAAATATCATATTCCACCGTAATGGTTTTTAAAAACGCGTTAAACTCACTTGGGAAATTATTACGAATCGAAGTTGTGTGTTTTTCGATAAGTTAAATATTGAATTCACGAAGCTTCAAATCCAATACAAGCTCAGGATGATGTTAAACTAAAGCACCAAGGGATACAATAAAATACACGTACATTTTTATCATTGATTCGACTGCTATGCCTTTATTTATTATGTGATACTTTTTCATGATTGACAAAAGATATGATTGGATTTTCCGACTTTTCCTGTGAGCGGAGACGCTTCACCATTAACTGTCCTCGTATATGTATGTATGTATGTGTGTATCCATAAAAAGGTTTGCATCGTTACAAAGTGTGTTAGATGAAAAAAGTTTCATATAAATATCGGATAATATGTAATAAAACGGGTTTTTCGTATGCGATGCTTATGCTGAAAAGGGTCGTTATTTTTTTCGTAGATGAAAAAAAACTTTAGGTGCGTTTTTATTATCTCCATTCGTCTCTTAACGGTATGAAATTTCTGCGAGATGTGCTCTCGGTTTGTTGGAGCATGATGGAGTGTTATTTATGCGTGAAGATTTAGTTAAAAAATTTGCGAAATGAAAATTTGTGATTTTATATTGTAATTTGGTATTTCGCCGGTGCTAAATCTTGGAGGTGTGTATTGAGATATCGATTTTGTGAAAGGGTTTGGAATTTACATTTGCATACTTATAGGGTATAATTTCAAGGTAAATGGACACTTCGTTAGGATGTTTGCATTGGCAAATTTGGTATCGGCACCAGTTTCGCAATAAATGGATTAATGTTTGGACATATGTACATACATCTCTATCTCTATATGTACATATATAATAATCGTAAGTGAAACGTAAAAGAGGTTTGTAAAAATGAATGTCTGTGTGTGTCTCGAATAGGCTCCTAAACCACTAAACCAATTACGAAGAAACTTTCAGGACTTGTTGTATGCATGTCCGGGAAGATTACTATGAAAAAAAACGGGGGAAAACGGGAACGAAAACAGGAAAAACAGGAATGAGTGTCATTCGCTATAATTACAAATGTTTTTTGCGTCGTGACCAAGGTGTTCGCTGCCTGCGTTGTTCCGACAAATGGGAACGGGAACGAGAAGGGGAACGGGAACGGGAACGGGATAGGGAACGGGAACGGGAACGGGAACGGGAATCGCATGCGTTATTGTGGCGTTGCAACGCATGCCGGGTTCAGCTACTATATAAAATTGTTTTTATATATCGAATGAACTGTTTACATAGTTGACGCCTTTTAATACCAAATGCTATAAAATTCCCTATGAATCAATTTAAAATACGGACTTGTGTATTTTTTACATTATTAATCGACATTTTTTACTGTAAAATTTGAAAGTTTAATATTTTCAAAAAAGTGATTTATTTTTAAAGTGAGTATTATCATTTAACTAGTGTTATGCCCGTTGAAATTTCAACAGGTGCTTTCGGATTGATACATGATTTAAAATAAAGTTACAATATGAATAGTAATAACACTGCTCGACACGAAAAATGTTTCAGAGACGAGATATGACTTTTCTTATAGATCTATGCCCAGTGAACACGAACCTGGTAATAAAAAGTGTTGATTGGCTCGAGATTCGAAGATATGTGTGTTTTTTAAATCGCGCGATTTTTCTATATCTTGGTGTTGTTCGGTCGATTTCTCAAAATCTGTTAATTTTCTGTTCAAAATAAATATTGGAATCTACAGTCGGGTATTTTATCTTTCATTTGTAGTACTTTTCAGCTTTCAAATCTCTCTAAGTAGTCGTCCAGTTCAAATCAAAAGTCAAAATTACGTATTTTCACTTGGGATTTTTTCCCACTGTTAATACTATATTATATTGAGTATTTTCTATTGAAACATGTTTATTGGAATAGTGTTCTGGCCACACTATTTTTTGATTTCGTTTAAAAGGGTTAATTGGATGTGTGGTGAACTTTAAATCGGTAAAATTTCGAACAAAAAGCTCTTACTAGTGTTTACCCGTATTTACACGAATCCGAATTGAATTAATAGGGATAATATATTAAATTATCTTTATATGAGATTTAAATAAAATTCCACTTAAAAAATCATATTTCGACTATTCTTGTGGATTAATAACAAAAATTCTATTGATAACTGGCTTAGTGGAATTTTATTTAATTCTCATATAAGCCAATCAACACTCGAGCCAATCAACACTTTTTATTACCAGATCCATGTTCACTGGGCATTGATCTATAAGAAAAGTCATATCTCGTCTCTGAAACATTTTAAAAGTCGTCATTTGTCGAACAGTGTAATTAATCGAAATCGGAACTGAAACAGAAATCAAACCAGGGCCGCACTGTTGCGCTATAGACCAGTACACCACGACGGCTGACAAAGGAAATGCTCTAAATTTAATATATATGTAATTTATAATATTCGATGTTGTGGGTATTAGGTTTTGTAAATTAAACATACATAGCTCATAAATCTTTTCGCTTATGTCACGCGATGTAAAATTACGTACTTTTCATATTATCCGATTCCCGATTCCGATTTCGACTTTGATGTTGATTTCGGGTTTTATTATATTTTATTGCATAATTTAACTGTCATAATCGATTACCGATTTCTGTTTCAGTTCCGATTCGTATAGTAATATAATTACTATTCATATTGTAACTTTATTTTAAATCATGTATCAATCCGAAAACACCCGTAGAAATTTCAACGGGCATAACACTAGTATTGTATAACTATGAAACGATCATTTAATATTGGTTTTCCTTGTATGGAATATGGAATAATTTTAATATGTACATTCAGTTGTAAGAATTGAAACGGTATTACGAAACGATAATCACTCACCGACTCAACAGTACATAGTCGAGAAAAACTTTGCAGCACCTTTTTCCGCTAGAATTCGCTGCAATAAATTAAAATATTTCCGACGGAAAGTTTCTAGAAAAGTTCACGGTATTAGATTTTTCCTACGATTTTCCCGGAGTGAGAGAGATAGAGAGGGAAGGCGAGGGAGAGCGACAAAGTAAGCCCTACAAGACCAGGAACAAATAACTGTTTGCACAGTTTAGTAATGAGAGTCACGTTGGTAGGAGAGACCCGCAGAGCAAAATCGATATCCGTAGATAGACCTGCACGTAGCACCTCCACGCCAGTGACAATATCGCCCAAATATGTGTCGTTAACCCTTTCGGTGCCTGGCCAAGTTCACTATATTACATATGTACGTATGTAGGCCGCTCAAAATGTTCCCGTAAAGTGGTTAATATTCATAAACAGAATTGCATACTCATAATTAATGAATCGTTAGAGAGCGTTAGCTTTTTGAGACTTTTTTTATTAAATATTCCTGAGAGTGCTGCAATCGCCATTCAAAGTGATTTAGCATAAATTGGTTGATGAACTCTTTGAGAGTCCGTGGAAAGATTTCTGGGGATTTGTCACTTGAACAAATCAACTTATTATCTCGATTTTAAATAGCCTGATATATGAACTTTATTTACACTTTGAGATATATCTTGAAGACTACCGTGCAAAAAAGAAATAAAAGCATACGTATGAAAAATGGTAGATACTATAATACCTATGGTGTCCCGACAAAACCGCGCGGGACAAAATCGCGGGTATAAAATCACGCGAATCAAAATGGCACGGCGACAAAATCGCGCAACGCATATATGCATAAAGAAATATAAGCCAGAGAATAAATACAAAAACAAGTAATATGAATATTAAAAACAGGTCTAATGTATAAAAAAAATCCGATATAATACAGTAGTGATAAAATAAGAATCGTTTATTTATTTTGAAATGTTACTTTTGAATTTGTGCTGATCCTTCTATATTATTTTAAATTATATTTAATGTCTATTCTTGCTATTCAAGTTTCAATAAAGTGGGAATAAAGTCAAAGTAATTTTGTCCCCGCGATTGTGCCGGCGCCAGATACTATAAATATTAAATTTTTGAACTCAAAATTAAATCGAATTCATTTATTCACTTTTATTACCAAAATGTATGCATACAATACATTTAATATAGGTTTTTCATTCCAAATTGAGTCTTTTTTCATTTAAAATTGACCCCTATTCATTAAAAATTTACATTGAAAAGGAGTCAATTTGAAATGAAAAAGGTTTAATTTGAAATGAAAAGAAAAGAGTCGATTTGGAATGAAAAGCCTGTATAATAAAAAATCCTCTTTGACTTTGAAAATTTTACGTATGTATTTATATTTCAACAATAAATAAAGGAAAATTTGATGCACATGTCGCTCTAGCTAATGCTTTATCAAGTTGATGAGATTCAGAATCAGTAATATTGTCAAAATATGATCCTATTCGCCCACGTCTTATGCCAGGTATACGTGAACTTATAGAAGATGCAATGCATGAAGATTTAGAAGTAGTGGGCTGGTCTATTGCATGTAAGTCAATAATATTGGTATCCATTAAAAGTGATGTCTCAACTGCGTGATTTTTTTCTCTATTTTCTTGATATTTAGTGCACGTAAATATATGTATATGATTTGTCATTTTTGTAGCTTTTGGAAAGTTATATTTTGTATCACAATATCTACATACAGCTGCAAACTTCTTATTTGTTGTACATGAAAATGTTTAGATACTTTCAATAGTTGCATGTGTAGATTTGAAAATCTGATTTTTTTTTCAATTTTCCCAAAATTCCCGGGGAATAAACCTGGATTATTCCCGGGAATAAACCGAGTTTTTTCCTGCCGGCACATCTCTACTTCTGATACATACTTCTATCAACGTTGTGTCTTCTTCTTCTACATCCAACACAAGTTTTTCGATGTACCAAAAGGAAAATTTGATAATGTTAGATCAACTTTTGTAGTTTGTCCAGTCATTGACCAAAATTTATTTTTTAATTTTTGGACGCTTAGCTCATTTTTTATTTAAGACGAGATAAATTCTTTGCGGAACGTCCCGTTTTGAGTCCTGAAAAATATGGTTATAATACCTACATATGTATATGTTCTTCACTACAGTTTTACAAAAGTTATTCTGAAGACGGTTTCATAGATTACAACTGACTAGCAAAAGGGTCCATAGAACAAAAAAAGTTTTGAATCCTTATTTTAAATGGAACATATGTACATAAATATATACATATTTTGCAAACAAAGCGATCAATTCAATTTAAATTATATGGAAACGGTCTCGGTATAATATTGTATGTATCTACCAATATGGTATTTGCGTTGTGTACTATGTAGGTCCGCTTCAACTGGTCTTGATCGATTGTTGGTGCAACCACGACGATGCATTTCAATGGCAACGGGATAATAATTTGGTCATAGTATTATGTATGTGACCGCTGCCAACAATTGCCATTGTCTCTGTCTCTGGGTACATATGAAGTGTGTTGCGAAACTCGTTGTTCGATTATAATTATATTGCGAACTGCAGCCGTCATAGTAGCTATTCAGCGACACTCGGGTCATGCAAAATGTGTCGGAATTATATACATATACCTACGCACATACGTATATATGGGATCAGTGATGGTCAACTGATGGTTTGGTGCTTTGAAGGATAGATCTCGCCGATCTATTGAATTGAAATTGTTTTTGTTATCAAATGATTCGTCGTGATCAAAACGACATTGATAATGTCGTCTCAGCCTGTGCGCTTCTACTACATTGTAGGTGTTTTGATTGTGAAATAAAGTTAAAGCTATCGACTACTTGATATGAGAAATGTAAAACCTCGATCTATGGTTGTTTTGCTTTATTATGACTTGACAGCTTGCCTCAATACATCATTACACTTGTGAAGAGTCTTGGCGATTACAACAATACGTCTATACCCTTCAGGTATATATTTTATTATTATTTATTTCAATCGAACATGTGCCTTTACAGATCGCTCCAAAGCGACGAGTGCACTAATACATATACAATTAATACAAGCATTTTATATAATGCGAATTTATACAAACATCATCCATAGTGACATCTATGGAGATATTTTTACAGTATTTTATTATACAAATTGGCGAACCTCAAGAAGCTGAATAACTTGAGATTTGCAAGAGAGTCTGGAAAGGAGATGTCAATTTACAGGAATGGTTTCAATGGAAATCAGAAAAATTGGCAAACTCTGAAAGGAAGCGATCGACCTGGAGTCACAAACCAAGGTCTGGCCAACAGCTACTAGTGGGAATTGAACCGTTACCACTCCGATTGAAAGCATAATATGCTAACACCTAGTCCACGCTGCTGGTTTAAGTGTTACAGTTGAAGTTTATCTTCTAGCTGTGATATATCTATACTTTAACTAGTTGGAATATATTCCATCTAACCCACGTAAGTTGATTCATATGGCGAATTACATTCTAATTAGTTAATAATAATTAGCAACTGAAAATACAGTTCAACTATAAGTTGGTACCAGGTTAGATGGAGAGTGTATACGTTACATTAGAAGTGTATTTTCCAGTTGTAATATATTTTAACTTGTTGGAATATATTCCATCTAACCTGGTACCAATTACCGCTATAGTTGAAGTGTATTTTCAGTTCTTATATATTTTGACTGATTGTAATATATTCTAACCCATGTAAGTTGATTCATATGGAGAATTACATTCATATATATTGCAACTGAAAATGCAGTTCAACTATAAGTTGCTACCAAGTAAAATGGAGAGGTTAGGTTTTCGTGAAACGCCACTCGACTAGTAAATTGAGTTGCAAAAGTCACATTTTTTTGTTGTTTTGAATACAATCTTAGAGTTATCGTAACACGGTACTCATTACCTTTATTCGTAATATCTAGCAACTATTAACGCATTATTGAATTCTAAAGCATTCGTAAAAACATCAGAGCTGTCAAAACTCAACTGTTATATTACAACTGGCGCACATTGTTTAAAATGTATTTATGCTTGTAGAGATATAATTTTTTAGTTGAATTGTATTCGAATATGAAGTACCTAAAACGCCAGTTGGATTATATTGCAACTGAAAATACGACTGTAACATATGTACATATGTATATTATATACAAATTACGTACACAAAACACAAATTGCTTTAGATCATCAACTTTAAAGAATATTTGGTTGAAAATAATTCATAAGTTTAAAATGTCTTTGAGCTTTTCCTACTATACTGTATACACTTACGTACATATACACTAACATATAATGTGTAAAATAGATAATGATCATTGGATTAGTAGCTATTAGAATATACCTAAGAAGTATTATGAGCATTATTATGTGATCGTTCGATATAGTACCGATCTGTAATTTTAGAAATCTGGAAACCCTGTATATATATGATAACTCAATGGTAGACCAAAAAGTTTTTAGATATATGTACATATTTTTTATACATACATATGTAGGTATTATATTATAATAACGTTCGTCATATGTCAATATTATCAAAGCATAATATGTACAGTCGCTTATACTGGCGTCCATCAAGGTTTCACCAAGGAAACCAAGGCTGTTTCGAAAAGGGTGACCGTCACCGGATATGGACAGGAGAGGACGCGCACAGCTTCCCAAAGTTTAATTTCGAAAAGGGTTGTTTTGGTCGCAGCGTTTCAATATATGTATGTCCATGCCAGAGAGACGGTTACAACTTGGGAATGTTACATGTGGGTAAATAGCAAATGTTTTTCGTGTTGTGTGTGGTGTTGTTCCGCGTGCGAGCCCCATTTTTAGAAGGACTGAGGTGTGTGTGTGTGTTTGTATGTAGAAACACGTCTGTAAGCGCACGTCAATTACGTGCTTATTGAGCCGAACGAAAAAAGCAAATGCGATCATAATCGTTGTAAAATTTATGCCCGAGTCGATTGATGTGTGTCGCAAATTTCAGTCTTATCGTCGATTGATTTTCTTCAAATCGGATAAAAAATTTCGACTGAATCTTTATCAAGATTAAAATAAAGTGATCCAATATTTAAGAATTTGCATTGTTCGCTTTGAATTGAAGTACATAAGTAAAACAATGAGAGGGATTTTATTGTCAGCTTTTTATCTTCCTATGGGTGTAATAATTTATGATTTGTGATCATATACAGTTAATTTAGATATAGATATAATATGTACATACATATGTATATATATAGACTCGCTCTGTATTATATTTGTGTATATTTATACATTTTTTTTATATATTTTATACAGTTTATTTCTGATTTTCATAATAATTGGTTTTTAACTTTAATTACTTGAAATATGAAACCTAATAAAAACATTATTTTTTGTTTAATTATTTGGAAGAAATTAATTAGATCAAATTATAATTATATATATATGTATGTATAATATACATACATAATGTACGTAATATGAAAAAAATTATTCTGTAAATCAAATTTATATATGAATTTATGTATATTTATAAATTTTTACCCACAAGAGACGAATCTAAAGGTTTAAATATTTTTTTTATTTTTTAATAACGACTATACAGTTGTTAATTTGAAAATTTAATTCAGAGTCGTCAAAAATTACAACTCTGATTACGCCTATGAATTTTTCATATACATATTAATTGCTTTTATATATAAAATCAAAAATTCGCAAGAATTCCAATTATATAAATATTCTTATGGAAAGTCGTTTTCGGAATTGATTGCGATTATTTCGCAAATGTATTCAAATTAATATTCAAAAAGAATACAAGATTATATAGGCACGTATTTTATCTTCCCTTTGATGTATTTTAAAGCCTTAAATTTTAACTAAGTAACCGTCTATTCGTCTTGAGAAAAAAAAAAAAGAAGCTTTTGTTCTCTGATTTTTTTCAGCCGTTTTTTATAATACTTTTCGCTTTGTTTCATTTTGTAAAACGTTCAATAAGAGTATTTCCTTTCTGATTTATTTTTCGCTTGACGTGAAAATTGTTAGTGGCTAGGAATTTTTGCTGGAACATTAACGCGTGTGTTGTCCCATACAATGCTTATTCAATATTCCAGTTTTTTTTGCCACCTATAATTTGTTATTATTTCAATGTAATTTAATAATAAAATGTTTTCACTGATAATATCGGTTTTTTAATATACCGTAAGATGACTCACATCAATCACAAAATTTTCCGAGTCCATGTCTTCTCATATATCCAATCTGCCTCTGTGTACCGTCGCAAGTACGCACTGAGTCAAGTAGCCGAGCACGTAAAATATTATCCAATATCGACGTATCACTTCTGAATATGAATTTCGTAATCTGTCAAGTTTGACAGGACGACACACAAATGCGCGAAAATTAGCCACGAAAAGATGCTCTACCAATTTTGTATACAGTACTTACATATATATTGAATGAGTTTTTTAATGCTTGGACTTCATAATGTCGTACATTTGTACTATTTCACATTTCGTGAATTTGTCCCGAGAAAGATTTTCATCTCTAATGGTTTCTCATCTATTTTCTAGACTAAAATGAATTGAAAATTGGAACCATCTTATATGCATGTTTAAATCTACAGTTTACAACTAAGGGTCAGCAAATTTGGTGTATTATATGGTAATCAAGGTTTTTATAGGGCTAGGTGTTCAGAATTGAATGCAATGCCTTGTAAAAACTCTCAGGTAATGCCTAGCAAGTGGGTTCATCCAATTAAATAGTATCAAATATATGTACATATATAAAATCGCCAAATTTTGTAAACGATCTCATTTGGTTTTTATACATACATATGTATGAAAAAAATTAATATATCTTGGGCAACGCTGGGTAAATCGGATAATATATACAAATATGTATGTATGTATGCATATTTATTTATTTATTTCATAGAATATGAACACTCGCCTTTACAGATCGCTCCAAAGCGATGAGTGCACTTATTTAGATACAATACAATCAATATACATACATAAGCATTTTTATACAAAGTGAATTCATACAAACATCCACAGTGACATATATGGAGAAATTTTTGCAGAATTGCATTTTGCAAATTGGTGAATCTCAAGACGCTGAATAATTTGAGAATAGCACGAGAGATATGAAAGAAATGCCAATTTTTACAGGAACTGTTTCAATGAAAATCGGTAAACTCTGATAAGAAACGATCGGCCTGGAGTCACAAACCATGGTCTGGCCAGCAGCGTGACTCTAGTGGGAATCGAACCCAAGACCACTCCGCTCGAAAGCATACTATGCTAACCACTAGTCCACGCCACTGGTTGATATATATGTACATATATATATATATATATATATATATATATATATATATATATATATATATATATATATATATATATATATATATATATATATGTTATATATGATATATACTATTGTTGCGTGGGGGTGGGCGGAGGATCCAAATGAAAGGCCAAAATCACTTCACAGCATTTATTGGGTGATTCACGCACAGTCAGTGCTCCTTCTAGAATGATTCTGACATGGCTTAAGTGCTGGCTTATAAAGGGCAGTGCATCTTCTTCGACACGTTTGTTTACCTATTGTTTAGTCACTTACGGTCTCACGGTCTTCAGGCATACACCGTCTCACGCTCGTCCAGATTTTGGGAAATAGCGGAGATGCCGCTCTCTGTTCTGAGAACTCTAGCGGGAAGTGGCCGAGTGCCGTTACCGACCACTAAGTCGATTCGGCGGTCTCCATTGTTAGCCCCCGACTGCACTTAAAGCGGGAGATAATCCTCGAATCCAATTAAAACGGCGGCTCCTTCGTTGCCTACGCTACACTATATATCATTTATTTTATAAAAATGTACAAATGTTTATTTGCTTAATGAGTGTGAGTCGACAAATTTCCGATTTCCGAGGTAAAATTTGCTATATTATCAGATGTTTGCTCTTTTCGTGGAATTTTTATTTTAGAAAGCTACGCCAGGCAACTTTTTTTGTTTAATTTGTTTTTGTTAAATTGTCAAATTAAATCGAAACACTCTGATAGGAAATGTTTGATATTTTATTTATTTTATTTTTTATTTTTTATTTTTTATTTAATTTACACCAAGAAGGCCTAACAGGTAAACCCAATGCGCCTTCCTGGCCAAAGACAATTATATAAACATATATGTACACCATTCATATATACACAAATACTTCCACGTATACACAAATACACATTCATACATACATAAATATAAAAATACACATATATACATATACATACATACACACCTACACATATATATATTCACATATACATACATATACATATATATATATATATATATATATATATATATATATATATATATATATATATATATATATATATACATATACACATACACATACAATACATACATCCATATACATACAAACATTATACATGCATATACACATAAACACAATTATTCATTACAATTAGTTATTGAGTTCAATTGACTCATATTAAATAGTTCTGACATAAAAATTAATTCATTAGGAACAAAATTCAAACTCCTAGGATTAAAATCACCCAAGATCATGACTTTCCTGCCAGCCAAAACATTAAAATTATTTTGCAAATTTGAAAAAAATGAATATGAATATGGATTTCATGATGATTCATAAATCTTGCCAGTAGTATTTGGTATATTCCTAATCATAGATATCATAATAATCGAATATATTTGTCGATTTTTGGCTAGATTTGTACTAAATGGTGAATTAAGTACAAACATTGCGGTTAATTGCATAACTATGGTGTATTTTATTGAAAACCGCGAATGGAAGTGGATATATTTGCGGCGACGATTGCGTTAATCAACGTTTAATTAACCCATTATTTACTTACTCACGTTCTAGCGCGTGGCTATCGATTGTGTCGGTTTTTGCTGCATTTGAAATTTGTTACGACGGTTATTGGCTCGAAAATGGGGTCTAAATTACCCCCGAATGGTTGTTGGTACGCGTAGGTATTTACATAAGGCGAATATAAAGGCATATCGCTTCTGCGAAATTAGATACCTGCGCCCGTTTCTGCGCAACGGTCAAATTTGCGTATGGAATTAGAGCCCACGTACATACATACTACGTACGGGGAAAATAGCATTTTTCCTCTCGGGGGGTGATTTTTCCGTTTGTTTATCGGCAGTTATGGTGTCTCTACGTCTTCCTCTTGAGGATGTGCGAAATTAAGGAGAGTCTTTTGTGAACGATAACAAAACTATTCAGTAGTCCAATGAATTGTGGTTTTACCGTCCGCGTTCCGATGCCAGGCTTTGTTTTTTGAGCCATAAATTATCATCGTTTTTCTTTTAATGCGTCGTTTGTTTGCTCGGCAATTTGCGATCATTATTTTCTGCGCGTACATGTTCGTACATAGGCAGTAATAATATTAATTGGATCTGAAATATGGCGTTGATCTCGCTAATTGTGCGTTTTGGGAGATTTCAGCGTTGCTTATTACGATGAAAATTTAATTTGGTTAGCTCTCTTTGGTGTTGTGCTATATGTAGTCTATCTATCGGGAATTTACAGTGTGTGGTTATAAACGTGTGCCGAATATTCGCCGGTTCAATGTTGTAAAATAATCAAATTGACTGCGGATGTTGTCTATAAAAGAATAATATTTTTAATGCCCTGTATCTATTTTTTTCATTTTCAAGCTAAAAAATGATTCATAAGTATACATACATACATACATATATGTATGAATGTGTTTATTTTTGAAAGATAATTTGTTGTACTTATCATTTTATTTTTGTTAAATAAAATCTTTTGATATTTTGTATACAAATGAAAACCATCCTGATAAGATTGTTAAATTTCTTCTTTATGTAAAGAAAATATTGATGGGATTAATAGACGCTAATCATTGCGTAATGTGTGGCAGTAAAATTCAAAATTAATAAATTTAAAAAAGACGTATCATATATACATATGTATATCCAAATATTACAATAAAAATGTATGTACAATTCATAGATGTCTCGTTAATTGTCGAGTTTAAGTCAGTGTCTCGTAATTTAGCGACTTATATAATAAAAAATGCTGTATTGTTTGTAATTTGGCCAGGAAGGCGCATTGGGGTTTACCTGTAATGCCTTCCTGGTATGAAAAAAAAAAAAAAAAAAAATAAAAAAATAAAAAATAAAAAAAAATAAAATATCCGTTTATTTTTTGTTATATATTATTAATATTCATTAGATTTAAACGCCAATCTTGGATTATCATTGATGAATCTCGTCACATCCAGAGAACGTTAAATAAAAAAACTAATTGATTTCAAACCATGTCTTGTTCCTGGAACCAATTTTTATTTTCAAAATAATCACGGGAACATGAAAAAATTGACGATTTTCTGAAAATAGCGCTTCCCCCATACAAACACCCATTGCGAGCACGGCGTGTTTTGTATGGGAACTTTTGAGCGAAACAACGACTTTGAATTGTTGTTAATCAGTCCTTGATACATAACTATACTTGATACATATATATGTAATCAAAAACGAAAAAAAGTCCAAAGATAATATCTATGTATGTATGTTTCTATATATTGTCATATTTAATACACAGTTGATTAGATTAATAATCCATTGAAGATCAACGATGAGTAATTGACATGCAGTGAAAATTTTCCCCTTTTGTTGTTATCGAACTGTGTTGTGATTACCTTGACTACTAGTTTTATAAATAATTTTAATTAATTTAGCAACACCGTAATTGAAAACGAAATAAATGTAAATTATGAATAGTAAGATTTTGTAAGAACTGCCATACATACATATGTACATAATTTATGAAATTGGATTATATTCAGCACCATTTTTCAAAAACCTAATATTATAGAATCAATTTTCAAGTGTTTAAATTTCACCGAAATATGAGCTGTTATAATTGAAAGTGGCATTTGTCCACGTTTCTTCATTCCGAGAAATATTTCGCAAAACATTAAATATAATGTTTTGCATTTAACAATATTTAAAAATACTGGTAATACATTTATTCTGCCTTTCCAAGATTCTGGACATATCGAATTATAATAAGTGATAACAATTTGTGACTGAAAATTAGATTTCCACTCATTTAATATAATATAACGGCTCATATAGTGATTTTTTTTGATTTCTGGAATTAATTACAATTTAAACTTACAACCTCTCAACTGCCAAACATTTTCAACACACGTATATAAACATACATATATAAACAGATGAATTCAATATGTGGCGCTTTAGGAATCCCTGTTATGCCACAATGGTCTGTTTAGAATAAATAAATAAATAAATATCTATATATGTATGTACGGATCTACGTGACGAGCCAGAATGTTAAATTACAGAAAACACAAATATCGGAAGGCAAAGATCGAAAATCGAAAGATCTGAAGTCGAAAGTTCAAAAAGAAGAGTGCATGGTAAACGGTACATACTCACTTAATTTGCGCGAGCAGGGTACAACAGGAACAAGAGGTACAGGCTTTTCCTGCCGTATTCTGCGCGCGCACATTAATACGGGAGGAAAAGCCTGTTCCTCTTGTTCCTGTTGTATCCTGCTCGCGCAAATTAAGTGAGTATGTACCGTTTTACACGCACCCTTTTTTATCTTTCAACTTAAGATCTTTCGATTTTCGATCTTTGCCTTCCGATATTTGCGTTTTCTGTAATTTAACATTCAGGCTCGTCACGGAGACCGGTATGTACATATATAAAAATGAATGTCTGTTTGTCTGTCTGTCTCGTATAGGTCCTAAACCAATCAACCGAATACGATGGAACTTTCAGAATTTGTTGTATGCATGTTCGGAAAGCTTATTGTGAAAAAAAAATCGGCCAAAAACGGAAATGGAAATGGAAAAAACGGAATGAGTGGCATTGCAGCGAAATAATTTCAAATGTTTTCGCGTCGCGACCTGCGTTTTTAGGGTAAAATAAACAAACAATTGAATAATTTCAAATGTGTTCGCTGCCTGCGTTTTTCCGACAAATGGGAACGGGGACGAGAACGGGAATGGGAATGGGAACGGGAACTTGTACGGGACGCACATACAAAACGGGACAAATAAAATGATTTTACGAAAACGAATAGTTTATTCCGAAGTATTTCTGTAGTGCTTCTGGTCGGACTTGGATATTTGTGAATCCAAGTCTGACGGAGAACGGGAACGGGAACGGGAGTTGCATATGCTATTGTGGCATTACAACACATGCCGTGTTCAGCTAGTATAGAATAAAAATTAACCAAATTCGTCAATAAATGATCAAGTTATACTTTACAGTTCGTATTCGTATGTGTGAGATGCGCGCGCATTCGAATTGGCATGCGCATGCGCTCTGAGCGTTGTCCATCATCTGAATTGTACAAATGTACAAACGGACAAATATATATATATATATATATATATATATATATATATATATATATATATATATATATATATATATATATATATATATATATATATATATATATATATATATATATATATTTAAACGTATTATTTTATTCCAGAATTGGAGGATGCGGTGAGCAAAGCCCGAGCCGAGGAAATTCGCATACCTTTCGGCGTAGGCATAGCCGGAAGTGTGGCCCAGTCCAAGCAACCGATAAACATCAAAGATGCTTACGCCGATCCCAGATTCAATGCAGACATAGACATGAGGACGGGCTACAGGACTAGATTGGTCCTGTGTCTACCTATCTGCAACTATGAAGGTGACGTCATCGGAGTTGCTCAGATCATCAACAAAACGAACGGTGGGTATTATACATATGTATATTATGTGTGTATATATTCCAGCTCGCTATTTCTAGTGTGTTGTCGAGAGTGGCTCTCGTTCTCTCTCGTTTATGGGGGGTATGAGTGTTTGTGATCGGTGAATGGGTCCTCGTCTCCCGTCGAGGGTCTCCCGATGGGAAAAAGGGGGAAATGTGTTTGTGCATTTTTATGTGTTTCGTTCGTTTTTCCACCGGAAAGCGACAGACAGCTCCGTCGGAGACGAAACTTCGTCGCGGCGCTTTTCCGGAGATTTTCCTCCCGTCGAAGTTCATCGGAGCGACGGCGTGGAAATGGCCGTATTAAAATACGACTTTTCTATTTTGACGTGTTTGTTTCAGGAAGCTTTTGACGGAGCTTTTTTTTTGTATTTCATTTTTGTTTTTCATTGGAAAAGTCTTACGGTATTAAATGCGTAGTAGAGCTATTGTATTGAATACAAATCCGTTTGAAACACCACAAATTTTGCGATATCTGAAAAGGAATTGAATTGTTTTGTCTGAAATTTAAGATTTTGGATCGCATCCGAATAACTTCTGAGTAGGGAAAGTTGAAATTCTATATTGTAAACTTTTGATTGAAGTTTTGTCCGGAAATATTTTAATATAATTCAACGTTCTATTATATTATAATACAGATAAATTGTTAATATTAGTTAATATTTTCCCCATTATTATATATTAGTGGTTTTGCTCAGTATTTGTAATATAAAAGGGTTAAACATGGTTAATTTAATATTAAACAAAATTTATTTGAATCAAAAAAAAAAAATTAACGTCAGCCAATTAGAAACAGGAATCAGTAATCGGAATCGGGATCCGGAATCAGAACTGAAACAGGAATCCGGAACCGGAACTGAACAATAAATCCGGAACCAGATTGGAACTGAAATCGCAATCGGAAATTGGAATTGAAATCGGGATCAAAATCGAAATCGAAATTGAAAACAGCATCGAAATCAAAATGGTAATCGATATCGTTGCCATAGAAAATTACATTTGATTCTACGAACCAAACCAAAGTCTCTTTCGAAATGATGTATTAAGATATATATAGTATGTTATTTTATAATATTATTACGTCTACATTATATTAAATGCAAATTTAATCTAATCTAACCTAACCACATAAATTTAGAATAGATTTTACATTACGAAAGCTCATGAATATCAAAATTAACGGTTAGGAACCTTTGCTAAGACCGACATCAGATAATAAGTTTAAGGATTATTTAAAATAAAATATGTTTTTTTTTTAATGTACATAAATACATATGTACATATGTATAGAACACATATTTTCTTGTTTGATTCTTCAATTAAAAAATCATTTCATAAAATAAATAAACATGTTATTGTAAGATATCATTAAGCCTCCTATTTATACGGTTAAATTTAGTAAATTCAACACGATGATATCAAATTTTGAATAGAATCATAAACTATTATACGTATTTACGCTTTCCAAAAACAAATTAACATTACGGGATACGCATCGTTGAATACATATTCAGTTACGTGATTTTCTAATTAGATTAACCATTGAGATGCTTCCGGGCTTAAATCAACCTTTGAGAAGTCGCATCTACATAGTATGTATGTATGTAAGAGACCGAGATACGAGAACGGTTGAATGCAAGTAATTAGCTGCGCATTCGCAAAAGGAGCACATGATGCACATTTCAATCTCAGTTTGCAACATGGAAATATTATATTAGTCTGCTTTCAATTACCCTCCATTTCCGTCGACTCGATTTCAAATATACGAAAGGTGGACGTATATGCAGATTGTGCATATTCCATTCTATATACATAGATGCAGACTAGTTGTATTGTGTTTTCGACGTCGTTTAAAGTAAGCATCACTCGGTAATATTAAATTTTGTTGTAAGTTGCCGCCGCATAGGGGAAATTGCATCGGAAATTTCCATTTGAGAAAATGAGACTTTTCTCGGGCACACTTGGAGATGCATCGGAGCCAACGGGCTATGCAAAAGCGACAAAGTAAATATCCATTAACGTCAAACGCCACTCTCGAAATATGTACACACATTTATTCTTATAAAAACACTACACCACTCTATTGAAGTTCTATTTGCGTATATTTATATTTTTTTTATTGTTTGTATAGCGCGAAATAGATTGCGAAAGTCTGTGCAAATGCGCTTTTAATAAATTGCATGCATTAACAGATTGCAACCAGTGATTTATTTATTTAAAATATACATATATATATTATTTATTTCAAATATATTATACATACATAAATGTAATCGTATGCATTTTTATTTTATTTTATATGAATATATTTTTTTTAACCCTCCTTTACTAAAGTGGAGTATGCAAGTGCCCCGATTTTTACGTTTTTCGTAATAACTACATAAGTGGTTTTCAAAGATATACCCTATATTTCTTGTATTCCTAGAATGAACTACAAGAAATTCATTTCAATAGATTTTGTATGTTTTAGAAAAGGGGTACATCGTAAAAAAATACATCTATACATTTCTACGTTCCAAATTAAGATTTAAAGGCGGTAGCGATAAATCATGTTTTTGACTGTTCGCTTGCATATTCTTGATGAATCAATGCGAGAGAAGAAGAAAGCAATATTTTCGTAAGCTATTGTTTTCGTCGCTTTTGGCGCGTGGCTATTGAGTCATGCAGTCGCCTGTTGGCCTTACCTATGTGTGTTTGCATGTTGATGGTTGTTGTTATTTTTTAATATAAAAATAGTCAAAAAGGAAAAAATAGTCAAATATAGGACTAAAACTTTTTTATGTTGATGTATAAAATGATCAATAAGATATACATATATACATATATATATATATATATATATATATATATATATATATATATATATATATATATATATATATATATATATATATATATATATATATATATATATTGAACCCATTTGTATTTAGAAAAGCTGTATTTTGATTAAAAAATACTGGGGTCTTACTCGACCCCGGTTCGGGACGCTCGTTCGATCTCGATGCTCCGTCCTTCAAAGGTTAAAATGACATTTATTTAATATCAAATCCATTCCATTTTATAAAACACTAGTGATTTTACCCGGCTTCGCTCGGTATTTGTAATATAAACCGCTTAAACATGGCCAATCTAATAGTAAACATTTCATTAAATTTATTTGATTAGTTTTTTTTTATTTCAATTTATTTGAATATTCATTTTTTTTTAAATTAAATTGAACGTCACGGATTTTACCAACCAAACACATATACATACATACAAAGTCTTTTCGAAATTATATATTAGATGATCTTCAATCATAATCAATTAAAATATAACCATTTTATGTACATTTTATAAGCAGAAGGATTATCGTTCATTTTATAAAGGAATTTCATTGATCATTTATAATTCTTCGTACATTGATGTACTTGAATTTAAACATTTCAAGTACATATTAGTTTGAAATGTAACTTTTCCAGGATTATTATTATCCGCTTATCAGATACATCTTGAACATTGTACTACATTTCTCAGTAAATATTTTTCTTCCGTCATCTTTTTTTGATAATTTATCTTCAGTTATCTTCGTTTTAGTTTTAACTTTCTTAATGGAAGAAAAATAATTCGATCATCTATTATAATTATATTACAGTCTTTTTTCCTATCTTTGATTTATTTCGCTATTTCGAATACAGACTGTAAAATATACATATATGTACATATATTGGAGGAATCAAATTTGAGATTCAGATTTATTTATTATTTGTTATCGTTATCTTACGTATACACTAGAGTTTCTGCCGGGGTCGATCCTGGACAGAAATTCCCGGAAACGGAATTTTTTATGTCCCGTGTCCCGAGAATTGAAGTATAGAATCCCGGGAAAAATATTTCAATCAAAACGTTCTTTAAACGAGTGTATCCTTCTAAAATGGAGAATCTCTTTTAGATTCTGAAGAAGAGACAATTGTGTGTTTGCGGATGAATGGAGAGTTAAATATGGAGTTCCCAAAGACAAAACTGCAAAATAGCTTAAAAAAAAAATAACATTGACTTTAAAAAACGAATGAAAATACATACATTTACATGTTGACAAGAGAATACAAAAGAGATTGTTTTCGTCCCTGTTAGCTATAAAACCAACTTCGAACGAAATCTAAAGAGTTTTTTCCATTGCTGGAAATATTTGTGCCAAATCTAGATATAAGCTTTCGAATTCTTAGGAAGCTATTTCAAATATTTTATTTTTATTTTAAAGATACATATGTATATTGTTTATTTTTTTAATAAAAACAAAATATTAATAAAAAAGTATTAATTAAGTGTTCATAATAGCATCAATAATAAATAAATGAAATTGAAAAAAAATTTACATATGTCCCGGGATCCTGGAAATCCCGAGCTCCTTCCCTTGTCCCGGGATTTTATTTATTTATTTATTAGCAAATTGCTAATGAATATTTATTTATTTATAGTTTTGGATCATTTTGGCATTACAGGAAGAACCTAGTGCGCCACAATGGCCTACATTTGATAAAGAAGAACAATAAATAAAATACATAAAATAAAAAGCAAAATGCAAAGGCAGAAAAACATGATAAAATGAAAAATAAAAATAATACATAAAAATATTCAATATTCAATTCAATAACAAAATTAATAACTATAATATGGTATAATTAATATCATATAGGTAACATAATGTAATATAATACCAAACATTGCATTTTATTAAACTTATATAATTACATACATCATCTTCCACAGAGGTATCCATTATCACCATTGAAAAAGTTCGGGAAATCAGAAATTGAACTATGTATGTATGAGACTTACTCGTATTGGAAACCTAGTCGGGATCACTTCTATACTAACCAAATTGCTCATAAGCTATCAAGATATTTTCATTCGGTTGCTTTACATATTTCTTCCAAGATGTCAAATTTCGGCTAGAGATTGATTGATAACAGTGCGAAACGTTGCGTTATTGGATATCGAACGTTCGGACGCGCAATAAATCCTTTTCAACCGAAAAGGATCTTCTCGGCTCTGATTCCGCGTTCCAAATTAATAATGTCTGTCGATGGAAATCGTCTCTGTGCCGAAATTTATGGTCGATTCAATGCTAAAATATTGTCAAATCGCAGGTACGATGGAGTTTACCGAGCACGATGTGGAGATTTTCCGGCGATATCTCACGTTCTGCGGAATCGGCATTCAGAACGCCCAACTCTTCGAGATGTCCGTGCAAGAGTATAGGAGGAATCAAATTCTGCTAAATTTAGCCAGGAGCATCTTCGAAGAGCAGGTAGGTTACACTCTATATAAATATACAAATTCGATTTTCGCTCACCGTCGGATTCAATTTTACGTCCGGTCGAAGCGTGGTAAATTTCCAACTCGACTTTTATGACTCGCGAGTCGCTTATACTGCACTTTTGCCATAAAGCAATTTGTTCTGTTCGTAGATTTTGACCGGTTTAATCAACAGTCGAGGCTAAAGTTGAAAAAATACCTCACACACATATATGCAGTTGCTGCAGAATTTATTTTATATTGTACATCGTCAGCGTCAAATTAAAATCCATTAACTTTTGATTGGATTTTGATAGTACAAAGCAGTTCATGTTTGGAGAAATAAATTGTTAATAATATATATTATTATAGCAGACTATTTTCGGTGCTACTTTAGTATGCCGTCTACCTTTGAATTGCAGTAAACTATTTATTAAATTCAAATTTAAATCAATTAACTTTTGATTAGATTTTGATAGTACAAAGCAGTTCATGCTTGGAGAAATAAATTGTTAATAATATATATTATTATAACAGGCTATTTTCGATGCTACTTTAGTATGTGGTCTACCTTTGAATCGCAGTCAACTATTTTATTTATCACAGAAAAATAGAATAAACGTAATACATGCCACCAGTATTTTTAAATATTGTTAAACGCAAAGCATTATGTTTAATGTTTTGCAAGATATTTCTCGAAATGAAGATTTATGCCACTTTTAATTATAACAACCCATATTTTGGTAACATTTTAATATGTATGTATATACTTTAAAAATGGTTCTATAATATTAGGTTTTGAAAAATGGGGCTGAATAAATATCGTTCATAATCTAATTTTATAAATTATATAGGTATGTCAGTTATTTTTTTTTTTGATTTTTAAATGCTTTTTATTATTTCTAAATTATTTTCACAATACATCTTATATCTATTTTAATAGCTACTGATCTACTGATCATTTTCTATTTTACAATTTTTATTTTATTTTATTAGTAATCATAGTATTATATTATTCTAATGATAATGTACAGCATAATAGGAAAAAGAGCTTAAAAACCTATTTACAATTCTTAATATGTCAGTTAATGGATTTTCAATGTAATATCGAAAGTTATAACCTTTCGAAAGTTGATTGTATGTATGGTTACATACTATCTATTTATAGTCTGTGCGACAGTAAAAGAAATAAAGAATTTTTATTTTGCTCCGCCAAAGAAAAATTATTTGTGTACCCATTTTTATAAATCGCAATAATGTATTATATAATTGTCATAACCTTGTTGGTATAAATTAAGGAGCTTAATTATTTTTTGCAAATGCATTATGAAGGTTTTCTCTTTGTTGTGTTTTTTTTTAATTAATTACGACAACGTTCGTTGTTTGCTTTCCACCTGAAAAACATAGCAACCATTTTCGCTCTCCGTTTTCATCATTTTCCTACACAATTTAACTAGATATGTTGTTCCTTCGTGAACATCCTCCGTTTTGTCGGCAGAGCTTCTCATTAAAAAAGCAATCAAGGAAATTTTCATAATCCAAAGAACAGAAACGGGGTGGGGGGGAGGGGTGGGGGGGGAGGGGTGGCAGGGTGTGTTTTTCCCATTTAAATTTAAATGACACCCCTAAACGCCTTTCGGATAACAATAAAACTCGAACGCGAAAAGGTCGCCTTTTCGAATTTCCCGCATAAAAATTGATGGGGCACGATAACACAGGAATTTATTGTCGGTACGAGGTGGGATGAGAAGGGATGCTGCTGAAACGCTGAAATCCAGCTTCCCATCCCGTTTCCGCCACTGCTTTTGTGCAATCGAATGTTGTTTATTTATTTAATTTGAACGAAATATTCCGCTTTGTAGAACAACCTCGAATGTCTGGTGACGAAAATCATGAGGGAGGCGAGAGACCTCCTCAAGTGCGAGAGATGTTCCGTTTTCCTGTTGGACTCTGACTGTTGCGAAGCTGTAAGTATCATCACTTTCTTATATTACATATGCATTCATATATACCAGTGGTTTTTAGGGTGTAAAAAAATCTACGAGATAAAATAAGAAAAAATAATCTCACCAATGGACGTTCTATGTAATATGAAACAATTTAAGTACACATATTTTCAATATTTTTTAGTTTGTACTATTTTATTTTATTTTTATATTACATACATACATATATACATCATATGTGCCATGACAGGAATTACCTCAAGGCCAAACATATGGTTAGATTATTTTTCAAACATAACAACACATAGAATACAATAGAGACATCTTTGGACAATTTTTGATACACAGAAAATTTGCGAGAAATACATTATGTAGGTAGAATTTATAAGATTTAACAAATTTAACTGTTGTCACAAATCTTCTGTATTTATTGTACGTACAATTTATAAAAATTATGAACAAATCTAAAATCCAAAGATGTCTCAATGGATTCATTCTGTAATTAATTAATTAATTAATTGTTATTTCGTGTTCTTCAGCTTCTGGAAATACAGTGGTATATGTAATAATAAAATGCTGCATTTTTTTAACTAATTGTCCAGGAAGGCGCATTGGGGTTTTCCTCTCAAGCTTTCCTGGTATATACTATGTAGAAAATAAAATAAATAAACGCAATTTGATACGATATGATATGTAAATACAATCGAGATGAATTTATGATTAGTATATTTCGAGAAGGTTTTCTCGCACGTCATCAGAATATAATACGTGTGAAAAGTTTCGCTCTCACCTTATTATTCATGCAGGTGGAAAAGTTTCTGAATTAAAGCTTTTCCGTATTGCATTCGCCGACGACATCTCGCTGTATCGAAAACAGGAGGCAGCGAAAGAGATCCGGTTGGATTTTTCGATAAACTTCGTTTTAATGCTCGTTGTTTGCTGTCTTCGAGATGGCAAACATTTTCGACGCTATGCGGTGGAAATTCATTCAAAGAGAAGAAAATCCCCGGGGAAAATTTTCGCCGGATCGTCGTCACACCACTGCACTGCAAGCTTTCTCGTTTTCACTAGCATTTCACGCAAATCTTTTATTCAATACGAAACGAGTGCTGCAAGAATTTCGTTTTTGTATATATGTGTAATATAGGATTGAAAAATATTCTCTTTGACATTTAAAGGCGAATTTATTAAGCAATTTTTTTACAACAATATTATCCTTGTCATAGCTGAGTTGGGTATGTATTATACGGTTAAATTTTTCATAGTGCATAAAATCTGATTACTGTCAAAGGCGGAAAACTTGAACCGTTATAACTATATTACCCAATAAAATGTTGAAACGTCTGCCGAAAATAATTCGAACCTCGTTTTTTGCACCGAAAAATTTTGCTTTTACTGTAGATATACCTTATATATTTCCAGATGCTTTTTATAATATATAAAATTTGTAAGTATCAGAAGGGGAGTATAAGTACATATGTAGATTTACTATACCACAGTCAAGTTTGTTTATAGTAACAATTAATCGCTGTGAATATATTATATAATATGTATAGCGAGCTCAATATTTGAATTCATCGAAGATGAATATGCAAAGATGCAAATAAGATCATTTTGAATTGCCATTTTCAGCAAAACCACCGGATGATCATGGATTAGTAAATAAAATGGCCTTTTTTTAAAACTCGTTGGTAAAATCACACCCGCATAAAGGACGAAAGCTGTAAAGGATGCTTAGCCAACGCCACGTGTATAGGATTATAAACTTTCGGCTATTTTTTTCACAGCGTTTTTAAAATAATACAGGGCTGTGTTATCGCTTCAAAATTGTAATAACATATGTAGATATAAATAAAAAGTACATTAATATAATATGTATTTGTATAAACAATTCAATTTAATAAGCAAAATTAGAATAGTAAAAAAGTATGAGATGGAGGAAACAATCGGTTTTGGCCACAACACATCAACATGCATAAATACTTGCAATTAATCGATTTTATTTATATGTTTATCGATTTTGTTTGTTAGTGTGTTTACTTCAATCAAATTGGAGACTCTATTTCACCTATACTGTAATATTATTAATTAAAGTCGATTGACTTTTTTCGACTCCGACTCCGACTCCACAGCCATGAAATAAATTCAAATAGAAACGAACCTTCTCGTCAGAAGGATATGAAGTGTTTTTTAAATTTGATGTTACAAGGAAATAATTTGATATTACAACCAGCAGTATGGACCAATGGTTAGAATATGTATAGTTATAATGCTTTCGAACATAGTGGTCACGGGTTCGAGTCTCACTGGTTGTTGCTGGCTAGATCTTGGTATTTTGTCTCCAGTTCGATCGTTTCATAATTACATAATTATTATATATTTTTACAATAAACACGACATCCATGGTCGAACATTATACAGAAACATTGTAAGCATTATACAAGGGAAATACGATAAAAATTCACAGAGACACCCATGGAGAAATTTGCAGCATTCATACAAACCAGCAAAAAATCGAGATGCTGAATAACTCAAATTTTTGCGAGAGAGATAGAGAAGTATAGCAATTTTGGAGGAACACGAAATTAACTATTAATTAATTAATCCATAGGGACATCTATGGATTTAGACTTGTATATAATTCTTTACATATTGTACATAAATCAAATTCAGATATTGGTGACATAGTGGGTTGGATGGTTTTCGCCAATTGAACAATGAAATCAGATAAATTAGCAAACTCTGATAAGAAAGGATCGACTTGAAGTCACAAATATCCAAGTCTGACCAGCAGCATTGAAGGTTAGCACGGAATCGAACCCGTTAACCTCTCGGTGCTTAACACGAAATTAACAATTTATTAATAAATTAATCAATTGAGACATCTATGGATTTCGACTTGTACATACATTTTTAAATATTATAATGATATTTACAAATTCAGATATTTGTGACATAGCGGGTAGGACGGTTTTTTCCAATTTGATGTAGGAACCGTTTCAACAATGAAATCAGATAAACTGGAAAACTATGATAGGAAACGATCGACTTCACAAATATCAATATAAAATCACGAATATCCAAATATAAGTATGTATTGTTGCGTAGGGCTGGGTGGAGGATCCAAATAAAAAGCCAAAATCGCTTCACAGCATTTATTAGGTGATTAAGGAGATCCACGCACTGCCAGGGTTCCATCCAGAATGCCTTTATATGGCCTAAGTACCTGCTTATAAAGGACAGGTCGCTCAGTGCATCTTCCTCGACACGTTTGTTTACCTATTGTTATAGTCACGTACCAGATATGCAGTCCCACGTTTTCGCGCTGTCAGTTATGAGAACTCTAGCGGGAAGTGGCTGGGTGCCGTTACCGTCCACTAAGTCCATTCGGCGGGTCTCCATTGTTAGCCGACAGCACTAAAGCCTGGAGATAATCCTCGAAAACCAATTATAGCGGCGGCTCCTTTTAGCATATGCTACAGTATTTTTGACTTCCCGCCACCCACTGCTTTTGTCAGATTTTAATTGTTTAAGCACCTACATATAACTTTATCTTTTTCACATTATAGGCTCTCAATATCTCTTAATATATTGTTAATACACTAATCTATCTATATATATAAAAATGAATGTCTGTGTGTGTGTGTGTCTCGAATAGGCTGCTAAACCACTGAACCGATTACGATGAAACTTTCAGGATTTGTTGTGTACATGTCCGGGAAGATTACTGTGAAAAAAAACAGGAAAAAACGGGAACAGAAACGGGAAAAACGGGAATGAGTGTCATTGCGTTTTTGAATTTTTCCAATCCGTCGGAAAAACCTGCGTTTTTCCGACAAATGGGAACGGGAACGGGAACGGGAACGGGAACGGGAACGGGAACGGGAACGGGAACGGGAACGGGAACGGGAACGGGAACGGGAACGGGAACGGGAACGGGAACGGGAACGGGAACGGGAACGGGGAATTGTATGCGTTATTGTGGCGTTGCAACGTGTGCCGGTTTCAGCTAGTAGGTTATATAATGAATATTAAAATGTTTATTATATAATGCTGATATGTACATATATAGTGTTGCGGCCAAATTTTTTTTAGTATAGTAAATATTAATAACTTTATTTTTTACGTTGTTTATAAATTTTATATGAGTGTTTATTGGTGTGAATTTATTTCCAGAGCCATTTAGAAAGAATTGTGGAGAGGCCGGGACAGCAACAAAGGACTCTAACGAGGCGACAGAGCAACAACGTGGACGTGGAGGAAATTCTCGAACAACAGGTGAGAGAATCGTCGCAGTTTCAATTTTACTTTCATTCAATTTAAAACCAATCGAGTGGATATGATGAGTCCCCTCGTCTCGGAAACAGAGCCTACGATGCGGAAATTCAACAGAGGTGGGTTTGTTCAGTGTCGTTTTCCGTTTTGCTCCAACTAGTCCAAGTCAAACTTGTCCCATCAATCAACGAACGACTCGGTCGACACTCGACCAAGACGGATCGGTAGCACATTGTCTCTTTTTTTATCGTTTTTTCACTTCTTTTTCTCCCTAGTCGGATTGTGGGATCTACCACAATAGCCCCCCATCATCCTGCTAATGAACTGCCAATCTCACATTTTCTCTTCACTCCGTTTCGCGTGTATCTCTCCTCAATCACGCGCGCCACTGTCCCTCGTAAAAACCAAACGAGTGAGTGATCGAGGTTGCGGAAAAAGCGGGAGGGAAAAATTGCGAAAATGAAACTGTCACCGGAGACCGTTTATTGATTTCGGATATTCGCTCATTTTGCCGGTTAATTTTATAAGCTCGGTCGACCCCGGTTCCGGGTTTCCGGCACAATATGGCGAAAGCTTTTCCGAAGCTTTTCGCTAATGCTCGAGGGGAATTTTGTTGAATGTTTAATGTGGAAGTTGCGAAAACATGAGCGTTCTGTTTTGACGTTTCGGACGTGTTTGAATCTGACGCTTGTCCGAATTTAAGCAGTGTGAAATCGACGAATTTTCCAGCGGTATGAGCCCGTGATGATTTTCGGGAAAATTCAGATAAATACAACTCTCAAGGTGACTTTTATTATATGTCCATATATATTTTTTTGATTTTTAAATGCTTTTTATTATTACGAAATTATGTTCACAATACATCTTATATCTATTTTAATAGCTACTGATCTACTGATCGTTTTCTATTTTACAATTTAATTTAATTTGGTTAGTAATCATAGTATTATATTATTCTAATCCTCAATATATCCAATATTTAATCGCCATAGTTCTTTATCAACGCTAAATAAAATAAAATTATATCGCGCGCTCATATTACCATTATTAACCTATGCTTCACCTGTATGGAATAACGCCTCGAATACTAACCTTTCCAAGCTCCAAGTAATACAAAATAAATCCCTAAAAATAATTTATAATACACCCATATATACTAACCTGAAAAAACTGCATGCCATATATAATATTCCGTTTGTTACAGACATTACTAACAAACTAACCAGTAGATTCTATGACAGAATCACTAATAACCATACTAACACACTTGTGAAGAGTCTCGGTGATTACAACAAAATGTCTATACCCTTCAGGTATAAACACAGATTACCTAAACACAATCTGCTTTAGGTCATCGACTTTAGAGAGTCTTTAATTAATATTATGTATTAGATGTATTATGAACATTTATAAGGATTGTAAATAGGTTTTTGAGCTCTTTTTCCTATTATGCTTTAGATTAACATTAGAATAATATAATACTGTGATTAATAACCAAATTAAATTAAATTGTAAAATAGAAAATGATAAGGAGAACAGTAGCTATTAAAATAGATATAAGATGTATTGTGAACATAATTTCGTAATAATAAAAAGCATTTAAAAATCAAAAAATATTATTCTAATGTTAATCTACAGCATAATAGAAAAAATAGCTCAAAAACCTAAATATATATAATATGTATTTGAACAATGTAGGTATCAAATTGAAAGTGAATGCGAAACTAGTATTGTTCGTGACTACTTGTGTTACATTCAGTATCAATATCAATCAAATCGAAAAATCCGCGCACTATCTACTTGTTGCATGTTTATAACCTACCCCCCCCCCCTCCTCTCCCCACCTCTGAAGTGCGAATTAAGTACCGATTATTTCTTAAAAATTCTTCTCAGATGCCTTATTAAACAATGAGTTCGTACTCTTCGTACTTATTAAACAATGAGTTGTAACAGTTAATAATCTTCTAATTAAGAATCCTTTCTGAAGATTAGTCGAATTGTTAATTTAATACTCTGATTCAGTTCTGAACTCATCTTCAACTTTTTATGTATCATATAATAGTATTGGAGATCAGAGATTTGATTGAAATTTCTGTTTCAGAGTGCAAAGATTCGGTTTACGGTTGTCTTCGAGCTCGGTACGAGCGCCAGGTCAGCTGTTGTGTCCCGACCCACAGCTGCAGAGGTGCAACGATGCACTCTGGCCCAGTTGGCACTGTACGTGGCCTCAACTGGTCAGACCCTGAATATTGGAGACATGGCCAGCTGGCTGGGCCACGAGCAGAAAGTGCAAGCAAGAGACGCCAGAACCATCCTATGCATGCCTATAGTCAACGGACAAAAGGCAGTCATCGGAGTGGCCCAACTCATCAACAAGGTATAGTAAAACCACTACTACACATCTTTCAAGAATACAGGGTGTGATTGAAAATATCAAATAGTATATAAATTTGAGTATACCATCTTTACAAAAGCTCTACTGCTTTTGGAAGCAGATCTGAAGATTATATTCCAGTAATGTCTTTGGAGACTCTTCTAGCTGGTTGAATATTGATTTCAATTTAAAAGAATTTAAAAATTGTAAGCATAGTTAGTACAAAATCAGGCGACGGAACTATGATATATAATTACATAATGATTGAGAAAGTGCAAAAAGCATTTCTTCGTTTCCTTTATAGGAAAGAGTATGGGTATTACTCATATCTCTACCCTACTCCTTTCCTTTTGGGCATGCTTGGGTATAATCCCCTTGAACTTCAGACAAACTTCTCATTAATTCGTTTTGTTCTCCAGCTTTTACGTGGTAATACGTTATGCCCGTCGTTGCTTGAACAGTTGAGACCCTAATAATTATGTGCGTGGTAGACATCATCATATTATGGTTGTACCTCATGCTCGCACAATTTTATGTCGAATGGCTCCTATTCCAAGAGCTATTTGACTTCTCAATGAAATCATTGCTGCTAAACCAGAATGTGATATTTTCCACCTCAGTGATCGTAGGTTATTGGAGATTATTTTTACCTATTTGTCTGGTAGCCTGCGCTCATTATTATTTTTATAATTAAATGTGATGTATGAGTGGAATTTTGATCTTCTTTCTTCCATTTGGGCCTCGCAGGGATGTTTTGTATTTGCGGCTGATTCTTATATATTAGTGCCAGCTATAGGTGCAAGACATTCCCTGCTTTGTATTTTATTATTTGATATTTTTTGCTTTATATATTATTATTATAATGCTATTGTTTTTTATGAATATGTATACGTGTAGTTTTTGTCTGTGTATATATGTATATAGTATATCTCCCTGTATTTTTTCGAACATTGTGGCGCAATAGGGACTCCTGTAATGCCACAATGGTTCAAACTTAAACTAAAAATAATGTATACGAGTATACGCAATGCTTCCACCATCTAGGTGTGGCAATCTTCATCTGGAACATCCAGCAGGCTTTACTGTATTTTTTTTTTCATGATTATTACACAATATTTTTGATCACACCTCGTATCGATTGTCAAGATGAGACGGACGGAGACCTCCCGCGAATAAGTGTCGATGATATGACCACAATAAACGTTGGCACAACAATGGCCAATATAAACGGTCGTAGTCATCGTTTGGTCATAATGGCTCGACCAAATATGTCCGTCTTTAGATGGACTTACGTCTAGGGAGGGCCAATTCGACAGTTAAATCAGATCTGTCCGATCGATTATCGACCGTATCTGACGCTAATCGTTTCGTTCGCATTGTGCAAATCGTTTTGCGATCGATGGAGATGTTTGTTATTATATTTATTATTATTGAACTGCTAAATCTAAACAACGATCTGGCGTAATGTATGTGTGAAGGTATTTGTTGTCGGAAGGCTTATCTATGGGCAGAGCCGTGCCAATGATTTTTGTGTTTTCTTTTAATAGCTAAATGGCAAAAACATAATTAATGAAATAATTTTATTATGAAAATTATTTATTGTATTAAAATTACGTTATATTATAAAATTAAATTATGTAAAATTTAACTATTCATACTAAAAATTAAAAAAAATATATATTTTTCCCTCTTTTAAATTAGCACACTCATTAATATCGTCAAATTTTCACTAATTTATGTTCTATTGATAAATGGCTTAACTCAGAAGTGCGATATTGACTACTTGCATATCTCAAATAATTTTTTATTATTCTCAATTTGCTGAAATTTATTTCGGCCGTGGCTATTGTCAGAAATATGTATAATATAAGATTCTTGTAAATCCCACTCACTCAGTACATTCAAAATATCCATGTGATAAATAGTGCTCGGATCTTTATTTCCAATAAATGTTTTATTTGATATTTAAAACATTTGAGATCATTTAGTAATTTATATTTGCCTATTTTTGGGTATGCTGCCGATTGTAAAATTCATTTTTCTTCTAATTCTTCTATTGATAATGAAATTTAGCCTTTCCAGGTCAAAAAATAGAACTCGACCTATAGAAATGTATCGTTCATATTGTATTTTTCGTCGTAAGAAAGTTTTACTTCACGCTCCGACCGCCCTTCAGATTCTTGCGCCCTTGACAAATGTCCCCTTGCTAATGCCTTGGTACGGTTCTAATCATTGGTTTGTGTCGCTTTGAGAAACGGAAGGTAGTATAAGTAGTTTATTAGATATAAGATTTAGTGCTTTTGAAAGTATAACTATGAAGAAAAGACGAATATATGCAATGTAGTCTATAGAAGTCTGAGCTAACGCATAATACGAAAATGAAAGTTTCCTATCTTGATATGTTGGACAGAATATTACTGGAAGGAGTTTAGAATGCAAGCAGAATTATTTAGGTTTTCAGATGATGAAACATCTATAAGATACGGGTGGATTGAATATTCTAGATGATCTGTTTGGGGTTTATGATGAGGAGTATACAATATAGTTTCTAAAGGACAAAAAATAAATGTATAGATTACAGTTAGACTAAAATGTATGTATGCTTGAGATGGTCCACTATTAGAAATAGTTAGATGACAAAAAATTATAGTTTTTTACTCATAAAAGCTATGTCTAAATTTACAACTCGTCAAACTTTGTAACGGCCTGTATTTATGTAAAATAACCCCAGCTATGGTAATAAGCATCCGGACGAAGGTTGAATTCTAGGAATTTAAGACTAAAATTAGATTTCAGCTAATTCGGTTATGCTGGGTTGTATCAAAGCACTCCACTTATTACTCTCCGTCCTTCTCCAAAATTAATAAAAATTGCACTCTGCTGCCTGTACACGTTTTCATCGAACGACTTCATGTTTTCAGGAGAACGAAAGTCAATTTTCAGAGAGTGACGTGTCCATATTTGAAGCGTTCGCCATATTTTGCGGCCTCGGAATTCACAACACGCAAATGTACGAGAACGCTTGCAAATTGATGGCCAAACAAAAGGTAAACTAACAAATAGGAAACGTTTTTGAAAAGATCGAATACATACATTCTCATACATTGTGTTTAAAATGCTTAGGTTGCTCTGGAATGTCTGTCGTACCATGCGACAGCTTCCGGCGAAGACACTTCCAAGTTGGCGAGAGAAGTTATACCTTCAGCTGAAGACTATAACTTGTATAGCTACACATTTCATGGTGGGTAACTTAACATATTCTATTGAACACTTAAGTGAATTGCTGCTTCTTCACACTTCAAGTCAAACGTTGTGTTGCTCCTACAGTACATGTGTAGGAGTAAAATGTCTTAGATAAAGATTATCTTGGTTTCGTTACACATTCTGGAAGTGTTGATATGGATTTGAATGATATCCAAAACTAGTCAAAAAATGAAATAATTGAATATGCATATGATAATCTGATTTATCTCGTTCTAGATTTCGATTTGGCAGATGATGATACATGCAGGGCTACGTTGAGAATGTTCCTACAGTGTAATCTTGTGCAACAATTCCATATACCATATGATGTGAGTGAAATATTCGTATTGCTTTCATTTTTTCAGTCCACAAAGATGCATAACTATGAAGATTTGGCCCAATAAAAATACATTTCATTGAAAATTTGACATTGTGAAGATATGAATGTAAAGATGGGCACTTTTAAATATGAGTCATTGTAACAATCGTTTAATATATGTACATACATAAATGATTTCGTAACAAATTATTATATATCCATTTCTTACAATGAAACAAAGACAGGTTTTTAAAGATAAATGTTTCTCGTTGATTAAATTCTGAATTAAAAAAAATGTTGCCTATAAAGATACGACAGTATTAGAATGATAAGAATGAAAATATTAGATAGATGTTAGACATTTCTAAATATAGATTTATCTTAGTAAAGATAGATCAGTCTTAATATGAGCGAGGTAGGACTGCCAAAGTGGGTTAAAGATGTGACAATATTAAGAGGGCTGGACAGCAGCGCCTTGTCCATACAAACGTACTATACTTCTCCCTTCCTCAATTATGGCACTAGAGAAATTATTTTTTAATATGCTATGGATATCCACCATTGGGGCGCATCTATCGTTTTATTTTTTTGATTAATTATTTTTTATAGGAGCTAGGAGTCGCCAAACATCTATAAAATCGCCTCTTTTTTACACCCACGAAACGAGTCCAGCATGCTTATTTAACGGTCGATTTAAAAAAAAATACGCCGATAGATGCACAGAAAGTATCTTTCTCATACCGATGATGAATTTTTTTTAAAAATTGGTCCAGTTTTGGAGGAGAAAATAGAAGAATACGAAACCTCAATTTTGTCAATTTAAAATACGTTTTATCTGGTCGAAGCGCAACTGTCGCATTCACTCAATATATATATAGATATATATTGTCGCATTCACTCAATATATACATACACTCAATATATATATATCGAAGAAAGGAACGGTAACAAAATTAAGGTTTCGGGTGTACAGCCCTCTTAAGATGCGATATTGTTTCAATGTAAATATAAGTTACTTAAAATATTTTTAATCAAGCCACGGCACGCTTTTGTACTTAAACACGTTATCAGAAGAGAAAATATTTATGTGTTAAAAAATAAACAATTAATACAAATCATAAAAGACCTATCGGATCACAATGATAATCAATCATGAATCGTTAAACAATAACACTGTTCGACACGAAAAATGGTTCAGAGACAAGATATGACTTTTCTTATAAATCTATGCCCAGTAAACACGAATCTGGTAATAAAAAATGTTGATTGTCTCGAGATTCGGAGATATATGTATGCGTTTTTTAAATCGCGCGATTTTTCTATATCTTCGTGTTGTTCGGTCGATGTCTCAAAATCTGTCAATTTCCTGTTCAAAATGAGTATTGGAATCTATAGTCGGGTATTTTATCTTTTATTTGTAGTATTTTTCAGCTATCAATATAAAATAGTATTAACAGTGGGAAAAAATCCCAAGTGAAAATACGTACTTTTGACTTTTGATTTGAACTGGACGACTCCTTAAGAGAAATTTGAAAGCTCAAAAGTACCAAAAATGACAGATAAAATACCCGACTATAGATTCCAATATTCATTTTGAACAGGAAATTGACAGATTTTGAGACATCGACCGAATAACACCAATATATAGAAAAACCGCGCGATTTAAAAAACACATACTAAATCTGGATCTAGAGCCAATCAACATTACCAGATTCGTGTTCAATGAGCATAGATCTATAAGAAAAGTCATATCTCGTCTCTGAACCAAAAAAAAGTCGTCATTTGTCAAACAGTGTAATTGATTGAAAATTTACTAAAATCCATTCAAAGATTCAATTATATGACGTTATATATACATTACAGGTTTTGTGTCGTTGGATCTTGAGTGTCAAAAAGAACTATAGACCTGTGAAATATCACAATTGGAGACACGCCCTAAATGTAGCTCAAACTATGTTCGCCATGTTGAAAACCGGAAAGATGGATAGGTACTATTATATTAGATACATTATCTGAAGAGGTCACCATTGATGGCGTTGTTATTTCAGGTTTATGTCTGAACTTGAGATACTGGGGTTGCTGGTGGCATGTTTGTGTCACGATCTGGACCACAGGGGGACGAATAATGCTTTTCAGACGAAAACTGAAAGTCCTCTCGCTATCCTGTATACGACTTCTACCATGGAGCATCATCATTTCGATCAGTGCGTCATGATACTCAATAGTGAGAGTAATAATATTTTTCAGGTATGATTCTATCCGATTATGTGCATATTATTTTATACATGTATAACCAGCAGAATAGATAGTGGTTATATAATGCTTTAAACAGACGGGTTCAAAACCCACTGGTTACTTACTACTGGCTAATCTTGGATTTATGACTCTAGGTCGATCGTTTCCTATCAGAGTTTGCCCATTTACCTGATTTTCATTGAAACGGTTCCAACAAATTGGCAACCTTATCCATTTTCTCGCAAAATTGCGAGTTTTCAGCAGTCTCAAATTTCGCTGAATTGTATAAAATGCTGCAAATTTCCAAATTTGACCGTAATATATGTAGATGTTAATTGATATATATATATTTACTGAACTTCGTTGAATTGCTTAAAATGCTGCAAACTTACAAAAAATTAACCATAGATACCTCTATGGATATTAATTGATATGTATTATATTTACGTACATACTTTGTATAATACTAATAATATTTGTATCAAATATACAATGTTTCTGGCCAGGAAGGCACATTGAGGTTAATTAAAGATAAAAATAAAATAAAAAGTACATAAATTTGAATGTGAATTATTGGTGTTTTTTTAGGCACTTTCTCCAGTCGATTATAAGAATGTAATGAAAATAGTAGAGACAGCTATCTTATCTACGGATTTGGCGATGTATTTCAAGAAGAGGAGCAAGTTTTTGGAACTGACTGAAAACGGAGAGTTCGATTGGCAGAGTGAAGATAAAAAAGAGTGTTTGTATATATTGTTTTGTTTGAATAACTTAAATTTAAAATTTAGAAATGTAAAAGTACTATTTTACAATAAATCATTAATAAATTTGCATTAATATTGCATCCTTTTTGTTTATATAGTGCTCTGCGGAATGATGATGACTGCCTGTGATGTATCAGCCATTGCAAAACCTTGGGAAGTGCAACATAGAGTCGCCAAACTGGTCGCTGATGAATTTTTCGACCAGGGTGATTTGGAAAAGTTGCAATTGAATCAACAGCCGGTTGCGATGATGGACAGGTTACAAAAATGGTTCCAAATTGAGAGCAACTTTGATGACAAAACTTTGACTTTTAATGTTCGTATTGGAATTTTCAGAGAGAGGAAAGATGAATTGCCTCAAATGCAAGTCGGTTTCATCGATGTGATATGCGCACCTCTGTATAAAGTCCTGTCTGATACTTTTCCTTGGATTATGCCACTGTACGAAGGTACCGTTGATAATAGACAGCGATGGCAAGATCTCGCAGAAAAAGTGGAAATGGGCTTGACATGGATTGATCATGACACCATTGATAAGCCAATCGAGGAGTTTTCAGGTCGGATTTCAATACCTTGCCATATCATTTTATAGAAATTTAAGTTGTAAGTCAGTTAAAGTAGAACTTTTTTATTTCATTATTTTTCCAGACAATCTGGAGTAGAAAATAATATGTCAGTAGGTTTCATGTTTCTGAAAATGTACATATATGAAGTAGTTTACTATTTGTTCATGTGTATTACAATAGGTTAGTTTAACAGATAGATATGTACTTTGAAGTTATCCAGTATTCCAAAAGTTGTCCTATTATAAGGGCTGGATACCCGAAATCTTATAATAAATCTTAAATATATATCAATATATATATATATATATATATATATATATATATATTGAGTGAATGCGACGGTTGCGCTTCGATCAGATAATACCTATTTTAAATCGACAAAATCGAGGTGTCGTATTCTCCAGTTTTCTCCTCCGAAACAGTACCAATTAAAAAAAAATCATTATCAGAAATGAGAAAGATATTTTCTGTGTTGGTGTGCTCGTATTTTTTTAAAAATCAACCGTTAAATAAGCACGCTGGACTCTTTTCGTGGGTGTAAAAAAGAGGCGATTTTATAGATGTTTGGCAGCTCCTAGCTCCTATAAAAAAATAACTAATCAAAAAAATAAAACCACATAAATATGCCTATGGTGAATATCCATATCATATTAAAAAATAATTTCCCTTGTACCCATAATTGAGGAAGGGAGAAGTGTAATACGTTTGTATGGACAAGGCGCTGGTGTCCAGCCCTCTTAATCTACTGTGAACAAAAAACGGTTTTTAGTTTCAAAACACTGATATGTGTTTTTGAACTTATGTACATTATAAATATTGTACACATTAACTGTCATTTAGTACTAGACTAAATTCAAAACCAGTACATTTTTTCCAAAAACATATTTCTAAATATTTTAATTATTTAAAAGAGACACACATTTATTATAAAATTAATTAATTTTCTTGAATTCTCTCATAAAATTCTACATAAGGCTGGTTAAAATTATACTAAGTGATTAGCAAACATTTTAAGGTTTCATCAATCAATTTCGTTTTATCACTGGACTATATATTGTTCATGAAAGTCAAAAATCCGTCGGTTGGTGTATTTTTTCCTAATAAACGGAAACAACATTTGACTAATTTTCCAATATTTTTGTAGAAGACACATTGATATAGAATAACCTAGATGCGCCTTACAATACATTTTTGGTCGGTGATCTTGTCGCCACTAACTGAGGGGTGCGGGGGGTTTAAAACTAGCGGGGAAGTTGGGAAAAAAAAGGTTTTTTCCCTACGACGCAGCGGTCGGCGTTTTTTTTCACTTCCCCGCTAGTTAAACCCCCCGCACCCCTCAGTTAGTGACGACAACATCTCCGCATATCTATCGACAAGATCTCCGCAATCAACCTTTCCTACTTAGAAGCTAACTACCTACTGAGAGAAAGTGTGCATGCGCCATGTATTTTATGTATTTTGCATGCGCCAAAAGGGAGACCAGTATATTATACATCTATGAGAAGACATCATTTTCACCGAAGAATTTGTATAGTTATCCATCTATTAGATACAAAAAATCGGTTACATAAAAAATTGTACTGGTTTTATCTCAGGACAGATATCGAACAACCAGTACTGTCCTGTTTAAATCAGTACGAATGGTCACCTTATACTATTCAATACTGTATCGCATTAGATCTGCTTCATAGATTTGAAATTTGTGTACACTTTTACTTAAATTTCAATGAGACGCTTAAGAGGGCTGGACACCAGCGCCTTGTCGATACAAACGTATTACACTTCTCCCTTCCTCAATTATGATACAAGAGAAATTATTTTTTAATATGCTATATATATCAACCATTTGCATGTATCTGTGCTTTTATTTTTTTGATTAGTTATTTTTTATAGGAGCTAAGAGCCGCCAAACATCTATAAAATCGCATCTTTTTTACACCCATGAAAAGAGTCCAGTGTGTTTTTTTAACGGTCGATTCAAAAAAAAAATACGCATACAGTTGCATAGAAAATGTATTTCTCATACCGATGATGAAATTTTTTTAAAAATTGGTCCAGTTTCGGAGGAGAAAATTGGAGAATACGAAACCTCGATTTGTCGATTTAAAATACGTATTATCTGGTCGAAGCGCAACTATTCACTCAATATGTATCTTGATATATATTGTCGCATTCACTCAATATACATATATATCGAAGAAAGGAACGGCAAGAAAATTAAGGTTTCGGGTGTACAGCCCTCTTAATATCAGTGGTTTGAACTTGTTTTTTTATATATGTATCTGTTGTTATTGAAAAACACTATTCAATTAAACATTCTATCTCTTGCACATATGTCAGTGGCATAACTACCGCGCCCGCAGACCCCGCAGTGCGGGGGGCGCCGAGGCTTGGAGGGCGCCGTAAAGCGACGCGCCTTTTTCACTAATTTTTTAACTTTTTAAGTCTTTCCGTTAATAAATAATAGAAATAGCGACCAAAATATGTCAAATTTACAACTTTACGCACAAAATCAATGGGTTCGTTCAGATTTTTCGACAATTGATTTTGAACACGCTCCGGAATAAGATCGCGATTGATTACAATTACATAAACCAACTCCCGAAATGTGTTTGATCGTTTTATATAAAAATTAGCTCATTGCTCAAGGTAAAGTGTACCATTGTGTTCTCTGTAATTGAGAAGTATTTTATGTTTTTTTTAATATGAGTAGTTTTAAGAATTTCAGTGAAGAAAGCAAAAAAATAATCAAATCGCGAGTTAATCGAAATTGACTAAAACTGACAAAGTCTCTGGTGAAATAGTGGAATTAAGTCCTTCGGCAGTTTTATCAGAAAAGCAACCTAGCTCTTCTTCGAGAAATGGAGATAATACGGCGAACTTAATGCAAACTGTTGCGAAAATTCAATCGACTGATCATAGCCCTTCTTCCCCAGTCATTTCTGGTGAAGTGGTCAAATCATTTCTGAGGTTCCTGTTTTACGTACGATTTGTGGAAAAATTCAGAGAAAATTGAAAAATATATCTCTTCAGAAATGCTAAGTCGTGTTATTAAAAAATTATTGGCGTCAAGTCCATTCTTCTTCTTGTTAATGCCTTGTCCGCATCCGGACGTTGGCAACCACCTCGTTGATTATTTGAATATATCCGCATCGGTCTTCAGCGGCTCGGAATAGCTCTTCGGCGCTCATATCGGTCCACATGCACATGCGCATTTTTCCTTCTATTTTCCCCATGGTTATCAAACGGAGAAATTCGTATTTTGGACCCCGTATCATGTGTCCGAGGTACTCCATCTTTCTCCGCTTGATGACAGAAACAAGTTCCCTGCCTCTCCCCATCATGCCGAGGACAGCTTCGTTTGATATCTTTTTGATCCACGGAATCTTCAGCATACGCCTATAGACCCACATCTCAAAAGCTTCAATGCGGCTGATCATCTTGGTTTTCAGAGTCCACGTCTCACATCCGTGTAGTAATACTGTCCAGACGTAGCTCTTCGCGAATCTCAACCGCGTATGAAGATTGAGATGCTTGTTTGTAAGCGCCGCCTTCAAGTCCATTATCGTGCCATTAATGTCATATTACCGTTGACTAAAAATAATTTGGCATTTCGATGGACATCGAGAGAGTTTTGTATCTTCTAACAATCCTGGAAATTTTATATCTTTTATTAAACTTCTGATAGCTTATGATCCACTTTTGGAATATAAAGCAGGTTTTGTGACTTACTTGAGCGCGAAAATACAAAATGCAGAAAAAGAGATTTATGGAACAGTTGTAAGGAAATAATGTGTATAAGAGGGGGGGGGGGGCGCCTTAAAATATTTTGCGGCGGGGCGCCTGGAATTCACGTTACGCCACTGACATATGTACATATTGTGGATGTGAGAACGTTTTGAATTTCATTTATTTTGATAATTTTATAAATTTCAGCTTCTTCAGAAGTGATTAAGGATATAGAATTTACAGTGACTACATTGAATTGTAGCCATTCAATGGACCATTCGGACAAAGACAGCGGCAACAATGCCGGTCTTCATGCTGCGTCAGTTAGACCGCGATTTCATTCACTTCGTAAGGGGAAATCTCTCGGAAAGGCGGTCCGATCTCGGCTATCGCGGTAACACATTATCACAATCAATTGAATAACTGATTTAACCGTCTAGTTGTCATATATGGTGCATTTGATCTGTTGCAGATCGCTGTACAATGCGTCGACAGAAAGAAGACCGTCGAACAATGATAACTCGTCCAACACGACTATCCCAGAAGAGAATGGTAAAGAGAAGCCTTCACCGTCCCCGCCGGTTAAACAGAAGCCTCCAAAGCACAAAAGTAAACTGTGTGAACTGTTGTGACAATTTAAAATCAACATGCTGGTGATTATGTAAAACGTTCCGGAATGCGATGAATTGTCCAGTTCCAGGTATGCGTTCGAGCGTATTGTAAAATAAATTCATATGAAAAGTCTGAAGTGGAATTCAACAAGAGTTGGATCGGATCGAATTATTTACATATATTAATATTTTCAGTCTATTTGAAGAAATCAATGTTTATAATAATAATATAATATTAGTCGTATTGATACTAAAACACTGTTGCTGTGTGAAGAATAATGATTATGTTTAGTGTGAAGTACTTTTAATGCTGTGAAATACATTATAAGCAGATGACACCGTCCATGACTGTAAATGTCAACTAAATGTATTTGAGAGATACTTGATATTTCCATTTAAAATTGTGCGTTTTTAAAATCACATATACTCGAATAGTGTGAATTTCTTTGTGTTATTGAATAAATTATTAAAATATTATATATTTGTTAATTAATTATATTTTGTTTTAGTATTTAAAAAATAAACATAATTAAAAATGGCATTAAATGGGCTAATTTTTATGTAATTGTTACTTTTGTTGATGATTTTTAACAATTTTCTTATTAATTACATGTGTCTAAGTGTTTTAGAATGATTCTCAAATTAAATATATGATTAGATATATGTAAATTGAAGTCTTGTCTAAATTTAAATACATACATAGATAAATCATAGTATTTTTGTATTGTAATATCCGATAATTTGTATAAATCATTGTTTCATATTATGCATTGGACATTTTCATGTGATAGACAACGTTTACATATATTCCATATATCATTTATATGTATATGTTATTATACCAGTATTATATAATAATTGAAAACCATATTGAATGATTTTAAGTTTGTGTCACTAGTCTTTATTATTTAATTTGTATAATAAAAATAAAATTTAATGGTATCATCTGTGATATAATATGAAAAGAGCCACAAAAAAGTGAAGTTGAATTTACATATGTAAATCAACGCCAAAAGATGCTAGTGATGTTTTATTCCAATTGTATGATTGTGCTATTTATAATTCACCGTGAAAGGATCTTAAAAATACTTCATTTTTTAATATAAACATTTAAACTCCGATAAAAATATAAAATAAAATTTACATTGAATGTTATTGATTTTCAGTACATATAATATTTGTGATATCTGTAAATTAATAAAAAAAGCTTGAGAAAAAAATGTTAAATTCATCCTAGCAATATATAGATAGGAAAAATAGGTCTTACCCGATATCAATGGTTGTAATATTCAGCTGTAAAAAGCTGCTATGTAAATAAATTGTCATTCTTATTATATTAATTGTAGTCAGTATTTAAATTACAAAGAAATACACTTATATTCTAAAAAAAATTGTGTATTACTTACATATATATTTGGTTATAGAAAAATACCTACAGACGTTGAATGAAACTGCAAGTACTTTTATCATAATATTAGAGTTTATTTTGTCTTAAAATTATATTTGTACATTTCTTAAAATAATATTTGTGTATTCTATACATATATAATATATATAGGGATACGCTCAAGATTATACATATTTATTTGATATTATTTTGTTGGTCGAGGAGGAGGAGGTGGGGGTCGTGTTTCAATGACTGCTGATATCATCTTTGTAATAGTGGGAAAAATAAAAAATGATTTTATTTTTTTACCACTTATAAAAAACCACTCTGCAAAAAAGGTATTTATCAAAAACAACATTTTTAGATATGCATTAAATTAAAGAAGGTATTGAAAATCCATTTTAGGTTAAAAAGGCTACAAAGGTTTTGACTTTTACCATTAATAAACTAAAGATTACAAGTATGAGGATAAATTTTCCAAAGTAAGAAGAAATTAATTTAGTATAGATAAAAGATCAAATAAAATAACTTACTTTTTTATGTATTCGTACGTATACAGGTTTAGATTGTCGCTTTATCCATGTATGTACGTACATACATATGTATATAGTATAGTCAAAGTATTATCTATGTACTTTTTAATTTCATTCGCAGCTAAAATGTATAGATCTTGTATTACGTTTGCACAAGAGTGTTGTCGAATACATACTTTCTCGGTATATATGCAGTGTTTGCAATGCTATCTTATTTATTGATAATCTTTTTACTACCGATATAGTTGTATAATTAAAATAAAGATACTTACATATATGTATATATGTAGATATAAGATATTATTTATAAACAAAATCAAAATGTTTATATTATATTCACATGGAGTGATAAGTCAACTTAGTTTTTAGTCAGTTGTTATTTAAAAGGTCATTGGGCGCAATCCGATCCAGTCGCGGACATGAATGAAAATGATATAAAATGAAAGAGTATAAATTCACTTAACATTATATATGGTTATTTTATTTAGAATCCATGGGAGAACAAAGTTTGAACCAAAAATATATTTATTCAAAAAATCGAATACTACTATTAAATATAAGTTGTCATTCTGTTAAATAGCTACTAAAGCAGCCATACTCATATTTTTTTCTTCCGGGTTTGTTTTGATTTCTTCTCCACGGGTAGCCACCCTTCGACGCTTACAAAACTTTAGTAAGTAAAGGGTTTTGGCGAGTTGATGTACGTCCCGCGTGATCAAATCGGCAGGTATACGTTCGCTCCCTCTCTCTCACACGCAGGTATATGGTCGCGTCTCACTCGTTGCGCTAGCGCATTGTTTCGTTCGTGTCATCGGCCATCGCAGTCCTTCGTTGTCTTTCGTTGTGATCTGTGATTTGGTCTTTGATTTGGTCTGTACGCTTTTTTGATCCTGGGCTAGGCACCAACAACAAATCAAAGCCCCTGCGGTATTTTTAGATGAAATCACAGTAGACATTGATCACGCTGAATAAATAATGTGAAATATGAATAAGTTTTTTTTTCAATATTCCCACAACCCACAAGAAAGCGACCCTTACCATAATAAACTAGAGACATTTATCTATATATCCTCACAATTTAATTTCTGTCCGCCGTGGGTTTTCCTCCCATACTATTTGCCCACTGACCTTTATCAGTAAATTTTAAACTAAACGGCCAGTAATAATATACTACTTTGGTGACTTAGATTATCAGTTTGGTTGGTAAGTACTTTTATTGGATTCATCAAAATTTCTATTCGATAAAATTGAAAAATTAGTTTTCGACGTTCAAAATTCATTGCATTATGCTTAATAGAACAAGAAAATTTCATGTCTAATACGAAATAACTGAAAAAATATACTAACCATTTACATAAAATACTGGTCTAATACTATTGTTACGTACACCACGGATTAAGCGAATAGAATCCCAGAGACTGTGTGACCGTTCAAGGATTATCTGTTAACGGATTAACTAAGTGCTTGCACTTAGAGGCGATAGCATACCGTGCGACCGGGATAATTGGTTTCAAGGATTATATCTAGACTCTAGAAGTGCATATAGGCTAAACAATGACCGTTATTAATCCCTTCGCAGAACTGACCCATACCGTGAGAAGACATATCCGAATACGTGACTATACAATAGGTAAACAGATTAGACGTCCTGAGAGAACTACCCCTTATAAGGCGGTACGTAGGCGATATCATGTCAATCTGGACTGAGCACTGCCAGTGCGTGTATCTCCTTAATCATCAATAAATGCTGTGAAACGACTGTTGGCCTTTGACTTGGATCCTCCACCCACCCCTACGCAACACTATATAACTAATCATTTGTTGTAATCTACTGACCAGATTTGATCATTTATTATAGTTATTGAGTATCTATTATAATAGCCCAGTATTTATTAAAGTAACTAACCAAAATCAGTAAAATTCTGAAGCAATTGACTAGTTAATTTAGGCTAATGTTGCGTAGGGGTGGGTGGAGGATCCAAATAAAAGGGCAAAGTCGTTTCACAGCATTTATTGGTGATTAGGAGATACACACACTGGCAGAGCTCCGTCCAGAATGTCTTGATATGGTCTAAGTACCTCCTTATAAAGGACAGGTTGCTCAGGGCATCTTCGACGTCCAGTTACTTCCCCATTGTTTAGTCACGTACTCGGATGTGCAGTCCCACGCTTTGGCGTTGTCAGTTCTAAGAACTCCACGGGAATGCGACCGAGTGCAATTACCGCCACATTCGGGGGTCTCTCATTGTTAGCCGATTTGCACTTAAGCCTGGAGATAATCCTCGAAACCAATTATAACGGCGGCACCTTTTAGCATATGCTACACAATTTTATATTCATACATACATACATTTTATGTACATATGTATAATATACATAGACATCACTATTGAGGAAAAGATAGATTTTATTTTATTTTATTTTTAGCTTTCATTCTACAATAATATCATATAAAAATTGTGGGGAATCCCTCAAATTGTTATTGTTTTTGTATCAAAATATATGAAATGTTGTTTTTATCGATCTTGATAATTATTATTGTTATCTTTCTAGACACTGTGGTGCCTAAATTACATAAATGTAAAATTATATTTAATTATTTCATATCACAGTAAGTAATTAAGTCATTTCGATGTCTTATCTTTAGTAATATATAATAATGCATTGTTTTCTGTGCTATTGTCAAAATATTAAATGGAATATATGTACATATATCAGATAATCAAGAAACTTGTAGATTAATCAGTAATATTATTGCGTCTTAGCCTTGTACATATAATATAATATATGCATGTATAAAAAATAGCACCACAATATGTACATACAAATATAAGCACTGAAAATAATTTCACCTCTAAGCTGTAAACAAATAAATGTAACCATCAATAAACAAAATTAAAATAGTCCACTAAATATATTATATTTTAAAAACGTTTCAATTTAATACAATATAATAAATAATATAAATAATAATAATAAATAATAAAAAGATTCGGATTATAATAAAACTCATGAAAACAGATAAATCGGTTTTTCTAAATTCCCCAATGGCGCGTTTCTTTTAGTATCCTAAATTGAATATACAATATATATTTTTATGATATGAGTTTCAATTTCCAAAAAACAGGATCTCCAAATAATTATATTTCGCTTGTGTTATCCAAAATACAGTATACTCTCGATTATCCGGGCTAACGCTGGGAAGGAAGGGCGTGGATAATTGAAAAACACGGATAATCCGAATCTAAGTTATGTAGTACTAGTGTTGTACCGTTTTATAACTAATGTAACCACTGGTATCTTCTTCACTTGTATTCACTTGAAACAAAATAAACGATATATGCATTACCCATACGTTTAAAACCTGGATCAATTAAATTATGATTGAGCCACTCCTTGATGTTTTCCTTATCCACGTTTTCAAAACGTTTTAAATTTTCCAATAATCCACATATTTCAGATATATCATGTGCTTTATTCTCTTCAGAATCCACTAAATCTATTTCCATGTCAGGAAGAATCTTTCTTCACGATCGAACAAGTGTTATTGGTTTTACTTTTGACCAAGATTGTGCTATTCCGTGTATAGCATCCAATATCGTCATTTTTCTCCAGAAATTGATCAGGTTGCCATCTTCCTCAACAAGAGTTTTCAGAAGACTGACGATAAAGACGTTTCATTGATGATATAACACCTTGATCAATGGACTGAATCGAAGATGTCATATTAGGGAGCAAACATTTTGTAACCAAAAGTCCATCATTTCTTTTTGAACCAATCTTCAAAAATCTCCCTGTCCATCCATGCCCCTTTCTGACTATAATAATCGACGGAAGATTTTACATTTCAGTTCCCTTAAAAGATCGAGGTGTCTTTGCTTTCCCAATCACCAATCCTTTTTTCGATATATATATATATATATATATATATATATATATATATATATATTGTGTGAATGTATATATTGAGTGAATACGACAATATATATCAATATATACATATATTGAGTGAATGCGACAGTTGCGCTTCGACTAGATAATACGTATTTTAAATCGACAAAATCGAGGTTTCGTATTCTCCGATTTTCTCCTCCGAAACTAAACCAATTTATAAAAAAAAAATCATCATCAGTATGAGAAAGATATTTTCTATGCACCTGTGCGCGTATTTTTTTTTAAATCGATCGTTAAATAAGCACGCTGGACTCTTTTCGTGGGTGTAAAAAAGAGGCGATTTTATAGATATTTGGCGGCTCCTAGCTCCTATAAAAAATAACTAATCAAAAAAATAAAACAATAGATGCATCTCAATGGTGGATATCCATAGCATATTAAAAAATAATTTCTCTAGTGCCCTAATTGAGGAAGGGGGAAGTCTAATACGTTTGTATGGACAAGGCGCTGGTGTCCAGCCCCCTTAAAGTCAGTGTTTTTGTCGGCAAGCACTTCCAGTACAGGCCTGTTTCATTTGCATTATATATTTGATCGGATTGCAAATTTTCTCTTTGCATATACTCTCGAAATTCGATGCAGAATTCATCAACAATTGAAAATAATTAAACATGCGTATGTTACGAAAAAATCTGCTCTGTACTTATTCGTACATAAAATCTGTTATGTACTTCTTCGCTGATCAAAAGCGAATGAAAGAATTAACGCAATAGTAAAAGACATTTAAAAAGGGAACGAAAAACATTTCCGTTGACATCATTTGTTTCAAATAACACGCGTGTTCACGGTTGCAATCAATCGGTGCGTCTCATAATCATATCAGAAAAAAAGACATTAATATTTTTCAAGCACGGATAATCGAGAGTATACTGTATACACAATTCACTGTATTTTTTTTCTTATTTTATTATCCACGACTGAAATTAAATCATCGTTTAATTTCAGTTGTGGTACAATTAAGCCATATGGTGTATTGTTCTTTTATCAATTGAGATTGTATTATAGATACAAAACAGTTATAAAGATATAATTTAGTCCTGTTTGGATTACGAGGATCTTCTTAGAGACAGGAAAGCCTTTAATGCATCAGAATGATTTCCTTAGGAACTTGGGAAAAGGCACTCTTCATAAGAGCGTATTTGCGCAAAGCTACATATATATGTACATATGTACATATTATTATTTATTATTATTATTTATCATTGTATTATTGACATAATACAATGATAAATAGATTTGCTTATTTTGTATTTTTTTTATTATTTATAATTTTACATTAAGTTTAATTTTCATAGAAATATGATACGTGAGTATGAATTTAATATTGATAGTTGCGGTTTTTATATTGGTTGTGGCTATTTGCAGGTACTATATCTACGACAAGCGCAAAGACTTCTACTGTCACTGTCAGCGTGTTTACTGTTAAAATTTTGTTTTAAACCTCTTAAAATTTAGTTCGAACTCGTAAAGTGACGTAGAGTGAAAAATATAATCCAAATTAGTTGATATTATTAATTCTTAGAAAATTGTTATCATGTACAACGTATAATACCTACATATGTACAAGTACAAGCCGCGAACTAGCTAAATGATATAAATCTATTATAATAACGTGCCAAATTTATTTTCCTCATGTATAATGAACGATTGATAAAACAAGTCTAGCATACATTAAATATAAGAAACTATAATCGGATTATAAGCTCACGCGCATGCGCAGAAGGCTTTGCACCTGTCGCAGCTATAGTACCTGCAAATAGCCACAACCTTTTATATTTGCTTCAGTTAATATTTTTATATTTAGAAGGGTTAGTATAATATTTGGAATAGATATAATTATTTATAGGTAAACTTATATATATACTTTTTTATATTTATTTTACTTTCACCAATCGCTCATATTCTATTCAAATAGAAAGGTCCTTATTCTCTTGAACTCTTCTTCATTGTTGGATGAAAAACACACCTTGGATGGTTTTAGAATAAAAATTTGATTTTTGTCTTATAAATACTGCTTTTTATAACATTTTAGCTATGTTATTTACGAGAGTATTAAGTCTTAAAAGTTTTAAGTAATAAGGGTGTAAAAAAACAGTTATTTCTATATATATTTTAGCATTCAGTGAGCTCAATGACATATTTATACATTAACTCCATGTTAATATTTTATGATTTGGTAATCAGTCAAATAATTCAAATAATATTTAAGAAAACAAAATAAGGATAAGATATTTTTATTAAAGAAAAGTATGAAAACAAATTTTTTACATTACATAAATATAACGTAAATTTAGGATGATAGCTATTTATTTTCTACTTTTTCCGATATTTCATTTCAATAAATATAAAAAACATACCTTATAAGGTATGTTTTTTATATTTATTGAAATTAAATATCGGAAAAAGTAGAAAATAAATAGTTATATTTGTATTTACCCTACATAACAATAGCATTACAATAATCTGATAAAAATATTCAACAATGATAGCAAATTACACATAATTTATCAGTACACACATACAAATCAATTGCGTACATTATAATTAATTAAAAAAAATATTTAAATACATATTAATGTATTCTGAGATTAGATTCAAATTAAATAAGATACGTTTATTTATTAAAAAGTACAATAAAAAATAATCATTTCAATAGTCTGAATAATTTTCTCATTGTTGTTTTTCCTCTGTCTATAATTAAATTATATTGTATCTGAAATTGATTTCAATTTCAGATTGTCTAAGCTTTTCATAGACACAATGGTTGACCAATCCACAATATGCAGATAATTGGTCCAATTTTTGTGAGTATCTCCAATAGTCCATTTTTCAGGGCGACTCCGACATCTCTCTGAGACCTCAATCTTGAATAGATTCAAGTGCAGGTTTTCAAACTGCACTTTCTTGGTATAAATAGATTCCACCAATATCAATATTGGTTCCATGGTTCGATTTAGGTTTAGCGTGAGCGGCGAATGATTTCAAAGCGGTTTGTAAAGCATAATTTTGGCAACGTTTTGAAGATTTGTTCGCAAATTGTATTTGCGCTCATTTTCATGGTCATTTTTCTTACAAAATATAAAGATTTCAATAGGTTAAATATTCAATTATAATATGTATGTATGTATATGAATAATAACCAGTCTTTTATTTTTTAATTCCTTTAGGAGGTGGCGGAGGTGGTTCGTATTTTGCTTGAAGAACCAGCGGCCATTCGATCATGTCTATATACCTGAAAATTAATTTTCTACGTATTTCAAATTTGCAAATAAAAATTAAGTTCATAATTTATAAATATATAATGTATTGTTAATGATATTATTATAAAACTCACTTGGTTTATTGATCAGGGTGTTTTTTCTTTGCTAATTTCGGATTTTTGGAAAGTTAATGATAATCGCGAAACGCTGTTAATACCGTAGCAGGGAACAGCATAACTAATGCTACACACATATGTATGAATCGATTTATATTAATTCTTTATCAGTGGATTTTAAAACAATGAGCCTTACAATCAACAGATAAATGATTATCATTTAAATAGAAATTTTCATTTAAGCCTACGGTAACCATATTTTTTTGGAGAAAATTTTATTTTATTTTATTATACATAGATATATATATCAGGAAAGCCTAACTGGTAAACCCCAATTGCGCATTTTTTTAAACGCTCATATCTCACAAACAAGAAGATACCAACAAAAATCATTGTCATATTCGAATTCAGTGGGTTAAACTTAGTAAACAATGATTAGTTTCCTCTCCAGTATTTTTTTTGTTGCTCAGTGTAATCAATAGATGTTTCATAAAATTTATGAATTGTATCTTTAAATATGTAATTCGGCATTAATATTGTTGCGAAGGGGTGGGTGGAGGATCCAAGTAAAAGGCCAAAGGCGTGTCACAGCATTTATTGATGATTAAGGAGATACACGCACTGGCAGTGCTCCGTCTTGATATCGCCTAAGTACTGCCTTATAAGGGGCAGGTCTCTCAGGACATCTTCGACGTCTGATTTGTTTACCTATTGTTATGGTCACGTACTCGGATATGTATTCCCACGACATTCGGTCCCACGGTATCGGTCACTTCTGAGAAGGGACCAATAACGGCCATTGTTTAGCCTACATGCAATTAGAGTCTAAAGATAATCCTTGAAACCAATTATAACGGTCGCACAGTGTCAGGGATGCGCCTCGGCTTAATGCGATTGCACTTAGCCGGCGGCTCTTTTTAGTATACGTAACAATATTTTTAGCGATGGTTAATATTACAAAATATAGGACAAAAGGGCAATTTTAGAAAATAAATAAATCTCAAGGACAGAGCAGTGAAAAAAAGGGCTATCCCCTTAAATAAAGGATGTATGGTCATCGTATTTATACTACATATTTTATTAAAAACACAATGATTGATACAAATAATATAATAGGCCAACTTGAATAAAAAGATATTCAATAATACTGGGTAATTGAATTATTAGTCACATTGCGATCGCCCAAAATACAACTTTTGCCATGAAAATCGCGAATACGGAATGTTTGGCACTCGAGTTCTTGTTAGTATGATAGACTTTTCAGCTACCAGATGTTCCGTTATAGAGATTTTAGTGACTTTTGGGCGAGCGCTTTGTGACCAATAATCACCGAACCAAATTCGAAGTCAGTTCTCAGAATTTTCGAAAAAAGGTTATTGAATAGATAAAGCGCATTCGTTTTATGTATGTGCAGTACAAGAAAGTAAAATATTAGTATGGCGACCCAGAATGGGCTGAAAGAAACAGATAAGCTTTTGAAGATGACTAAGGACCTCAGTAAGCATATATTCGAACAAATCCCTAATGTATTTTTGGAGGATGAAAAGAAAATCTAAGTGAGCAAGTATAAACTACTTCTAAATCTCTCATAGAAGAATAAAATTTATATTCATAGAAGTAGAATGCATAGAATGGTCATTGCTAACAAAAGTATCGTCTAAAAGTGAGTCATCGAAGAGAGAGACGGAAAGTCAGAAGAGAGACAAAAGAGTGAGAAAAAAAACTGAGAACAACTGAACAAACAAAAACAAACTCTCCCGCGCAGAGATTTTGTATCAACATTTTTGGAGGCTGAGAGCGATTCTATGCATTCTACTTCTACTATGTTTATATTATAATATATATCACAGTACTTTTTCTCTGTGTATATTCAAATCAGATTAAAAAAACCAGTCGATTGTCAAGTGTAAAACTGTATGCGTAATAAATGGAATAAAGCTGTAGATGCAATACATTCACAATTCTCAGCGTTAGTGTAAAAGAATGATTTAAATCAATATATCGTGACGACTTAATTTCTCTACCCAACATCAGGAAAAAACATGTAAAATAAAGATCAGTATTAATGCATCGTAGTTGTGCAAATATTACTTTATATGTTGAAATAATTTGATATAGGGAACTTATTCAACATTTCAGCACGTTCGACTCAAATTGCGCAAAATTTTCAAATGATAAGCAATGGCCATATTTATCGCTATTAAGTTTGCTGTCATTTAGTCTAGAGTGCTACGATGGCGAACGAGGCAAACGCACGGTGCTGCTGGGTTTGTTATGGATCTGAGGCCGATTTGGACTCGTCAGATGGGTCAGTGAATGAGGGGGCGCAGCCTCTGGAGGCCCAGAGCGTCCTAGCAGACTGGGTGCAACCGTGCAGTTGTCGCGGCTCCAGTAGATGGGTATACATTCTCACCATGCACTTTACACCATGATCAAATTACTAGTAAACTATTCAACAAAACCTTCAATTACCCAGCAATATGATCATGAAACGCATTCATTCTAATCTGTATCAGTTCCTTTATTTAATCAAATGAATGAATAACTGTATTTTTTTATAGAAAAAACCACATTTAGAAACCCTCAATATGATAATTACCCCATACTTACATCATCCATATTAATGTTGCATAGATTTAAAAAAATCGACTTTGGTATCGTTTGTGCAAGAATTTATGCAGATTTGCTCGTTGTGTTGCATTTCTCGTTCACCTTGTGTCGCTTTTCATTGCATTTGTCGTTTTCTACATATGTTTCAGGTTCATCAAACGTGTTTGCAGAAATGGGTCGATGTTATGCAAAAAGGTAATATAAATAGGAAAATATCTTGCCCACAATGCAAGACCGAATACATCCTGGTTTTCCCCTCTATGGGGATCATCGTGTCTATCCTGGACGCCGTCGAAGAGATCACCCACAAAGTATGCCCTTTCATAACCGGCGGAGTCTTGCTAGGGTCCATTTACTGGACGGCTATAACTTACGGAGCCGTCACCGTAATGCAGGTATAATTGTAACAATTTACAAACATAAATATGTTTATAGTTCACATAAAGCCAGTGTTTTAATACTCAATTCTTACCTACATACATTTTCTTTATGAATTTGAAAAACAATCAAAAAAATATCAGTATTTGAAAAAATTTTTCATATTGTTTTTTTCAAACTCGCTCACAAATCTATTTGTACTTTTGAACTTATTTATCTATCGTATAATCTTTTTGATAAAATTAGTAATTGTTTTTCGCAATAACTTTTTGAAGAGAAGCATGTCATAATTTCTGCGTAATTGATTGTATTTTCAAGATACATAATTCTGTTTGCAGGTCCTCGGACGCCGGGATGGATTAGAAGTCCTTGAAGCAGCAGATCCTATATTACTATTGCTGTTTTTGCCAGCCGTTCCGGCTGCACTTATCTGTGAACGGGCTCTCCATTGGGAAGATGTCCTGTTGCGAGCCTTAAACAATTCCTGTCGTGGATTTTGTTCATTACCCCAAAGCCGGTACGTAACAGGAAGTTTCATATATTATGAGAAATAAGTTAATATAAACCTTTCATTATTACAACCATTCACTGCTGAATGAAGACTTCTTCAACACGCTTCCATTCTTCTGAGTTTTAGGCTACTCTCATTCATTTCATCCCTCATTTTTCTGAATTTATCCACTATGACCTTCCTTCCTTCCTTTCAGGTACCACTCGAGCATTTATTTCATCCATTCTTCTACCTATATATATATACACGACCCACCCATAGCCATTTCAATCTCTTTATTATCTCTGTTATATCAACCACCCTTAGGGCGAAAACACACTGAGTGGTATGGGACGTCATGTGTCCTTGGCTTCCCGTTGTGACCGTAAACAGTGGGTGCTCCCCAAACCGAATTCGGGTGTAGTTGCACGTGCAGAATACATACGTTTGGGAGGTCGCACGTGTATGCATATCCATATGCAACCAAGTTTCTCTTACATTTCTTCAAATATAGGATTCACCATTATCGATCATTGTCAAGCGAGGACAAAATATCACCATAAACACTCCAGGGGGTGATTTTTGGGACTGTACCGTGTATATGGGCTAGGGGTGCTGCGTATTTTAGGTTCGGTGATTACTAATCAAATGTGAACCGGTCACAGGACAACCGGTCGCTCTAGATCTGTCACACTAAAACTGGTCACACCCTAAAATCGGTCAACCAGTTTTCTCGTGACCGATTTTAGGGTGTGACCAGTTTTAGTGTGACGGGTGATCACGTGTGACCGATCTAGAGCGACCGGTTGTCCTCTGACTGGTTTACATATGACTAGTAGTCCGTTTACCGTATTTTAGCATGTTTAAAAGTATCTTAAAAAAAAACATGTACCACTCAGTGTGTTTTCGCCCTTATACTTCTCATCCACGTATTCCGTTTTATATCTATTCTCGTTATGAAACCTTTTATATAACAATATATCATGTTGAGGAAGACATCATGAGAATGCTGTATCTGTTGATTACTCGAATTAATTTGTACTACATACATATCGATGATAATCATATGTATGTTAAATGAGACTCAATGATACACCAAGACGGCATATGAGCGTAAATTTATGTAAATAATACGCCTAATGCAGTATATTCAAAAACAATCATCCGGAAAAACTTCTTAATCTCTTTTTCATTTCAATGCAAATAATCAAGGCTCTCCTGCAATGCCCCATCTTTACGGTGTTGGCATAACAAGACCATTTTATTGTAGTTTAAATTCTAGTTTCAATCTGAAACCAATGCAATGTTTTCTATCAAGATAATATTCCATTGTCAAAATAGTAAATAGTGAAGCAGAATCAAGCTATAATGTGATCTACATCATTAGTTATAATTAGGGATTGCAATTTACCGTCAAATTTCATCTACCGGTAAATGGTAAATAATTTCTCACATTACCGGTTTACTGGTTCATGGCAGTAAATGATAGAAAAATATTAACATGGATTATATAACTGTATGTGGTTACTTTTCCTAAAAATGTTAATATAGATTGAACTGTAGATACTTGAAAATAAATATCGGTTGAATAATGTCATACAAATACATTCAAGTCCATTCGTAATAATTAATAATCATAATTGAAACAACCGTCTGATCGCATTTATTACGACTTGGTTGGTCTGTGTTGCCACCCTTAAGCATGCATCAGTGTAGCCACTCTTAAAAATGCATCAACGGTACTACAAGAAAACTGTCAAATTGACAGAAATTTATAAAAAAAAAAGAGAAATCTGACCTTGTATTACCTAATATTCACCCTGATCAAAATTTCAGTCATTTTGAACATTTAATACTGATAATGAACAAATTCCAGATTACCTAATCCACGATACGCCATTTGCATCGATTTTTAATGCAATAATATGCCTGTATATATATATGTATTTAATTCGCGATAAAGTAATTTATGATAAAATAGCCAGTGATAAACACCGACATAGTCGAAAAATGTATAGATCAGGCTGATAATAAAAAATATCATTCGATTTACATCACAGTTCGTTTTTTTCAAGTTTGAATCTGTCTCATTTCAGGAGCGAAAGACGGCGGAACTCCGATAATGGAAGAGGTGGAGAAGGTCATGTTTCAGTCGTAGTCGGCGGCAGCGGTTCTCCGACGAGGGTTCTCTGTAGTGCTCTCATGTTACCTACGATGTCTACCCTGTTTGGAAGACTGTTATTTAGTTCTGCGCGAAGTAATCTCCACCGAGCCGCCCTCGGAGGGCTCACGTTTCTCCTGCTGCGAGGTGCCGTCACGATATACCACAAGCAACAACTTCTCATACGCCAGACTTCCAGAAAGATCCTAGATTACACTGCAACTAATTTAAAATTGTACACGAATAGAGTCTGCACGGACTGCACGAGCACCCCCCCACCCGTGAATAATACAAATTAGAAAAAATATATTTACAAATAACCGACTATTATTTATTTCAATGGTTGTAAATAAAATTCAACAGACGCTAGACAAAATTCTTAAAATAATACGATTACATTTTGATTCAATTGAACTATTCTCGTTTTGTGTAGTTGATCAATTGAAGGTGATTATTTTTATAAAAATATTACTTTTCAAATTGTTGATTGTCCAAATAAAACAGGATACATATTATTAACTAGTAATTAAATTTTATATGTAATTTTTTTTTTTATTATTCGAGTTTGACATCTTCTCGAACCAACTTCCTTTTTTTTTTGATTAAATTTTTATATTAAATCGACAATGTGATAGAAATCATTGCAAAAGCGGTCTCAACGTATGAAATATGTGTTTATAAAACGTCAACGATGTGATATACATTCACTGAAACCGAATTTGCACTGATTTTATTTGATAATACTGTATCATAATTGCATGTACCCTAAAATTTTTGATCAATAAAATTTGTAAAAATGTACATTAATAAATTTTTTATGATGCATATTAATTTTATAAATTTTATCATGACCATAAAAAACGTGATGTTTTCGATAAAGAAAGTCACGACAACCGAGATCGAGGATGTACAAATGTCAGAGAGGTAATATAGACAGCAAAAAAATAGAAAGAGTTTGTATTTTCTTAAATACTCGAGTATATTTAATTTAAATCTAGAAGATAATATAAATTACAATGATAATAAAAAATACAAATAATTACAATGTGCTTTGGCGCCAAGTCAAAGATGGCATATTCTGACAAACGCTATAAACAAAGTATGGGGGAGAGGGAGCGACACATATTCATCAAATGAGACACATTAAAATCATCAAATCAACACATTCATTCCTTCGATCGACTGCAATCTGTCATCTTTGTGATCCACCCACCGAAACATATATGTATATAATTAAAGCTATCTACGCAGGTCGAAAATATAATTGATCTGTTTTAAAAGAGGTAAATTTAAAAACAAAAACCGATGAATTGTGAACTAAAATAAAATTCATATGTTTTTGATAGCACGCTCAAAAAATACACGAGCAGTTTTTAAAATACACAGATAAAATACGATATTCACTCGCGACATTGCTATTTATGACTATTTTTTCATTCATTTGTAAGCTAAATTTATAAATAAAATTATATTAAATAATTAATATTATCCCTAAATTAATACTACAATCATTAAACATCTTTCGAATTCAATAAGTAGTTATTTAGTCAATTATTGGTGGAGACGTTTTTATTCATTGATAATTTGCAAAGATCAACATTACAAACAAAACAAATAAACTTCATAGATGCAAATAATAATAATAGAACATATCAATAATAAATCTGATTTTTTCAAGTATTCCTAAAATACAAAGCGAACAATATACGTTTCAAATGATATCATGTATAAATCTGTATCTCGATATATGTAACTTTTACGACTCGGATGAGAAAGTGGTATGAAACTCTAACTGGGAAAAAATATAACGGAAGTGCCATAAAAATAACTCTCAAGTAAAGAAAAGTGATTCGAAGCTGTGAGTGTTAGTCCAAGGCTGGCGTACTCAGTACTGGTGGGTGGTGGTGCATGCTGGCAGGGCGGGCTACGGCGGACTTCCTCCAACCGTCCATTAACTGCCGCAGCGGGATTGTGATGAGTGGATAGCAAAAGAGAAAAAAAAAAGAAAAAATACGTGAGTTTGTGAATACGAAAATTATTGGCTACGTGTGAAAAACTCCTCTATGAAAATAACAAAATATGTAAGTAAAATCGTCGAATAAGATTCGTCACATCTCAACCTGATACAGAAATATAATAAAAATAAATAAAAAAACAAAAAAAAACTGGATAGTCCTATTGAAACTGTATTGTAATGTATGTTTTTGCAATTAGAAAGATACATGGTCTTGATGTTTTTGTTTTTTTTTGTACTTCACACAGGATATATGAAAATAATGTGAGGGAATGATGGGTGTGACACATAATAAAAATAATGCTAAATTAGCTCTCGATTTTTAACCACATTTAAAAATCATAAAAATTGCATAAAAAAATGTGCCGAGATTTCTCAAGTCATTTTATTAAAGATAAGCAATAACTAATGTAAAATAATAATTCCAATTCGACACCTTAATTTTAAAATATTCTGTGGAAAGCTATGTTTATAATACAACGACTAACATTAAACAGTGACATTATTAATCAACAAAACCAAATGTTAAAATATAGTTATATAAAATAAAAAAAATTCTAATGTTAGTTTACTCCTCAAAGAATAACTAATATATAGATTTACATTGTCTATTTGCAACTCCCTTATAAATCGAGAACTACTATTCAAACTTATTTATATACAATAAACCCATATCACAAGTCAGGTCAGTATAATTTTGCTTGGTTATCCTGCGTGAGATAGGAGACTTGTCGTCAAGACTGATTTATTCATTCATTTATTTATTTGCATCTTTGGTAAACCTGATAATTTTATTTTAACATATATTTCAAATAAAAACAATCAAACAGCTTGAAGCTTCATACATTTAACAAATTTTACCACTATCTTTCAAACATCACAGTTCGAACCAAGCTTAAAAATTAAGTAAACAATCAAGTGCAGCAGACAAAGTATACAACAACATACAAAACGTGATACCAGGTTCGAGATAAATAGATGCAAGAATATCTATATTATATAGTAAATTAAACAATAATAAATTCGGTCAGCATCGCCGTTCAGGCGAAAATGCTTTCCCATGTCTCACGTTGAATAATCAAGAGATTAGTGTATTTTTGGAAAAAAAAACTCTTTTTAAAAATTAGACAAATCGATTTTTTTGTTAAAAACTAAATTATTGCAGAAACTAATATTAAAATATTTACTTCTTCTTGCTCTTGTTTACAGTCCCACGGGGCGGCGTGACCGGTCGACAAGCAGGAATATGACTTACATTGCGCTTTTCAGCGGGTCTCAAAATTTGGAAACTGCACATGAGAGTTTCGTCCACTGACATCATTGCTCCTAAAAATTTCAAATCACAATACAATATTTTTCATGATTTGACATCACACAAACAAACAAACAAACACAACAGAAGACTGAGCGTACCAGCATTGTCAAACTCTCCACAGTAATTAGGTGCAGAAAACAGAGTAACTAATTGTCTCTTGGCGAAAAATTCATAGCCGTCTTCAACTACTTGATGCGCTCGACAAATTAAGTCGAAATCGTGTTTGGATAGGAACTTATTAACGATCTGAAACATACGTAGTATAACATTTTAAATGACCAACAGTTCAAACGAAAGTTTTCATAATATAAAAGCACCGCAGATGAGGGTCTGAATCGCATATTAACCTCGTGGCCGAATGTAAAGCTGACACCGCGATCATTTTCACCCCAACCATTAGTGTCTTTGTCAGGATCTGACCAAAGTAAGTCACATAAGAGTCCAACATCAGGCACATCTGTAGGCCGCATAATGCGTCGCACTTGTTCCATGGATTGCAAGTCCGGAGACAATCCACCGTGACAACAAAATATTTTCTCATCAACTGGAAAGTTCACAAACGTCAATTAAAACAAAAGAGTCGGAAAAAATTCGAAACGGATGTCAAAGCCAAACTAAAAACTCACCGATAGCCGCAACAGGTAAACAGTTAAAACAATCTGTAAACGTTTTCCACAGTTTGATGTTGTACCGACGTTTACATTCATCGTAAAAACTGAAAATGATAATATAACACATTAATAAATCTACCATTCACATATTAATAAAAGAGGTATGTAAAAAAACACTTATATACCGATCGACATGGGGACGCGACAATTGGTGCAAGTCCAAAATGTTCAACGACAAAATGTACCCGAAAATTAGTGCACTGACAAAATGTACCCGCGACAAAATGTAAACGGAAAAAATGTTCAAGCGACAAAATGTTCAAAAATCCTAAATTATCCTATTTTAATGGCAAAAGTAACTTTTTATTGTATTATATTTATCGATGTATATGGTACTTTTTATCGTATAGATCGCGGATGTTATTAAATTAAAGGTGTTCTCAACCGTACCAACATATTCTTATTTAAATTGAACAATTACATTTTAAGCGAATGTCATTGTGACTCATTGAATATCATTTTAAGATGTCATTGAATTAGTATAAATGTCAGGGGTTCTCAACCGTATCCAATATTTTCTTATTTAAATTGAAAAAAAAACTTTCTAAGCGTATGAACTCCAGATTACATTGCATTAGTTTATATGGCAGGGCTTCTCAACTGTCTCCAAAATTTTCTTTATTTCAAATGAATAATTTACTTTTTATCGTACACATCGCGGGCGTTATTAAATTCGTATAAATGACAGGGGTTCTCAACCGTATCCAATATTTACGTATTTAAATTGAAAAAAAAAAACTTTTTAATCGTATTGCAGATGTCATTGAATTATATGTATATATATATATATATATATATATATATATATATATATATATATATATATATATATATATATATATATATATATATATATATATATATATATATATATATATATATATATATATATATATATATATATATATATATATATATATATATATATATATATATATATATATATATATATATATATATATATATATATATATATATATATATATATATATATATATATATATATATATATATATATATATATATATATATATATATATATATATATATATATATATATATATATATATATATATATATATATATATATATATATATATATATATATATATATATATATATATATATATATATATATATATATATATATACATATAATTCAATGACATCTGCAATACGATTAAAAAGTTTTTTTTTTTCAATTTAAATACGTAAATATTGGATACGGTTGAGAACCCCTGACATTTATACTAATTTAATAACGCCCGCGATGTGTACGATGAAAAGTAGATTATTCATTTGAAATAAAGAAAATTTTGGAGACGGTTGAGAAGCCCTGCCATATAAACTAATGCAATGTAATCTGCAGTTCATACGCTCGGAAAGTTTTTTTTTCAATTTAAATAAGAAAATATTGGATACGGTTGAACATTTTGAACATTTTTGAACATTTTGTCGCTTGAACATTTTGTCGCGGGTACATTTTGTCAGTGCACTAATTTTCGGGTACATTTTGTCGTTGAACATTTTGGACTTGCACCAATTGTCGTGTAACCGATCGACATCACTCACCCATAAATCCTGTTTATACTGGCACATTCATGATTTCCTCTTAATAAAAAGAAATTTTCAGGATATTTAATTTTGTACGCGAGTAATAAGCAAATTGTCTCCAGCGACTGTTTGCCTCTATCTACGTAATCCCCCAGGAAGAGATAGTTGGACTCCGGCGGGAAGCATCCATACTCGAACAAACGCAGCAAATCATAATACTGTCCATGGATATCTCCTATAAAATTAAAAACATATTAAGAATAACAAAAAAAAAAAATCAAATATCACATTTAAACAACATACAAATGGTACATAAAATGAATGAAACGACTTCTACAAACACCTCGTGATTTCTTTATGCAAAAATCGACATAAGGTAAACAAGTTTCAAAAACTCGATATTAATGTAAATTTTTACGACTGTGTGGAAACTTTCCTCATCGGACGCACAGCACAGCCAGTTTTTTTTATTCAAATGTATGTAAATACAGGACGATTTGGGAAATTAAATACAGGAAAGATGACGTGGTTATTTTGCTTTATTATTAAATGTGACATTGTGATACGAAATATTAATGAAGCTATTTTCGGTTCAAATAAAAATCGATACAGCTCAACACGGCTTAGCCGTACTTAAGCATACACGAGATACGATATATCGCTCATATACATATAAACAAATATAATGGAAAATTCTTCACAAAACCGCAAGCCCAAGATAGCAGTTAAATATTATCAATGACGAGCGTTCATTGGAATGTATTGCTCAATTGTAGAGTAAAAGTTATTTTCAATAATAATCTATTCAAGTTATATTTTAAAATTTCCTTTTGCAGACGAGGAAACTACATACAAAGCGAAAATCTGAGGATGGTTTATGTGTTATATTTTCCCGTGAATTGCTTGTTACGGCAAAACAATAAAACAAAGATAGTCCATTGAATTTAAAGACAATTTTGCTGTGAAAATATACATGCATATGTACTGAACAAATGCTGATATTACATACGAACATTCTCAAATCGTTTGCTCCTTTTCATTATGATTCATTAAAATCTTGATTCAGAAATCAGAGTTCAACGTTACATCACATCCGATAGATAATCTGTTCAAATTTACACTGATTAGTAGTATTGATATAGTTTACGCGGGGATAAACGCTACTATTTTACATTGTTATCGTGGCGAAAACCAAAAATGCGGAACGTATATTAAGATAACATCAAATAATCGATTTGGAGCGTCACTAGTAAGCAACGGGCGGGTTTTTATTTATCGTTACGTTGAATTTCGCAAAAGTCCGAATGAATCACATTTTATTTTGAAAAATACTGTCACGCACGCTCACAAAGGATTATCACAACATTTTCAGACAGGTATTCTTAGAGGCCATAGTAGAGTCAAAATGCAAAAAAATATTTAAAAAAAATCATAAATACATAGATGCCGCATAAATTACAAAACAGAAAGCGAGTCATAAACCGCACAATTGTGTGAGCCGTACACAGTTTAGTGCTTCTCAATTAGACAATTGGATACGTTGGGATAATCATGGTTTAGATAGTTGAACAGTGAAAGACTCGGCCAGGTTAAAAGACAGGTCTGTGTCACATATCAATGTGCATGTGGGATGAGGATGCGAGGGATTCTGAATGATATACGCGGATTCAATCAAACCACCTTATCCGTCAGGCCTGCCAGAGGGCAAGTGCCCTATACACAGTTAGATAGTTAGCAAACACTGCCTATATACGCTATGCACATTCGAAATATCTTTCCTACATACATAATAGTAATGCATTTAATGGTTTGTCATAGCTTGGAGCATTTTCAATAAAATGCTCCATGGGATTATTCCTAAAGCAAACAATCTCAGAGTGTTTAATGAGAATGAAATAGAGCCTGCAACGATCATCAATATAGTGCTGCTTCCAAGTGACGGGTGTAAATAATCATCCCAACATTATCCTATTCCTCATATTCTATCACTTAGATTTGCATTTATTGTTTCACAGGTAGTCAAATGGTTTCGTTTGATTAAGCACAGACTCTTAGCACCAAAATGAAACACTCTTCAATCTGGAATATCCTTTGCTCATTCGACAGGCAGAAAGATCACTACAAGTAGATTACGAATGCATTATTTGCCTCTTTACTAAGGAACACTGACGAATCCCTAGGCTGCGATACCACTTGCTCAAACTGGCAAAGAGCGTGGTTTTGAGTCGGATAAATAGCCTCACACTTACCCAACAATCGAAGTGCATATTCCATTTGTACTTCTATTTAAGAATAAACACACACACAGTTTAAGAACGATGACAATTTAACAATATTCATTGAAATGACCATGTTAGATGGGCTTTGAAATGTGTGCTGGTGGTGGATACCGGACATTCTATGGACTACAAGACGAACAGCATGAACGTTTGCATTCTCAAAGAGCTTGGAGTTTCAGAGAGATTCTCCACAGCATGTAGAAAGATGATTCTTTCGTACTTTGGCTATATTGCTAAGCTGGTAGGCACTGGAACACTAAGGGAAAGGCGATCGAGAAGACGGCCTCTCATAAGATGGTCAGACTGAATTAAAGAACTGACGGGATCATTGCAAATGTCGCTTTGAACTCGGATTGGGAGTGGATTGGAGGCAGATTCCAGATGATAGAAATAATCATGACACTTAGCATCAAGAATATTCAATTATATTCGGAGGTCTGCCAGCTTTTGATGTAAGAAACAAATCGTTTGTGAACTAAGAGGTTAGTAATAAATAAAAAATGACCACTAACACGAAAGCCATGTGAAATGCAAAGGAGGTATGTAAAAATAGGATGAATCGTATTTTCCTGTCTTATTTCTATTTCCCTGTCCATTTTATTCCTACTATCTTTAGTAGTATTAGTGTTAGTATCTTCATTATTAGTGGATTTTCTTTTGTAACCTTACGCAGGTTTCAGGAAGATTTGATTAAGTGTTTTATTATGATAAGTTATAAACTAACTCTTCGCGCCTTCCAATTAGGAAATCACAGGTGTAAGAAAAAAATAGAATGAATCGTATTTTCCTGTCTCGATATTTCTACTTCCTTGTTCCCTGTCCCTTTTATTCCCACTATCTTTAGTTGTATAACCATTGGTATCTTTAATATTAGTGGATTTTCTTTTGTAACCAATCAAAAATTAGGTACGTTTCAGGAAGATTTCACAAAGTATTTTAATATGATATGTTATAAACTAACTTTTCGCGCCTTCCAATTAGGAAATCATGGGTGTAAGATAAAATAGGATGAATCGTATTCTCATCTCGATATTTCTACTTCCTTGTTCCCTGTCCCTTTTATTCCCACTATCTTTAGTTGTATAACCATTGGTATCTTCAATATTAGTGGATTTTCTTTTGTAACCAATCAAAAATTAGGTACGTTTCAGGAAGATTTCACAAAGTATTTTAATATGATATGTTATAAACTAACTTTTCGCGCCTTCCAATTAGGAAATCATGGGTGTAAGATAAAATAGGATGAATCGTATTCTCATCTCGATATTTCTACTTCCTTGTTCCCTGTCCCTCTTATTCCCACTATCTTTAGTTGTATTACCGTTGGTGTTTTCACTATCCAATATTCTTTTGTAACCAATCAAAAATCAAATACACATCAGGAACAGATTTCAATAAGTATTTTATTATCTAATATATATAATTTCGAAAGAGACTTAGTAAGGTTTGTTGCAAGCATCGAAAACAAATCAAAGTTTCGTTAAATATTACTTTTTTTCGGTTCAAATAAATAAATCGAATAATAAAGCAAATTTTATAAAAAAAGAAAAAGTTATAGGCGTTTAAACAATTGAAATCCGACATGGCGAAAAGTGAGAATAGGCTAAACAAACGTCAACGACTATCTCGCCGGGCAGATTTCAAACGCGTCTTACACGATATTTTAGCACCATCGTAATGGCGGAGGATCCATTTTTACTTATATTGATGACCAAAATGAGCAATATGACAAATTATGAAAACGATCGGATAAGATATAAAAAAGTCGTCTTAAAGTGAAACGTAAGACTGGCCGCGCACTAGGCAGCCAATCCAACATACGGTGGCTCATTGGAGCCCGCGCACTAGGCAGCCAAGAATTCCTGGCTGCGGCAGCCAATAGATCGCGTACGATTGCACGGCAGCCAGCTGGCTGCACGCAGCCAGAGCCTGCAAGGTAGAATGTATGTGGCTGCCTTCAGTCTCCGCGCACTTGACGTAGCAGCCAGAAGTTTTACGCCGCGGATAGCGAATAGAATCCCAGAGACTGTGTGACCTTTCAAGGATTATCTGTAACGGATATCTGTTAACGGATTAAATCGTAAGGCAATATGGGATATGTCTTCAGAAGAATATAGTGATCGAGATGTGAAAAAACGAAGATGGTAGGAAATCACAAATACAAAGTGTGAGGAAAGCTTGGTTTTATTAATCTTACATATATGTTTACCATCGATGGCACCAATGCAATTGGGAAAATTTGCATTTTTATTGAAACCATTTCAATCCATCTTTCTCCATTCAATTCTGGAAACGCTGTTTGTTTGAATGAATGAATCCAAAATCTTCTCTTTGCTTTGCGTTTCTTACGAAACGAGAGGTAAAGAATTATTTCTTCTACGCTTGACGGAAAGGTGACTACTGGCCGTCGACTCTGGCTGCTCAATATTTTGGCTGCGGCAGCCTGGCTGCCTAGTGCGCGGCCAGCCTTAGATTAGCCACATTTACAAATACCGTACGAAGCCGGGTAAAACCACTAGTGTGTTATAAACTAACTTTTCGCGCCTACCAATTGGGAAATGGCCGATGTGGACAATGTAGCCATCGATAGGAGTGATTCGTCAAATTGAAAGGAATAAGTAAAAGCAGTTTCTGCGAACACCACACACATCATGACTTTCTATTGGTGTTCTACGTATGTCTGTATGTATGCATGCATGTATTTGACAAGGCAAACGTGGGAACGATCTGCTCTTGGGTGGGTCGGAGGGGAAGTCGGTCAGATCGAGCCGGGCACGGATTCGAAGGTCGTCTCTGAAATGAAAGTTTTAAAGAACGGTGAAAGGGGTGGGCAAGTGTCACTTGTGCAACGCACTGTTACTTTTCCGTTAGCGGGCGCGTCCCGCTCGATGACGTCAGTAAACAAGATGGTGGGGAGGGGGAGGGGCTGACGTACGTCTTCAAGGCGAGCGGGGGAGGGGGGAGTGTCACCTGTCAAAGGGCGCGCCAAATTTTAGAGGGGCGGCGGGGGGGGTCGTGGGGAGGCACGGGGCGTATCGATCGCGGGCAGAGAGCCGTCAAACGAACGGTATGTTGTCGTAATGGCGGACGGGTAGAAACGTCAAACGGGACCGGTGGGGCGGGGCCGCCATTCGCCATTCGCCATTCATTCTACGTCCGTAGTGTAAGTGAAGTAAAGTGAAGGGCAGAGTAGACACTCACCGCAGATCTTGAGCGGCGCCTCCAGCTCGAGCAGGATCGGCTGCGAGAGGAAGATCTCGCGTGACTTGAGGCACAGTCCTCGGATCTCGAACTCCGTCAGCTGCACATTCTTGCCCGGTTTGAGTCCGCGCACTGAAATCAAAACAGGGGGCGTCAGATGGTGAGGGGTGAGAGGTGTGGGGTGGGGTGGGGTGGGGTGTGCGGGGTGACTGACCTTCGAGGAGTCTCGTGATGATGCTGTCGATGTTGAACTTGTCCTTTTCGCACATGTTGGGGGGGCGCGAGCGGGGTGCGGGGCGGGGGAAGGCGGATGCGGACGGCTGAAGACTCCCGTCAGAGATCGGCGATCACCCGTCCGCGGCTCTACCAGAGGCGGCCGCACTCGCACTGCTGCCAACTGATCGCTCTTCGCCGCGCAACACACGCAGACGCCGATCGCCCGCCCGATCATAGACAACGCCGCTCCCGCGACGACTCCCCTCCGCTCAAAGCTTCCTTACGATTTTTTTTAGTTTTCTACATTGAATTAGAATGGGTAGAAGCGCTCTTAGCTTCCAAAAATGTTGCTACAAAAACTCCATTTCGGCTGTTTTGCTCAGTTGATTGTTAAACTCTGTAGCAGTAGGATCTCTTTGAAATAGGCTCTAGTAGTGAAATTGTGTGGTAGTATTAGTTCGACAAAGTCCGAACATCTGTATGTGCCCGTGCGTCCCTGAACGTCAAGGGACGATCACTTCCACGAATTTTTTTTCCTCACTCTTTTGTCTCTCTTCTGACTTTCCGTCTCTCTCTTCGATGGCTCGCTTTTAAGCGATACTTTTGTTAGGAATGACTATTCTATACATTATACTTCAATAGTTTTCTATCGTTATATGGTAGTAAAAGTCTGTCTGTATGTACTAGGTTAAGATTTTGTTATTAAATTACTGCACACCGTTAGAGAATATCTAATATAATTTGTTTATTTGAAATTTGGATCATTGTGGCGGCACTACATTGCAAAGACGCAGTGCGGCCAAATATTGTATGGAGGATGAACGAATGAGACGACTGGCATGTTAATGCACGTGTTTATTATATGACAGCTGAAGACAGAGTGAGTAGTGGCTCTCCGAACCCAGCCGGGTTGGTCCCCACTCGCAGGAAGGCAACCAAACTCGACCATGTCGTATAAGCGAGCCGCCACAATTGTTTGTATGAAATTATATGAGATAGAACGTGCTAAGAGTGGTGCGATATTGCGCGTCAAAGTCGCCTTTTGTACTAACTCTGTTGTACTGCGCTGCGACGTTGCAGCGCACTGTCGCCTAGTATTTGTATGAAGACAATTTGACGATAAAGAGACAGAGAATGGCCTCAATGTGTGGCATGTGACTTTCCTAAAATATCTACAATACATCCCCTTGGTAACGCAAAGAGAGTATAGTTTAACAATACAGTTAAGTATTATAAAATAAAATATTATTAATTTAACTTTACATATGGTTCTCGTCATTTGTACAGCTATTATATGTACTAATCTAGCCACATTAAATATATACATAGATTGTTTTTCGCAAAACTATTTTCATAATGTGAATAATAGAAATACATTTTATATATTGTATATTCTTACATTTTAAGAAAAAGAAAGCATCCTCTGTTATCTGTTTCAACTTATATTTTACGAAAGGCTGAACTGCTTGAATGGTCTGGTTTTAAATTTGAAGAAAGTCCAAAATCCAATTGGATGATAATTATTTATATACTCACCAACAATTATAGCATTTCTCATAATTAGAAATTTAAAAATTTCTCTCTTATCCTCTAAATTTGAAATTGAAATGTAAAATATTTGCGTTCATAAATTTTGAAATGTAAATGCTCATTGGCTATAATAATTTATTGTTTAAAAAAATTGTAATTAAATAAATGATTTTTACTCTAAAATACAGCTTGTAGAAAAAAATCATTTTCTACCTTTGAGCTTTTTCATTTACAAACTCAAGAATTTACCTAGTTTTATAATCATCATTACAGGACTGATTATAGTGTGATTTTGTATACTTTTTAGCTCTTGTGCTTTATATTTAGCTTGTTTGATATATTGAATTTTCTTCAGATGGAAACTGACGGGGTCGTATTTATTTATAATACTTATATTTTTATTATTTATTGTTACTGTTTTATTTGTGATAGTTAAATTGATGTATGTCACTGTTTTAATTTATGTGCATTAAATTGTAGCACATAAATTACACTCGAAATTTACGAGACATATATGAATTTTGTACATAAATTTTATTGTACATACATAAATCATATTCAAATAGTGGTGACATAGTGGGTAGGATGGTTTTTGCCAATTTGATGGAGGAACCGTTTCAACAATGAAATCAGATAAATTGGTAAACTCTGATAGAAAACCATCAACTTGGAGTCACAAATATCCAAGTCTGACCAGCAGCATTACAGATAGTATACTCAGAAGAAATTCTTTTCAATCGAGGTCAACTCACGGGATCGAACTGGGCGACCTCTCGGCGCTAGGCAAAAGCGAAACCACCGAGACGTGCTTCTAGCTATAAATATATTATATAATTGTATTTTAAATTAAAATATTTTATGTTAAGTGCAGAGGAAATTATTATCTGAATAAATAATGTTACATTGTAATTTTGGTTTATTTAAAATAATAATTTTAATTTCAATCGTCCTTATCTATAATTTGTTATTTTATTTTATTTTATTTTATTTTATTTTATTTTATTTATTTGGAAAATTTACAGTTTACAGTTTATTAGATTGATAGTAAAAAAAATATAATTATGTTAAGTAAACCATTAATAATTTTCACATATAGGTAAAAAAAGAAAAGCTCAAACATTTAAAATAAGAAACAAAAATGATAATAGAGTAAGTAGAGTAAGTAATATATAATAAATGGTTTTTAGTTAACACGCTATTAGAACCAAAACTTATTTATAGATATGTAGTTAAATTATATCAGCTTTTAGCATTCAGTGTAAAAGATAAACGAGTATCTATGTAAAATTGATAATGACAAAGATCAATCCGTATGTTGATTACTTAAAACAGAAATTGAAAACAAATCTAAAGAATGCTATTTGAAACCTATACTTTATCTATCCGTGCTCTCTGCTATGTCGTATTTACAGTCCTACTAATAACTAAAATGTCTTATCTATGGATATTGTAATCACATTACAAAATTTATCTAACATTTTTTTTAAATATCTGCTGTCAATATCAAGGTTTGGAAATATGTATGTAAATATTTTATTTAATATATATCATTTATACCTACATATGTATTATGGAGTAGTGATGATGGGAATTTAGGTTTAGAATAAAAAGCTTCAGTTATGTATTCATTGATAATTATACTTCAACTTTATTAATAGCTTTAGAAATCGTTCAGAATGAAGACAATAATATGATATGAACAATAATAATCATAATAATATAATTAATCTATTACTACTTATATAGCTGTATTTTCACTTATGTATAAGTATATACAATTTTAGGACTACTTAACGTATTTTTTTTAATAAAATAAAAGAAAACTTTAAAGACCGAGACAAAACTTAAATATATTTCCTACATTATCAAAGTTTTTATTTATAAAAATTTGGCTTATATATTTTTTTTGAATTTCAAACTCGTTCATTTTAACAAAAAAGAGATTGAAATTCATTTTCACAAACATTTTATTCGATCAAAATAATATTACAATGTATGTTTGAATCTATACATATTTAAAATTCACATGATATTGTTTTTACTTTATTTGGTATTTGATCAAATAAAATATGTTTATATAAATTAGATGTTATTTTTTGTTTGCTTTAATAAAACAACATTTAAATTGTTAAACAGTGTTATAAATACAAAATTGATTTAATCATTGCGTTTTAATGATCGGATCTTGCTATTGTGAAAAATTCAAAAATTTGGGTCAGAAATAATTGCGTAATTTGAATATGAATTGAAATAAATTTCACAAGAAAAAACGATAGGTGTATTTTAACATTTCGTATTAGAGAATTGAAGTTTAATTTATATTCAATTTGCATAGGTAATTCCATATAATTGTTTTACAAGTGCGAATTATGTTTTTAAAATTCTGTCCACTTCACAATTTCGATGGTATGAACCAGATACTTTATATATATATATATATATATATATATATATATATATATATATATATATATATATATATATATATATATATATATATATATATACATATATATAGAAACTATACTTAAAAATGATTCTTAGTTATCTAAATCAAAATTCTTTAAACAGAGTATTCGTTGATCAATAAACTTTTTACTGTATTTTCCATACCACGATAAATAATGGTAGAAGTCGTCTAAATTTATATTACTTTTAATAAATTACAGTTTGCAAGGAATGTGGTTCCTCTTAATTATTTCTTACAACAATTGAATCTAAAATTATCAACTATAAATCTACTTATCAATTATTTTTCAACAAAAATGCGAAGAAACATAACGTTCCGAATATGTTCAAGAAATAAATTGAAATTTATGTCAATAACCGCGATTGTAATCTGTCTATTGTGAAATGGATATCTGGTATATTTTCTTATATTTCAATAATATGAGGTAGAACGGCAAAGAAAACTTTATATAGAATATATGGATGCAAATACACGAGAATATTATATTCAATCCGTGAAGTTGCTATGAATGTGAAGGCAACTTTATCATACCGGAATTGTAACATTTATATTTTATGATAACAATATATTTTATATGTGTGATTCGGCATTAATATGATCAACATGCTTTTTTTATTATATTTGTGTGAACATTTCAATTGAAAATTCTACAGAAAATACGTATGTACTTTGTATATATTTTTTAGAAGTTTTTGGCTTCACAATATTTGGTATATACAATATGACGACATTTTGTATCAATAATATTATAATTTTTTTAAATGTGATTTGATGAAAAATGCACTTTGTTTAAAAAAATGTAATAATAGATCAAGTACTTTTTATTATGATTATATTATATATACCGCTTGACATTTTTTGAATAGCTCTTGTTGTGCTAAAACTTTTCATGTACTGAAATTAAATAAACAGTGTTCTGTAACATACACAAAAAAGATAATTTAGTGATAATTCTATTATAATCCAATCATAAAAGAAACCGTACAAACAATGTTTAAATATAAAATTTTATGTATATGATTTTTGACCTGTTGCAGGAAGAATCTTAAACGCTATGGATATGCTTGTTAATTAATTTACAATTACTTTACTCTGCTATTTTTTCACTTAACAGCAAGTTAGCACAAAGATAATTTGAATATTTGGTATTTATTATATGGACAAAATTTAAAATGAATCTCATATTTATATTTAATTTACACATGTATGACTACAGAGATCTGAAATACTTTTAATCGACGAGGTGGTTTGCAATGGAGTTTAATGGAGATTGGTTTTTTTTTTTAATTATATTTTAAATGTCGGTAATTTTATAATTCAATTATTTATAAGATGCGAATTTTCCACAATATAATTATATTTACAAGAAAATGGTTAATTGAGATACATAGTGACTAGGCAGTCTTTTCATAGTTAGTGCATAAAATCAGAAAAAACGTGCAAAAATGATTAGAAATAAAATAAAATAAAACAACATTTTTCTAATTTCATGAGGCAAAATATTTATTTCTAATAATTAAAAAAAACATAATAAAATATTGGTAAAAAGCATAAAATAAACTTCAAGTATCAGTGAGGAAATATTATAAAACAATTTTAACAAATAATGATAATAAAATAATTACAATATTTAGAAAAAAATACTAAAACTGAAATGCCCATAATTAAAAAGAATATTTTTTCGACTATTCTATCGTAGATACATACAATTACATTTGCGAACTGATAATACATATTTAACCGATAAAATTTAAAATAAAACAATCACATTTTTTAACTCATTAAAAATATACTGGGGTTCAATTTTTTCGATGAACGATTGCACTTGTTTACTTAGCGTTATATAAAAGTTACACTTATTTTAGAGGCAAAATTCATAATAATACAATATATATGTATGTATGTAATGATACGGTGCTAACAAGAAAATCACCTTTGATTTTTTTTTTATAATAATTAAACAAAGTCTTTGGCCGACACATCTGTAACACTGCATTAACATTTATTGTTTCCAATTAATTTAATGAACAGCGATCATTGTTTTAAATACTTACTTTAAAACTTCAACAAGAGTCTTTTAAAAACACTTCTTGTAAGAAAATAGATTAACGATAAGCAACTGAGATTGATTTAATTGAAGAAAATACTGAGAGTAATCATTTTATATAATTTCTTCAATTTTTTTTTTAATTCACTTCACTATTTTTCTTAAAATACATTCACAGGCTGTCAATTGTGTACACATTCGTTTGTTATTCAACATGTATTCCTGATCATTTTCAATCAAAATATTATATTATTTTTCCTAATCTCGTTATGTACCTTCGTAAAAATGCAATATTATATAAAATACTGGCAGTTTTCTACTTCTAAAATATTTACAATTTTTTTTAAGTCTAAATTGAGATTTCCGATCTTTGATTTTTATTTGAAAATAACTACTTATAATCATTCTAACGACATTTAACTGACAAGATTCCGACAATCGTCTCGTTCGCGGAATTATGTACTATAATTCATAATATATAAGCTTAAGGGTAAAGCGATTACTATTTATTTTTATCAGTACGTATCTGTGGGAAGTATCCATTCGCTAATCTAAAGATAGTAATTTTAAAACAAAAACAAATCTCTTTGATATTTTAACTAGATTTTCCTAGATTTTAAAAACTACTCTTTTAAAAATTCACAGTTTTTAGAACGTCAACGGGTGCACTGTTAATACTCCCATCTATCTGCGTCCACTTCCATTTTTATGTTTTCCTCATGAGGCAAGTCTGAAGGCGTCAAGGTGGGTGCCATCACTGGTGTGCTCGGAGGGGAGATGGCTGGTGGTGATGACCTCGTTGAAGGTGCACCTTCGCCACCATCTCCTTCCGTGTCAGCTTCCGCTGGTTCGATTCGCACAGTCCTTTCTGCAGCTCGTCTTCCATAGTCTTCGGTTTGCATGACGCAGACACCGTTGATGATGACTTCATCAGGATTCGGCGGACGATCTTTGTCGTCTTGCCAGTCAGGATTCACCCACTGAGGAGCTACTGGTTTGCGTCTGTTTGAGCGCCCACCCTGAGGTGCTGCTCGAGGAGTTTCCGTTTTACTTTCCCCCTCGACGTCTCCTTCTGCATCAACGTCTCCCTCTACAAAACTTCTTTCGTCCAACGAATCCTCTGATCCGACATTACTTTCAACATCGTCATCTTCAAAATCATCTCCATCAGGTTCTCGCTTCAACGGCATACTGAGATCTAAACCACTCATCTGCTCTTTGACTGCACCGAGCGCTAATTCAGCATCACTGGTAGGCAGCAAGCCTCGACCCAAAAGTGCCGCTAAGTTGGAATTAGCAGCAAAGTATGGCGGATAAGGTAGCGGAACGCCAGCAAGACCCAATCGTTCCTTTTGCAATTCTAAAAGTCGTTGATTGAGCAATAGGCGGAATTGAACGGGATCGAACGGCGCTTGTCCACCAGATTGGTCACGGGCTGGCAGATCTCCCGTACCTCCATGAGGCACTTGTTGTTTCAAGCGCATTCGATGATTGTGAAACCAATTTGTTATGGTTCTAGTGGATAATCCGAGTTCAGTTGCGAGGAACTCTATCGTCGCCATGTTAGGATAAGGATCTAGGGCGAACGCCAATCGAAGCGCTTCCTTTTGCTCTTCGCTGAATAGAACTCGTTGTTTCTTCGCCGAAGGAGGTCCACCAGGATGAGGACTTGGTGATGTTGAGTGATAAAATTCAGCCGTATCATTCGAAGATGTGTCCGAACTGTTATCTTGTCCACCTGGACCTGTTGAGCGACGTCGTTTGTTGGCTTCTCGTCTTTCGTTTTTGAGCGCTTGCAATCTATCAATGTTGTGCGCATCACTAAGCCACAGCTGCATTCTGATGAAGGGCTCCCTACCTTTTATACTGAGCATGTGCCACGGTTTCGGCTTGGAGAGAAGTTCGCTGACTGAACCTTGCGACAGTCCGAGAACAGCTTCGCCGAAAATTTTTTGTCCTATGTTGTTTGCTAAAAGAGCTTCTTTGATTTTTGTCGTTATGGTTTGCGTATCAAGGTCTTGGGTGAGAGCCGCCATTTCATAAACACTAGGTGATATGTGTTGGTGAAGGGCGCGCATGACGGATCCTTGATGAGGAGGGAGCGGTGATGGCTGCGGCGGTAGGGGAGGCAGAGGTGGCTTTCCAACTTTCATTTCCTGCTGCATTGGCATACCACCGAGTGGAGGGAATCCTCCTGGTCCTAGGAGAAGTGGTGGAGGACCGCCACCCAACATTGCCTGTTGTTCCTGTTGCATCTTGCTCAGCAGTTGGGATGCATCCGACATCATCTTTTGGGTGGGTTGCATCGGTTTGCTCAGATTGGCGGGGCATTCTGAAAAAGGTGAAATAATTTTTTAGTATGTTTATATAAATCAGTTATTATTTTTAAACGAGAGTAGATTTCTACTTACGAGGTATACCTCCATAGCTTCCAGTTCTCATTAGTTTCTCTGGAGCTATTTTATATTGTGATGCGACCAATTTATGGACTGCGTTATCATCTTCTAAGAACATTTTCATCCTTATGAATGGTTCTCTGCCTTTTTGGGTTAGCATGTGCCATGGTTTCGGCCGCGCTAGTAAGTCGCTCACAGATCCTTGCGATAAACCTAATACGGATTCACCAAACAATCTTTGGCTTATGGAATACTGGCTGAGTGATTCTTTCACCCTTCTCACAATGTCTTCAGTGTTTAAATTATTAAAGAGATCAAATTGTTGTTGAGTGATTGGAGGTAGCACGGCTTTCAACGGCCGCTGTGAAGGACTGTGATGCGAAGGATTGGGCGGTTGAGAAATCAGGCTGTTTGTGATTGAAGCCATTCGCTGAAGTGGACTCGCAGCAGCTGCACTGGAAAATTCCTCTCCTGGAGTTATCGCAGGTGGAAGTATACTGTTTCCCAAAGGACTAGACGCCGAAGAACCAGTGGAGGGTTGAGATCCAGGTTCCAATTTTGGCCTTACCAAACTGAAAGCACTGCCCGCGTGCCGGATAGCCTCTTCGGCGTCCATCGCCTTCTCCTTCTCAGTGTCGGAAACACCGTTAAGTTTAATCATTTTGTCTTTGGGCAGAGATAAGTCTTGAACCGCCTGTGGCTGTGCCGTTCCTCCATTGATATGTGGGTTTTGGTGCTGGTGCTGCATAGCCAGAAGTCCTGGGAATCCGGTCATTCCTGGCACAGGAACACCAGGCATGGGAACACCGCTCTGCTGCAGTTTCGCCAACTCTCGATGGTAAGCTTCAAGGGCCATGCGGATGTTGTCATCTGGAGGACGTTCTAGATGTGGTGGACCACCGCTAATGTATTGAGGGAAGAAAAAACTGCAAATTAGCTCTAGTTTGCTGTCCTCAGTTCAAGTAAAATATCATAAGCATCATATTTGTAAATAAAAAACTTAAACTAGAAGGGGGGCATTTCGAATGAAAAAATTAAACTCTTGAAACACTCTACGAAGAGATTTGAATTTGATAGATTATTAATAAATAATTCAAGCATTGATGTTATACCTTGGAAAACCTTCACGCGGTTGTCGCATGTCCTCCATTCTTCTACCCATAAGTTTCGCTAATTCTTCTTGATATATTCTCACCACTTTTTCTTGAGGAATATCATCATTTTCATACTTTTTGAGCCTCCTATTTTGACTTGAATCCTATTAAAATTTAAATCAATTAATATTCATTTCACAACAAATGAAGAACATGTATTAGAAGAAAATATGTATGAGACGCCATTTTGAGATTCGTATCGCTAAAATGGCGACATTTGAAAGCGTTCTTTTTAGATTTTGAATATTAAATACCTTATTTGAAAACGGTGAGAGACAAGGACCATGTGGAGATTTGGAATCGTCGTTGCTTCGAGAGTCTTCAGTCGGTGCTGGAGTTCTCAACAGATGTGAAGCTTCAGACAATAAATGCGCCAGGCGTTCTTCACCTCCCTCGCCAGGCTCTACTCGGCCGAAAGGAGTCAAACCACCTTCTTTACCAGCTGAAAATAAATAAAAACAAAATTGTAGAAACAAAGCTTGCATCAAACATCGAATCTCGAGAAACACTCAACTAACAAGTAAGGGGACTCGTTCGGACGACGAGTGTGTGGAACAATATGTGTATATGTAAGTAATATAATATTATGCTGAGAACTCAGATTCAAATTAATTCACGGAGACTGACAGAGTCGAGATTATTGCCTCTCGGCTTAATAATTCAACGGAGTGCATCCGCCCCCGCCCCATTGTTTTGTGTCCAATGTCGCAAAAACCGAAATAGATTCGGCAAGTGCAATGTGAGGTCGATGGCTGATCTTCGAGCCGAGGAGCTCGGCGTCATTTTAAATCTCAAATGCGAAATTTCGCAAACGTTGAAAGATTTTCGCGCTGAAGAATCTGCGCGAAAATATCCCAACCGGTTGACGTGCGCCAACCGAAAACCCAAGAATGATCTAATTCAATACGCCTTTCGCCATTATATAAATACGCCTTTATGTTGTCTTGTAATTTATTTATTTTATTTTTTGTATATTCATGATTTGTTTTCTACAAGTTTGTATATTTATACACACACACACACACATACATACATACAGATGTACCAACAGTTTGGGTGCGATTGCGAGGTAACATTTCAGGTGGCTTTTTGTGAACGTTTTACGTTTCACGTTTCAGCAATTATCAAATATGAATTTTCGTCTATGGCGGCGCATTCTCTTGATAGAAAATATTACCTGTCTACGTAATGGATCGGGTGAATGATTGACAGAATGAATGACCGACGTTCCGTTAACACGCAAACTCCCCACCGAATCTACAATACGTATAACATTACACTTTTGTATACACGTATACGTGTGTGTGTGTGTATGTGTGTTTTTTTAACCGCATTATCCCAAAATTAAAATAAAAAAAGGTATAAAGGAATTCAGATGCTACTGAACGAGGTCGAATCGAATTATACGGGGGTTAAATCCATCGGAAAGAGAATGTCTATATAATTCCGTGCGGTGTATTTGATATTAAATTGAACCATTCACCGTGTATGTGTTACTAATATAAATATTAGTAAACATACATTGAAGTCTTCTAAATAATACTGGGATTTTTATTTTATTAAATACGTCATCGTGTGTGATAATAATGATCTGAGGAAAATATAAGCGCGGTGGCGCGATTAGCAATAACTTGAGCAATGTACGTCATATGGTGACAGAAATGTTTTTATTTTATTTATCTTTACTGACGTAACGTATGCACATTTACCGGAAACATAATTAAGATATGTGCAACTTGGAAATAAAATTTAAAAAAATAATCTATATTACTATAATTCATCATTGTCGATATTTGAAAAAAATACAATGTATCAAAGTTACGAACCTATTTTTATGACAAAAAAAGCAAAAATATTTGTTCAATTTTAAGAAAGTATTCATCATTATCATTCACAGCCGTTCACCATCTACTGCTGGATGAAGGCCTCTCCAACACGTTTCCATTCGTCTCTCTTACATCTCATTCGATACATTTTTCTGATTCCATCCACCATGTGCCCTTCCTTGCACCCTTTTAAAATCTCTCGGGTACCATTCGAGCACTTCTTTCGTTCATATATCATCCATTCTTCTAGCTGCGTGACCCACCCCATTGTCGCTTCAATCTATTCACTCTCTCCTCATGCCCACGTATTCTGTTTTATATCTTGTTATGCCAAGCACACAGCGTTCCATACTTCAAGAAATTATTAGAAGTAGTTAAATAAAAGAATAGCATCTTGTTAATGGATAGCCGGTTATAACTGAAGAAATTTTGTCGGAAAATTATGTGTAAAATTAATGTATTCAGAAAAACTATGAATAAGAGTTGAAAATTAACTATTGAAAATATGAATAAGAGTTGATTTTATTAAATAGAATTTAGATTTTTTAAATTTTAAATGTGGTGTATGGAAAGTATTTTTATTTGATGATTTTTGTATGAATTTATTACTCTTAGCAGGACGATGGTAAAAACACGATCAAAGGTGGGGCACAGGACGCGTACGTGGACTCTAGCCGTGAGAGGTGTAATTTTATGTCATTGCCAATTCGTACGATCTTAAGTTTCTCCTACATTTCTTCAAATATGGGAATCATAGTTATCGATCACTTTTAAGCCTATGTATGTCAATACAAGGATATAATATCACCGAAAGCACTACAGGGGGTGAAGCTCACGCAGGGACGCGGCGGTACAGATTTGGCGTACTTCTCTGTGTCTTAATAGGTATATATTTTGAAAGTTTGAATTGTAGTCCTATACAGCTAAGGATCAAATTAGGTAGGTTTCTATATATAAATGTATACGAAGTCGTGAAGTGTCAAGTCGGTAGGTTTTGACGGATCCGCTCGCGTATTTACCGTGAGTGGGTGAAATTTTCGACGTTTCCGGTTAATTTTCGTCGCGTTCCATTTCGAAAAATTGCAACGGTTGTCGCTTCGATAATACCTGGCAGACATGGAATGATCGAAGTTTCAGCTTTCGTAGATGTAAAAAGTTTGGTCACGGTGGTGATCCGCGGGCCGGGGACCTCAATCAGCCAGAAACCCGATTATTTCCAAACACGCGATTTCAATCATTATTTTTCTTCGTCGGGACCCAACTTCACACGAAACTATGTATTTTATTATACGTATATGCATCCCATACACACACATAACTATGTAGTATACTATATATCGTCGTGTTTACGTGTGCCGGTTAGAAAGAAATTTGCATAAATCAATATCGTTCACGAGAAGGACATTACTTATACGCTAGTGTGTAGTAGAATTAAATACTTTACACCGAACCGAATACGTACGTGTGTATTTTTACAAATGTGTGTATTTGAGTCGTTTCTTTTGATAGTGGAATAATTCTGCCTGCATGTGTGTATGCATGGAGACAATATGCTTTTATTTTAGTACAGTCGATGACCTGGCAGAATTTTAATAACTTTCATTTGAAAGCTTTATGTCTGCTTGTTGATTTAACGAATGAGATAAAAAGTACATAGATATGAATATGCTACAGTCCAAGCTCTTTCATGAATATGCTAGTTTGTTCACGCACTTCTTAGGCATAAGTTTAAGTATTCTCAATTGTTTGTCCCATCCTCTATGTATCCTGCGATGTAATATTTTTAATATTAGCACAAAGGAAATGTTGTAATGTGGCTTCTATAGGATGTCCCTTTTAAATACTTGGCGTTTTGATATCTCAAAGCTTGAAAGTTTTGATAGCTAAAAGTTTCACGAGACAGTTAGTGAGTCCTTTGATTGTTAACTCTTAAACTAAAACCGCAAACTAGTATGTTCATGAACGAACTAGAGCACTTGGAGTGTAATATACATACATACATATATACTATCCAAAGTAAAAAGTAGATGGATATGTATGCATATAATTTATCCATTGGATTTTTTTATATCTATTATTATGTATTAAATATTCTACATATATAATAAAAGGGACGTTTTGAGCGAAACGGTGACTTTGAACTCTAGTTAATCACTCAAAACTTATCATAGCCGATTAAAATAAAGTTCAATACGTGAATTTTAGGCGTTTATTTTTTAAATAGCAAAAATGTCGGAGCTTTTCTTAAAAGAAAAAGATATATGAAAAAAATTCACTTTTTCGAAAATTTTAACGAGGTATATCGATTGGTTGGAGACACAGTCCAAATCCGAAATTCTAAAATTCCTAATGTACATACTTATGTCATATTAAAATAGTTGAAAGTATGTTTGAAAAGTTTTATAGTACTGTGAAGTGAAGGGAGTTGAAGAATTTTATTGATATTCTCATATGCAAGTCGAACAGCAATCACGACAGGTGCTTAATATTATACATATATGTAGAATCAGACTAGCGCTAAAGATTCTGAAAATATATTGGCGTATATGTATGCATGGAATATAATATGAAATGTAGAAAAATATTCCTTTAATTTTAAATCTATGTAATCAGAAAAGTTTGAAGTGCTGTTTACTGAAATATATTGATTGAATGTTATAAAAATTGAGATTTTGATACGTTTAGGACTAAAGACATTACCCAATTTACTTAAAATGTGGTAGGAGTTATTTTGTGATAAAATGATTGCATAAATACGTACATATATGTGGTTGTAAACAGATTAACTTGATTGTTCTGGAAAGTGCACTTATTCTATTCTCAAAATAAACATGTAATATATGATGATAATAAATATCGGCGATTTCACATATAGTGGGTAATATATTGCAATGTTTCGTTACTGGGACACTTTTCCGTCGTTGCACTCTCGTTTCGACGGACAATAGTCGCATTTAGCGGATTCTGCACAAATATTTGGCACCGATTACAGAAGAGGTCGACGAACGTTTAAGATGTCCTCTTGGCCGTCCACCTCCCCCTCTATCTCCTCCCCATCAAATTAAATAGAAATGTATTACGTGTGTGAGCACCGTTCGGTTGGGTGTGCAAAGCTCTTAATTATCGCAACACATGTTTTGACAAGCGCTGGGCACTTGGGTTACTCGACAACGACATCGATGCCAATTAACATTTCGTTCCTAAAATATTAGTTAGTCAGAATCGTGCGCATTTCGACTAATACGCGCTTTGAACAGGCGCGGCAATAAAACGGGACGATTACATTTTCACATTTTGTTCCACTCAATCAATCCAATCAAAAAATCATTCTAAATGCTATAAACTGTATATGTGTTTAAATTGAAAACATTAATAATAAATTTAAATTTTTATATATTAAAAAAAAAAAATCACGTTCAAAGCGCGCAATATGTTCCGTTCATACATCGTGCACTCTTTGCAGAAGTAGAATACGTGTCAAAATGGAGGTCACCTTGAAAGTTGTGGCTTATAAAAGTGTGATGTAATTTATATTGTTGAAATAAAATGCATTAAATAATACAAAAATGTAAAATTAATAAAGTTATCTTGATTTTATTGGGTATTTGTTGATATTTTTGCCGCACCCTATGCCTACGTGCTAGACAGGAAATAACCAATAATATTTTATTAGTAAATATTTCCAATGGCGAATTCTTTTACGTTAAAATTCGAACTCTATTATAGACTTACAAAAAAGCTATTACGGAAAGAATTTGTAAGGCTTCGGCCACAAAATAGGAAGGGGGTTTCACAGTGTCGTACCTATCGGCTTTGATTCGATGGTATCGCCTCGAGTTATTTGTTTTATTTGCGTGTCTCATGCATTAAGGTCCGACATTCACCCCCATAAGGTGACGCATAAGCAAACCTCCCCACGAGCTTCTTAAGTGGGCTGGGAGGAAGGGGGTGGGTATATCAGAATTGATATTAATTACTAGGGAGCGAGTGAGGGGTCAGCGTCGAATTTGATTCTCATTAGTCGGAGAAAGTTCAACTTTTCGACCGCAAAACTGTATAGTTCGGCACCGAAGAGCAAATTCGAAATACATTTATGAGGCAGGAAGTTGGATCCGGTCGAGGTGTCTGCACTACAAGTCACTAACGAGGGTTCGAACTGACCTCTCGGAACCGCTTAAGCTTCGGACTTATCGCTTTGACCGGATAACATTAACAATTTGTCTATGGGCAGACCCGCCAGACCGCATTCGTAAATAATACAATTGAATACTGCACCCCCTAGCTACGAATCTTCGATGGATTTTCCGGAAAGCGTAAATAAAATTTTATTATTTCCGGGATTAAAACTGATAAATCAACCTTAATATAGCGCGACAAAGATTTTAAGTCGTGTATTAAACTAAAAAAGAACAAGAGTCCCAAAATACTAGTAAACTTGCCGCCATACTTTAAAATATTTTAACATACTATTTTAACTTCTTGACAATTTTTTATTATTTTTATTACTATTTTAACTTCTTGAAAGATTTTTATCAAAAAGTTTATCTAAATAGCAGTTGATATAAGAAATTTAGATTCACGTTAATGAAAGCGGGTAATTTTTTCCTTTGAAAATCATCATGAACAAGATTTTCACTATACATATTTTATTTCATAAAACACGAACTAGAGCTTTTACAGATCGCTCCAAAGCGACGAGTGCACTTAAACAGATACAATATGTACAATCAATATACATAAGCATTTTAAACAATGCGAATTCACACAAAAATCCACAGTGACATCTATGGAAAAAATTTTGCGGCATTTTATAATCAAATTGGCGAACTTCAAGACGCTGAATAACTTGAGATTAGCAAGAGATATAGGAAAGGAACCATTTCAATGAAAATCAGAGAAATTGGCAAACTCTTGATAAGAAACAATTGACCTGGAGTCACAAACCAAGGTCTAGCCTCGAACCTGTGACCACTCAGTTCGAAAGCATAATATGCTAACCAATAGTTCACGCCGTTGTATTAATTTAAAACCTACCTAATATAATAAGTAATACACGAATTCGTGGAATAATAAAACCTGAAGATGTGCATGGAATCTGAATTGACTTAAAATATTGTACGTTACAAGCAAATTTGTCAAATCCAGAAGGATGAGATATTAAGTTTCATCTTGCAAGACAAATATAGCTCAGAACAATTTTCCTCATGATGAGGTGTTTCGAATGGAATTTAGTAACACAGTATAGAAGTAGATTATTGGATGAATAGTTTGAATTAAGAACAGGGTGAAGCTTTGAATTTTTTTTTATATAAGGTAGAATCGAGTTAAAATGAACTTTGAATGGAGCTCAAAATTTTAAAAATGCATGTATGTAGACGATATAGCTCGGGTCACCTGTTTGAGAGGAAACCGTTTCAAACCCTAGCTATTCTTTTGCCCTTGTATGTAGTCTATTATTTTTGAACAATCGTAGTTCTTCAAATATGAATGAAAGAGTGTGTTTTTTTCTTTGAGAGGGTCTTTGTCGATGTTATGACTGGCGGAAGGAGGTGTGGGTGAGATTATGGATGTTGGCCAGCTGGTGGTGAGGATGGGGTGGGCCATGGTGGTGGTCGACCGCACATTTGCGTCTCCCGGCCATATTCCGGTGGCCCCTGCCGGCTATCAATTGGCCATTGTCTCTGTTACAGATTTATAATTCTTTGTTCCGCCAGCAGGGTGTCCTGTCGCCCTCTCCTCCCCAGGACGACCACGATTTTTGTATTGTAAAAGATTTTTTCAACCCTTTCGGCAACAATGCTGCTGGATAGAAACCTCAACCCGAATTGATTTTACATTGTAAAGCATACCTGCACCGAACATGATCTCTCGATATACAATCGAACATCAGGAAACATAGTATTGTATTGGAATCAAAATTTGCGCAAACGCTACCAATGATTCAAAGCACACTTTTATATACATACTCGATGAGTAATCAATTAGAACAAAAGTAAATAAGCTATCGAAGTAGCAAAACATTTCAAATTTTAAGAAAGCTTTGTTTGAATTTATTTAAAGCGCAATCAACAAGTGTCTACGACATTTCAAAGGTTAAAAGTTCAAACATTTACAACGTATATTGACAGTTACTAATGTTTATGTACGCTGCCCACACGTCCTATGTACATATACATACATATTTAAGTCTCGACAGTCCTTTATTTCAATTATTTGTCATGTAGATTTATTTATTTTCTAAAATTGCCCTTTTGTTCTTTATTTTTCTAATATCGACTATCTTTAAAATAAAAATATTAACGCTGAAATATTTAAAGATGTAATTCATAAATATTATTAAACTTATATTGATTATTTTAATAACTCCTATGGTCCTATTATGATAAATCCTTTTGTGGACGAATATTTGTTTATTTCTAGTCACTGGTCCTTAAATATACTAATTATTCGAAGCAGTTCGTTGTATTAAAAGTTATGTCACAAATGAAAGGATCGAAGAATGGTGACAAAATGACAAATATACTAAGTGGGTTGAAAGTTTTGAATATTTTACAGATAAAAAAGTTCCTTTCAAAAATATTTTAAAAATCGTTGAATTTTCCCTGGATCTAATGCCCAAATTTAAAAATTATTTTCATTCCTGAATAATATATGGACTAATGAAAAAACACATTAGACACCTTAGAAGCATGCATTTACATACACCAAATGCAACTTCGAAATAAGCTGTTTACATTTTTTTATTTTTTAAAGTATGCACCTGCCTCATTTAAAAAGTTCATTTGTGTGAAAAATATCTAAATTAATCTCATTAAAATTTCAAAAATGTGTAGTTAATATGATTGTTTCAAATTCTAAATTTTTATGTTATTATTTAATAATTCTTTTCAAGTTATTAACCGATTCTATATTTGTATTTGTAAATGTAGTTTCATTTATAAAGACCCACCCCCATTCATTAGAAAAGATGCGCAAAAGCTACGTTTAATACATGATCGTACCGTGCGCATATTTTCGTTGGAGTGGGGGTAGGTCGTTACAAAAGAAACGATTTTAGCTAAAATTGAAAACGAACAACAGCATTTGTATTTTTTTTTTTCGCTTTAACTTTAATTTCATGCACACTGATATCTTCCAGATAGACTTATTGTAAATGTTTATTTATATTAATATATGCAACCTTATTGTATATGTACATATATTGACGCTCATTGCTTTTGTATAGCTCTGACTTTTAGGCATATCAACACGCGAAATGATAATTATAAAAACTGCTTCCTGAGATAAGCCAGGCACTTGAAGCTACAGACGTATTTAGTTTCAAAATTTGCATTTGTTATAAAGGTTACGTTGTCATATGCGACAGTGACGCGCGGCGCACCACCCATCCGACAACCTTTTGTTCTGGCTCGACTTTTAACCCCTTGCAAGCGAGCTGACTCTACTTTTTTAAAATTTCATTTATTAAATATATGTGTTTGATGATAAAATAGCGGCGATACTGTGCTCCGAGCTCGGTTCCGGCGACAGTCCTTTCCTTTGGTCTGCATTGTGTTTTAACACCGTGCGCTCGCCCTCGTAAGTCACGACGACGGAAACCGCCGACATTCATTAAAAACTGTTATTATTTACTTTTTGTGAACGAGCAAACCGAAACCGAGAGGGGTGATGATGATATGCAGATAATAAACCAAAATAATAAAAAAAAAATCGTATATTTTTTACTTCCGCCGTGTAGGAGTATGGTGAAGATTTGTGACTGAAGTTTCAGCTTGTTTGAATCGAGTACTATGTTGTTTATATTTTTCCAATTAAAAAATCAATTAATATATAAATAGGAGATTTATACATTATGAGAGTTTTATGTTTATTTAAATTTAACGTTCATCTTAGGAGTCTAATTTAGTTTTATGCGCCGATTGTGAGAAATTGCCGGATCGTTTTTACTTCATTTTTTGGTTATGACTCCTCGAGACGAGCATCTTTTCTCCCCCTTATTTTCCTAGAGGACTTTTGATTAACGACTGCATCGCCGACAAAATATCAAATTATCGAATTTTCTAATTGGTTGCCTGCGATGTTTTTCCATGAAAATTTATTGAACAGGGTTTTCCAAGCGTGTATATTTTTATCCCCAATAAAGGAAAAACTTTCGAAAGACTGATTTGTTATTAAAATGAGAAGAATTTGAATGATTGCACGATTTTTAAACAACGATAATATGATAGAGTGTAGAAATTACAATTTATGTTAATGATATTTTCCGGCAATGCCATCGAAAACATCATTCTCGGTCTCATATTGCAGACGAAACTGCCTGAACCTTAATTGAGTTAGTATTGATATTCAAATTCTTGTGATTGATTTATTTCTGCTGTAGTTTGCGTGCTCGGTAGGAATTATTTAATCGATGGAATTCGTATCGTCGAAATCAGTGTTTTCGAAATGTGGGCGCCGCAAAATACAGCTTATTTATACGCAAACTTAATTTTAATTATATAATTTCCGCACACCGTTAACGTGACGGTAAAATAAATGCTTTATATGTATGCAAATATTGAAAACGGAAAATTTTCTCGATAAGGTGGAAAATATTCGAATCTGATTTCGATTTTATATCGTGTCGAAAGGATGGAAAATAAAATTAAAAAAAATTATTCGAAAGAGAGAGAATAGGTCACGGTAAATACTGTATGTTATGCTTCATCGGGGGTATATTAAGTTGGATATTTCCATCGAGGAATTCAGTACTGCAATGCTATTAAAATTTAAACAAAAGTGTAATTAAAAAGTCGTACATACACACATATACGTCGGCAAATATTAAAATGGGCGGAATGTTTATATTTCACAAAGGTCAGAAAAATTGCATTAATTGCACGAACTATGAAGTCGTGCTTCGATCGACGCCGAGAATTTGCACTTTTAAATTAGCAATTCCTTATACAAAATGGCCGCTATGAAATATAAAAGCGAACAAATTTCAAACTAATTAAACTTAAAACCGACTTACATAATATATGTTTGTACATATATGTACATATGTATGAATGTTAAACTTTTGTTTTTCCTCAAACCTTTAAAAAAATTGGAATCAAATTTAATAAAACTAAACCACACGTTTAAGCAAATACATAATATAAGAAAAGAAAATTTTAACATACATATATGTTTAGTGTACATAAGTCTAATATATGTATGTACTATTTTTTGAAATAATTATTTACGATTAGTCTGCATATTGATTGTTTACAGATGTAACAAGTTAAATAACCTTTTTTTTTAATGATACTTTCTTTGAGACATCGAATTAGATGAAAAATGATATTTCTCTAGGCTTTAAATAACTTTACCTTTAAAGAACTCTACCTAAAAACAATCTGCTTTAGGTCATCGACTTTTGAGAGTCTTTAATTAATATTATGTATTAGATGTATTATGAGCATTTGTAAGAATTGTAAATAGGTTTTTGAGCTGTTTTTTTTCTTATTATGCTGTACATTTAACATTAGAATAATATAATACTATGATTACTAACAAAATTAAATTAAAATTGTAAAATAGAAAATGATCAGTAGATCAGTAGCTATTAAAATAGATATAAGATGTATTGTGAACATAATTTAGTAATAATAAAAAGCATTTAAAAATCAAAATCAAACTTAAAAAAGTATTATTTCAACAAGTTGAATCGTTTTATGGTACAAAACAAATTTTATGAAAGGTTATGACTATATGTAGTAGACGGTAGAATTCTTTTGCTGTATATTACATACATATGTATATATGATGGAATATTTATTAAATTCCAAAAATGTACAAATGTAACATAGCTAATAACGAGTCCTCGACGTGGGCGGGGTAATGATACTCCCGTGCAATTTTTTCGCGGACAAATTGCGCACAATCCGTTTGCCGAGTATGCGATGATTGCGAGCCGAGTCTCTCGGTCGCAATTTTATTTATTATCAAATATATTTATGTGTCTGCACATAGTTTTATATAGGCGGGTTATTATAAAATGTCAGAATGCAGCATGGGTTTGCGGATGCCGGAATCTTTCGTCTAGTCAGGCGGGAGGGGGACTCGGCCAATTAGCCATCAACAGTTATTAAACGCTGCCACCGGGTGTACTGTTTGATTAATGACCTTATTATTGCGAGCCTCCACCGCCATAGAAAAATACTTCTGAAAAATATCTGACGATATGAATTCCATCGGCTTTTGTGCTCGGCCGCTTCGTGGGAAAGCGGCCTAGTCGGCTACTTGCAAGGGTAATGCTTCTGCGAACGAAAAAAACTTGAAAATTTGAAAATTGTTGCGAATTTGATGAATTAATCCTTCGATATATTGACACGAGTTTGGAGAAAAATTCTCAAAAATAAAATACAATTAATTCTTTGAGCGTTTTTGAAATCAAATCGTCTGATTTACATACATATAATCGTATATCCTATTTGGCTTCAAAGCTCTATATTTTATAGATTAGTTTACACGTCTATATATACAATACTATACGCATATTTTAGTCAAAAGACTGCTAAAGATTTTGAGAATTTTCGACAAATATTTAGACAACATTTGATATTGTTTATCAAAATATATGGCTTCCGTAAAATATTATTAATTTTATCGCCGTTTAGCGCCAAATGTCTGACTTTGTTATTATTTTGAAGAGCTTTAATAAGTTATTTAAAATATAAAAATATTCTTTTGATATATTGCAGTTATTGTAAAAAATCAAATGCAATTAGAAAAGCAAATCAAATCGATGATTTATGTCCACGTTTAATTTAATTTGGATTTGCGAATTTAAAGGCACGATTTAATTTGTTTTGTTTATGTATGGCAGATTTTGGAATTCTTATATCATCTATTGATATTTTTTATCAAAATATATGGCTTCCTTAAAATACTAATACTTTTATCACTGCTGCACCAAATTGTCTGACTTTATTAAATAATTGGTTTTAAAATATTTGTATGATTATTTTGAAGAGCTTAATAAGTTATTTAAAATCTAAAAATATTCGTTTGATATATTGCAATTATTGTATAAAATTAGATGCAATTAGAAAAGCAAATCAAATCGATGATTTATGTCCACGTTTAATTTAATTTGGATTTGCGAATTTAAAGGCACAATTTAATTTGTTTTGTGTATGTATGGTAGATTTTGGAAATCATCTACTTGTTTTTGTTTTGACTTCGATTCTATGTACAATTGTGTCACTTCAATAAGTAAAACTTTTGACTGATTTAGTTTGAAAATAATAAAATAATTGTGTGGCTTTGAATTGCGAGGGCTATACTTAAGAATAAAATAAAAGTTATGGATATTTAATTACAACGAAGAATGTCGACGTATCACACCGTAGTTATCTCGGCGTTATTATAAAAGAATAGTTCCATATCAACATCAACGGCAACTTTTTATTGTTGCCAAGTATTTAGTTGCTTTGAGGAAGGGAAAAAATACTACTCTCATGCATCAATTACAATTACGCTATAAAAGATGGGAATTTTCAAATTGTCAGGAAAATGGCTATCATTATTATTGGACGTCAGATTGAGTTTAATTGGCTACCTTTTTATTTATGCGATATAAAATGCCTGTTAAAGTTCGCCGACGAATAAAGTTTTGATTTGAGGTCGTCTTCTCGAGTGTATGGATTTTATATCGACCGAGTGTGCGCGGAGTGGTAATTGAATTGTTTCGTTACGTTTGAGATGCAGAGTGCACTTCGATTCGCGCGATTGCAACTGCTAACAGACGCCTCTGAGACGAGGGCACACATCTCTTGAACGAAATGCTGCAATTAATGAGTTGAAGAGATGTTGACAGATGGCTGCAGCTGTAAAATGCTGAGGATGTCCTCGTATGTCCTTCTCAGGCAGCCGTCAAGCTCGGTGTATATTTCAACGCGAACGTTCTATCATGTCGGCGAATTTCATGCCATGAAAACTTTGCCAATTGGAAAAGCCTTCGGCAATTATTTATTTTTAAATTTAAAATATAACATATCTAAATAGATTCTAGATAGATATTTAAAATCTTTTTTTTTGTAATTGTTTCACCCCTAAATATTTATGTATATTTCAAACTGTGAAACAGACCGAGTTATGACGTGTCCTATCTATGTAAATACACAAAATATATTGTAATTTGTATATAAAGTCTTCATAATATAATACAGAGAATCTAAAAAAGTAAATGATTAAATAATTGAATGTATTACTATTAAGAAACCATACGTGATGATATATTTAATAGTAAATTCATAATTGTAAATAGGTTTTCGAGCTCTTCTTCCTATTATGCTGTACATTGACATTAGAATAATATAATACTATGATTACTAACAATATTAAATTAAAATTGTAAAATAGAAAATGATCAGTAGATCAGTAGCTATTAAAATAGATATAAGATGTACTGTGAACATAATTTCGTAATAATAAAAAGCATTTAAAAATCAAAATCAATAGTAAATTTTAATCCTTAATTCAAGTGCACATATAGTTGGGCCGTTATATTTAAAAGTGACAGAAGTCCAATTTTTAGTTCCAAATACATTGTTATATAAATACTTAATTCACAAATTGTTATCACTTATTGTAATTCGGTTTGTCCAGAATCTCGGAAAATCAGAATAAACGTATTACAAGGCCACCAGTGTTTTAAATTTTGTTAAACGCAAACATTATATTTAATGTTTAAATATAGCGGCTCATATCTTGCTCACTGATCGTTTTTAATATAATGGTATTAAAACTTTTTGAATCCATCATATTGAAAATATCCTTCTGCTATTTATATTGAGTGTGAATTTAAAAACTTGAACTTTCTGTCAGCCTTTGACGTTTACTAATTTAGGAGTGATTGAATCAATAGCGATTTGTGCGAATTAAAAATATCTTCTGCCTACGAAGTATTTCAAATACGACACATAATTGATTTTGAAATATTGAAATGTCATATTCCGTACATTTTTTTAATGAATTGTGATTTGCAAAAATTAAACACGAACTTTTGCATACAGATTGTTTAAAAACCTTGAACTTATTACTTGTGGTTAGTACTATTATTACTAATCATAAAGATTACAATAGAATGATTTCATTTCAAAATAAAGTTTACATCCTATCATCGAGGAGTAATGAAATATATTTGACATTTCTGTATGTGGTACATTACTTGTGGTAAATTAGGCTGTGTGACTGTCTGCGATAACGCTCGCCGTACTCTAACAGTCGTTTCGATTCGACATATGTACGTCACAGTTAAAACACTGTCAGCAAAATGTACGAATATAATACGAACATAATAACATATCAACAAAAAAATTCTATATATACTGTTTGCTACCAATATTTCCTCTAGGGCAATAAGTCTCTGAGCATTTAGCGCCATCTATCGAAAATGTATTTAATTAATTAATTATTTTTTCTATTGATGTTTTATATTGTTTATATGTAGGTAGAGGTAGGTAATTTTAACCATTTTTTTCATATTAAACAATTGTATATAAATATTAAATTAAATATATTTAAAAGGTATTTGTAAAAAATACGACCGCGTGCGGAACACAGGGCCGACACATTATTTATTTTATTTTTTAATTAATAGCACAATATGCCATAACCCACACAATCATATTTCATCGGACGCAACACTAATATACTATATTGCAGTAGAATATCGTCCTAGTACCTAGTGTGTAGTATAAAAGTGTGACAAAAAAAATCATAAATTCGTATTTTATGTACAAAATGCATGTTCGTTTTTAGTGGTTTCCACATGCCAAATGAAGCAGTGGTCGGTTACATGTGACGGATGCGCATGTTAATAATAATAGTAGGCAGTGTTAATCGGAGAAGAAGAGCAATGGCAACAATGGCAATACATAGTGGTGTTCTTATTTTATATGTTATTAATTTTTTTTTGTGCAGCCGGCAGCCAGCAACAGTCGCTTGTTAGTCGAAGGCCGCGAACAGTGTATGAATAGAAGACAGGGGCCGGGGGGCGGGGCGGGGGGGGGGGTGTTAGATTAGAAGAATTAGAAGTAAGCGCAATAAAGATGGGCAGGGCAGGGCGGCCGCTCCCGAAACTCTACAGATAACGTCGGCAGGCGGCGGTAGCTGAATTTTTAGGGGGTGGATGGGTGGTGGTGGTTGGTGGGGTGGTTGGTGGGTGGCGGGTGGAGGCGCCCAGCTTTATCTCGAGTTTCGGAAGCGGCCGTCAGCGCGCCTCCTACCTTTCTTCGGGATCAGGGACTTGAGCATCATCACGGCTCCGTCGTCGCACGCCCACGCGTGCATCTTCCTGTAGCTGTCTCTGCCCTTCTCCGTCAGCTTGTCCCAAGGTTTGGGCTTCGACAGCAGCTCGGAGACGGTGCCCTGAGACAGTCCCAGCACGTACTTGGCGAACAGCCTCTGCCCTATGTTGTGCACGCTGAGCAGCTCGCGAACCCGCCGCGAGATGTGCAACGTGTCCAGGGCTTGGGTCGCGTACCTATCCATGTTGTACCGGAGCATCTCTTGTAGCCGAGCCTCCATAGGATCTCCCTTTGGGATGAGAGAGTCTCCTAGCCGGCCGACGAGAGCTCCCGGAGGCAGGGGACCCGGATCATCGGCGAATCTGAACGGGCTGCGAAGCTCGTCGAATCTGAACGGGCTCCCGTGGTTGTGGTTGAGGTGTGTGGTGTTGTTGTTGGTGGGTGGTGATCCACTCGCCTCCTCTCCGCCGCCTGCAACCAACCAACACGGCTACTGCAACTGTCCCGGGCTGGGGATATTGTGGGGTGGTGGTGGGGAAGGGAGGGTTACGACAAAATAATAAAAAAAAAAGAAAGAAAACAAAAACTCAATCTTGACCAATCGCTATCGAGTACCGCCGCGAGCCGCAAACCACCCTACCTACCGCGAGCCCAAAGCATGCACAGATAAGCGGGGTGATCAACTACTTCATGGATGATGGAAATGTCATGATTGTATAAGACTGCGGGGGTGTCGACCCACTATGGGGTCGATCTACCGCACTGGCCAATGTCAGCCTGCATAAGGACAAAGTGCACATGCAATGTACATACATACATACATACATGAGTACATATGTAATAGGGAAACTAGAGCAGTGAGAAGTGACAAGGTTGAATAGGACCCCGAGCAAAAGCCTTCAAAGGAAGACTTTTGAAAAGGGTCCTCCTCGATGAGTACAATCCTCACCGCATAAACAGATCTGTTTCAAATGAATTCAGGAAACCGTTAACTACGTAAAGAAACAGCTCTGCAAAAAGGATCAAAACCACATCGGCAACATTTTGACAATTGTTTATTATTTGTACAATTTAAAAGCACTGTGATTAAACTTGCTTTACAACGTACAAAAGCTGTCATTGTCAAAACATTACTCACATAATTCGGATCATTTTTTTTTCATTATAAGATCTGAGATCAAACAACTGAGAAGATATTTTTGTCGCTTCATTTGAAACAGATTGGAATATATGTATATATACATAAAAATCACTTTCATAATAAAAAACAATCACAGAATCGCTTGGATATGCTGCTCTGTGATGATTTTTATGTTCAATTTAAAATCACATTCATTCATTGCATGATCGTCACACAGTATTTGTAAGTACAGTAAGTCCCGATTTCACCGCGTGTTTTATTAAAATTAAGATGTAATGTAATAGAACAAAAATAAGGTATTTTTTTAATAGTTAGAAGTTTTGATAGAAAAAAATATTTTTAGAATTTTTTAAGTTGGTTTGTTATTTATGTTTGGGGTATGTATTCACACTTGGGCAAGAATGTAATATAATTTATTTTTTATGGAAATGGTATAAATGTAAAAGATATGAAGTGAATATAAGCCGGCCGCACACGCTTCGACTAGCTTCTTTCGCTACCACCTACCATTGCTAATTTATGTTTCGCAATCATGCGATTTGAGGAGGCACCGAGTACTATTTTTCCCAAGCGAAAGAAAATAAATAAATAAATGTTGCGGAATGGCCAATTTACGACTTGGTGCGCTGAATTAAACGAGACTTGCCGTAAAAATTAATATCCAACTGTAGGTAATTACCGCCTTTTGTTCTGGAGTAAGGAGAACCGGAGGTGAAGAAATAGAATACGATACGTCCGACCGCAGAAAGATATATTCATCCGAAGGACGTGAATTTATAGTTTCATAAAAATATTACACCTTCGGAAATAATTAGCGTGAAAGCTCCGATACAAACTAAATAAAATTCTAATGTAGGCTCGTGCGGGGAGGGTTGCGATTGAAAATGGATTTTGTGAAGCTGTCGCTTCCAGAACTTTTCTCATGCTCATTGTACACCGTTCGTTCAAAAGGATAACAATGCGTCATATTTGCATTGAAGAACAAGTTTATTTCAATATACATCTGTTGCGAGTGCATCGACTCAATAAATAAAATAGGACAAAACGATCGGGACCAGTGTTCTCTTTTTAAAATCAATGAAATGAAAATAGTGTAACGAACATGTGCTCTCAACACACACGTTCTATTTAAATTTAAAACAGTCAAAATTAAAGCGGATTCTGTTAGAAACTTGTTACTACCTATTGAGCGGCAGTAAATTCGACAATCCATGTTATACTTTCGAAAATATCTCACATGTACTATTTGGTATTGGTCAAAAATGTAAAAAAAATAACGACAAGGACCACGATGATTTGGATCAAAAAAACAAAACAAATAGATAAATATCACGTTCACAAAAAGACATTGAACATGCACATTTATGTTTTAGACATTTTTTTTTCAGGTAACATAACAATTTTGAATAAAATTTTCATCAACGATCGCGTCAATGTGACGATTATGACAATTGAATTTGATAAGTCGGGACAAGAATGATTCCTCAAAAATAATATATAGAAGTACTCCCCTCATCCAGCGAAGGAAATGAAAAATTAGAAGTTAAAGACACCATTTGATAGTAGTTATAATATGTATAAAATATATAGTCAAAGCTGGGAAAGCAGTGCGAGATGCAGTGACTATGGCGTCATGTACACAGGGAAGCTTTACTTGCCAGATCTCCTTTGCTTGATTATTTTAATAAAAAAATTGATGTTAATTCCATTCCTTTATATTAAATTAGTTGAAAAATTATTGTGAAATCTGGCAAATGATGAGGTGGAAAGTTTTGAATTGGTTTACACACCTGAGTCGCGTCGTTCACAGAGGCGCTCTCTCTCTACAGAATCTCGACTTGAGTCTTGATTCGTGTTTTGGGGTTGTTGTTGTAGTTGCTGCTGCTGCTGCTGCTGCTGCTGCTGCTGCTGCTGCTGCTGCTGCTGCTGCTGCTGCTGCTGCTGCTGCTGTAGCTGCTGCTGTGGCGGCTGTTGTGGGGGTAAGTTTGGCTGTTGCAACTGTTGCTGCAGGGGTTGTTGGGGTTGTTCCGTAGCCGCAGTAGCTTTCGATCTTTCGATCAGAATCTGTTGGAACTGTTTGTTCTCGGCGCCCGTCGACAATTCAACGGATCTCAGGATACTGGAAGATAAAACATCATTAAAAAATTAAACAGGAAGAAAAACAAGCGAAAAAAAGTACCACTTATGACGACAAGGGGTGGTTTTTGTGTCGGCGTGCGAACGTCCACCTCCCCTTGCACAGGATATATTAAAAAGTAAATATCGTGTAACACTTGGCGGCTTGTTTCCCAACATTAGCTAATCTCGCTTAAACACACACAAAAAAGGATCGGGACTGTAAAAAATGTATAAAAAAAGGCGAGAGTGTTTATATTAAAAATTAACATCCCCTTTTCAGGGGGGGTGAAGGCATTAAACCAATATCGACTCTTTTGCGTCCGACAATGTGGCGAACCGCACTGCGAAAAGCATTCCTCTTATTTTAATTTAAATTTAAAAGAAAATTCAATAAAAAACTTTAACAATCGCTGGCGCAATAAAACTAGCCTAATTGACAAAGAACCGTTTTAATTGATCGGGATGTCTTTACATATATTTTTTTTATTGACAACAATTTAAGTTTAATAAAAGATATGCTGCGATGAATTTTCGTCACAGGCTTTAATTATCATCGCTTATATCCCCAGAGAGCTTAATTGACGATCGTTCATTGACTGATGTAATAAGTACAGTCTCCGGAATTTAAAATACATAAACCTAAATCACATAATCAGGGGGTTGATGGTTTAAGATAAAAGATGGCTGCCTTTGAAATACAAGATGTTAAGCTTTTTCGAATGTGCGTGTGTATATACATAAATAATTCACGCAGGAAAGCAAACACGAGCTAAACAAACGACTCGTTTCTAAATCACCTGCATATCTTGTTTACGTTAACAATATTTAAGGAAGCTAATATCCTGCAGATAGCGGCCAATCTTGAAAGGAGCAAACATCCTTTCTTTACGGTTTTTCGTAGAAAAGAACACGTATAAATAATGATCGTAAAAAATAGTCGCAACCGAAACACAAATGGGACGGGGCGATTTTCTCGTCGTTGCGTGAAATATTCACGATGCATCGTCTTGGAAAAGTTTTGTCGTAAAATCGTCACACTTTTTCAACTTTACATGTTGGGGATTTTAGCCAGTGGTACATCGAGATTTTGGAAATACGCAGATAATGGATTTACTTAGAAATTAAATTAATCAATAATTTAATTCAATACAATTCTACAGAAATTTGTCTTAATAAATTAATAAATGAAAGAAAATGCTTAATAAATTAATAAATATGTACATATATTATATAAATTTTGAATGCATAATATATGTAGTATATTAAAACATCTTTGAATGCAAATTAAAGTATATTTAAAATCGCTTATGTATGTATAATTTTTAAAAAAGAAGGGGTGGGCTAAAATTCCTACTAATTGATTTTAAGATAATGTTTTTTGTAAATATAAAAAGGTATGCATCCATCTTATTTATCCGCAAATTTATCTGCGGCGCATTTTTTTGTTAACAGAAAAAAAATCACGATTTTCTTCAATGGAGTTCTCAGAGCAAAATTTTACAACAAATTTTAAATAAAATCCATTTTTAAAAAAAAAATGAAGCAAATTTTCATTCGAAAAAAAGTCGCCTGAGGCGCATTTATATTGAAATTGTTGTTGTTATTTATAAGCTTGGAAATATTTTAGCTGCGGCGTATTTGTATGCAGAATTTTACTAAAAATGGAGGATGATAGGAGAAAGGGTGTTTGTTTTCTGTTGAAGGGCTTCCCATTTATTTCAAAAATTTTAAATAAATCCAAAATTGCTTCAGATTTAGTTTTTTTTCCCGTAAAATCAGTTCTGATGAGGGGGGGGAGGAGGGGGAGCCAGAAAGAGAAGGAGCTATCTTTTTGATCGCATATACGCTAGCGCGGGCTGCCAATTGATTATTTAATGGATTCTAAATCTGATATGGATTTCTGGGAAGAGTCGAGAGAAGGGCCGGCGGTTCCCTTTGGTCTCTGCACAGCTCAAAGGACCGGCCTGTTTGAATCGCCGCCCTTTTTCGACCGGCCACTTTTGCGACTCGGATTCGACGAAATTTCACAATGCATATTCGTGTTCATTATCAATCGGCCGCAATTAGGTCGAAAGATCTAATCTCCGTATGTGTATTTTTTGTTGTTTTGTTTTATAAACGAGATTACGACAACGGCTGTGCACTGTTTGGACGCAGGATGTTTGTTCTGCGACAAGAAGGGATAACCCTTTCCCCTCCCCTTGGCCACCAAACAGCTCTCGACGTCGCTCTTCAAACACGGCGAGTGGATGAACCTTTTAATTTTATGATGCGCTTATTACATATTTGATTTTGAATTTTTATTACGGACTTGTGGGGTTGATGTCTCGCGCTACAATCAAATTGAGACGGAGTACGTTCAACTCTGTACATATGTATAATAAGTGTAAACAGTCGGAATGAAATCCACTAGGTAAATTCTACACACAGTAAACAACCAGAAAATTAACCCTTTTGCTGCTGAAAACTACGATTTTTAATATTTCAGTCGAAAAATATCCAAGTCCCTATTGATTGTGCCAACTTTCGGAATTATTAAAAAGGAATCATTAAGCAGCCAAAAGGTTAATCATTTTGAATTTGAATCAATCTATAAATACCTCAATTGTGGTGGTTGATATGAAGTTCTATTTAGCGCATCGAGTAAGCAAGAAATTAAAAATTTTCTTATGAAAAGTGTTCAAATCGCATAAAACGGTATTATATATGTACAATGTATAAAAAAGTTCCATCAGTGCGTTTTAAATCACACAAACGATTATTCAAATAATGTTATGTATACAATACGTGTTGACATAATGTTAAGATTAAAAAAAAATCTGGATTGTTTATTCTTCAACTTGTCCGCTACGTGTGTAATCTGTAACTCGACATGTACACTCCAGAGACAATATCATAAATAATTGTTACAGTATAAATAAAAGTCAGATTTTACATACAGATATTTTGTCGTAATGTATTGTTTGTCAACTTGAAGAGATAATATTCGGGGAACGCCTGCCTACAATAAAATGACACTATAGCAATTGAGCCTTTATAAACATCGAGGATAATTTAATTTTACGGTTGTAAATGATCCTATATATGAAGTGTAACCCGACTTCATATCTTTAATGTATTTAGAACTTACACAGAAAGTGTATTTTATAAGATTGAACATCACAATTTTGATTTCTTACAACATGAACCTAATCTTTACGACATGTAATATGCATACCAAACTTTGAACTGTTTTTAAAAAATATTCTTTATGAAATTTGATAGTCTGAGTCTGAGGTAAATATAGAAGCAATCTTTAAGACTGTATTAAAAATAAATTTATTCATATTTGATGCTGGGAAAATTTTATACAACGCCGAAAATGTTAGTAACTATTTAAATCGATGATTTTTTTGTAATTTACCTGACTTCCCGCTTGATATCATCATAGTCCCGTTGAAGGTGAAGGCGAGCTTCAAGACGAGCAATATGACGTCTTTTATCATCCAACCTCTGCTCCAATCGCCTTAATTGTTGCGAATGAGCCTCTCGCAATGCACCCAAAGATGCTCTAAGTCTTCTTACATCTTCACCAAGTTGGCAAATCTAAACAAAGGAAAAAAACAATATTAAAATACAACTCAATTTATGATAGTATCTTATACATAAATACACACAGACACGATTTAAGCAGCTTATGATTAAAAACTAGCGCGTTTCGTGTCCCAACTCCCCTATATCAATAGGGCATTCATTGTGCAGCCCTCGTAAAGGGTCCGTACTAAATCGATGATCAATTGGCAATATTCGATAATACCAATTGTTAACCGATCATTCATACATTAGACACGGCTCTAGGGGTGTTTTTTTTTTGGTCGATTTAAAAAATACTTCACCCCTCAAATGTGGCGCTTGAGGGCTTGTTGTGGTTTCGTCGAATTATCGATGACGAAATGCGACAATAAATATTGTCATTGATATTGATAACTGCGATGTAAATAGAAGGGGGCATTTTAGAAAATTATCGACACGTTTTTGCAATTTGATTTACTCATATATGTACAATAAGGTACGTACGAAGAAAAGCAGTGCATATACAAGAAGATGACTAATTTTAGACATTTTAAACATAAAAAGTGACTCTGAGTTCATTTAAATATCAACTTTAGTCACTAAATTCCTATAGATATGTATGTATTCTTGTAGCTAGTTGCAAACCTTCTCGAAAAAGCTTAAGCTGAAAGTTGTAACAAAAGTAATGAATAGTCTAAATTATGTACCAAATTATCGGCAGTTGTTCGATATATAGATAGACTCACTAGTTGTATGATAGATGGGCGTTAGTATGTTTGTACTCGACTTTATAATTCATAACCAATCTCCATTTGTTAATGTTTGTTTAAAAAGTGTGTTGTATGCGAATTTGAATTATTTAAACTACTGTACAAATTGAGAACGGAATAATTGGTCCTCAGTGGTTGGTTGCCCGTCGAAATTGTTTACGCCGAGCCCAACTTTGAGGAACACTACAATAAAACGACCACTCGAAGTTTCACAGGTTAATGTCGAGATTCAAAATGGACACGCGCTATGCGAAACGATTAGTCACTTTTGCATGCGAATAAACCTTCAATAAACTGAATTATTGCTATATGGCGGGTGCTTAGGGTACTTTGACGTCGAAGTTGTTTTTTCGCATCGGCCGTTGGCAACAATAAAAATATTTTGTTATATCAAAGATCAGCCGTGATTTATTTACGACATTTTAAACCAAACAAAGTATGGAGAGGCAAAGTCCCCTCCCACCCCACCCCACATATGCGAAATGTTGAAGGTGATTCGAACGATGTATTTTTCTTGATAACGTTTGAACGTTATCGCGAGTCATAAATCTATTAAAATTTTATTTATAAAACCTAATATAATTACATGGTGACTAGATTTCTTTATTTGTCGAGAAAAACGTACAATCTGATGAGCGTATGCAATAATTAAAACGAGCGGTGTGCAATCGTTCTGAACAAATACGAGACGAATCTGGGATTATAACTAATTATTGTCCCATCAAGACTTGCTGATAAATTACTTATCAATTACGTAAGCAAATATTTGAATGATTTTGCTTTCATACGTAATTTACATACATTTAAAAATATGTTTTATCATACATGTGTAGTTACGTAAATATGCCTTTGAACGTGGTGAAATTTCTACGTCTGATGAGTATATTCATATTGAGGTAGTTTTTTTTTTACATATAGTAAAAAAATCCTTTAGGAAGTATCCTGTCTATGTGCTTTCGCTTGGTCACTTCTTGTTCAACACGTGGGAACAAGATAAAAACAACCATGCTCATTTTTCGCAAGCAGAAGGGTCCGGCTTCAGACTTTAAAACGAAAAATAAAACTACGTACGAACTCTGTACGATTCACAGCCAGATGATTTCGAAATACTCAATAAATAAAGAGAATTTTAATGAACGTGCAAAGGGGCAAGCAAGATAAGGGGGGGTTGGAGTTTCGCCCTCTGGGTTGGTGGGTGGGTGGGCAGTTTGCCCACCGGTATCAACGGCTCCAGAATTTTTTACTTTTGAACGTATCCTGTACATATTATCCTCCGTTCCTTTACAACGTTGAATTTGAGAGGGGGATGGTGCATAATTTGCTTTGAAAATCTTCCTATAAAGCCGTTGTTCAACGAGGATAATGGGAACGCTTGACATATGTATGAATGAATGTATGTATGACCGTTCGCTTTCAATGCCTGAAATTGAAACATTCAGATCTTTAACATTAAAAATAATTAGATTGGTTTTGAGTTAGAAAGAATATGAACATTTTATGGATGAAGATGATATATGGTTGATAAATCAGGTTCGAGATACAATCCTTAGAAAGTTAGAAATTTTATGTGTTTCGTCAATTACTCTGATTATTTTATACATTTGTATCTATGTACATATGTATCTACATATGTAGATACATGTTAGTTATAAAATAGCAACATAAGGATTTGCAAAGGGATCAATTGTGAAGTGCGAAGTTTGAACAGCACTAACCGAAGGAAAAGCGATTGCAAAGAGAGAATGACCGTTTGTGTGCGCCCATCTCCAGCGTGTAACGTCAGGGTTATTATCTCGCGTTTCAGGCTCGTACCAGCCCTTGGTACAGGGTTGTCTCCATCCCCGTCCCCGTTTTCGTTCATCTGCACCTAGGTGGAAGGGTGTAGACTCTGTCCGAACCGCCACCCTTCGACCGTCGCCTAGTGAAATTTTTAAAAGGCGTCCCGGAGGGCTGAAAACCCTCCCCCACCCTCCCACCCCACGGTTACCACCCTCCCATCTGATCTGACCTGCAATATTCATAACCGCGGACCTCGACGGGGAGGGCTTATCGTTGAAATGGATTTCTCCTCATTTTTCTACTTCAACAAATAAGCCAGCCCTTACCGGCACGAAACTAACTTTTTGCCGCAATTTTGCATTTTGCCTTCTCTTATACGCTCTACACGTGCATAAGTATAATTATATGTGCAAAATGAAATGAGAGATATGTATATTTCATTATTTTTTGATACGAAACTTTGAGGAGCCGAGCTACATATCATATACATATGAACATTTGTATGTGTGTTTACGTAAATATTTGTATGTACATATTCATGTCAAAATATAGTAAAAATAATAAGAAAACTTTACTTTTTACTGTGACAAACAATACCGAACTCTAATTGCTTCAGATAATAATGAAATATGTATATTTACATACATATAATCATTCTTTTCTTGTTATATTTGTATTACAATTATAAAATACATCTGTTTTCATATTTATATTATGATAAGCTAAAGTTTAGCTTAAGTTGTAATACCAAGTGAGACTGTTTTTGTATACTAATTTAATAAATGAATAAACATCAAATCAGCACAAAACACTCGCTTTTTCATTTTAAGTTGAAAAATAGTAAAGTTATAAAATTTCCATCAATCTATTTTCATTCTGATCCGTCAGTGGTTGTGTAATTCGAGACTTTTCCGAGTGCGTCGGAAAATTCTAGTTCACTTCACAATGCTACTCTCAACAACAAAACAAACACACCATCACACTGTATTACATTGAATATGAGCAAAGTTTAAACTTTTTAAACACAATGTAACAGGCAATGCAGATCTATAGGATATTGTCAAGTTTTTTTGCGATCGTCAAAGCACAACTTTGCGTATAGTTACAATTGCTTGAATTCGCGTTTTATTGACAGTAATTCTTGTCGTAAATCAGCGGCAAAACAACAAGTTTTCAATTCAAGTTTGTAATGTCACACCTTTTATGCTTTCATAGCGCAAATACGATGCAATTAGGCATATCGCAATGCTCTTTTAACTATACTTATATAATAATAATGATAATAAAAAACGCATTAAATTATACGACGGTATATGTAATAGAGCCGACACGAAGAATAACTTAAGAAAGTAATCTAATCTGGAATAGCATCGGCTGCTCATACATACATATAACGTGTGAGTCGAAGACAGTTTAAATATCAATTGTTGAGCGGCAAAACGGTTCAGTGCAATAATGTGCAAGGTGCAACTGACGACGGTTACTGTGCAGTTTAGTGCAAACGCAACGGCAAACTACAAAGTTACATCGCGTGACTATGACACCTGCTACTGTCATGGTCAAACAAAACCGTCTTGGAAGTCCAATCAAAAAACGATCGTCTAAGATGCAAGGACTTGCATCACATCTAAATTTGCACTATATAATACATACATACATACATTGTGATATAATACAGAGCTGCTCCACAAATATATACATATCTTATAGCAGCATAAATATATTTGTATGGATTGAAGCAGATACAAATAAATGTAATACAGGCAGAGATTTATTGACCAATCGTGGCCAAAACCCTACATAATATGGAAGCATCTGCAACAATGCTTGCATTAAAAAAATTCACCCTATTAGAATAACAAAATATTTTGTAAATTCGATCTGTACTTTTATACACTATCCATACTTTAACGCACATACATTGAGAATACTTTGAATTATTATATTACATACATATATAATAGATGAATTGGGCGCAAAATTTTAATCGGATGCATTGAATTAATATAATTGAAATCTATACAATAATAAATAACCATTACAATTGTCCTATTTTAAACCTGATTACGTTTAACACTTACACATATATGAGAGTTCATATTCTTATACTCCAAAAAAATATGTATTACAAAATAATTAGTGGATTCTTCTTTTCAAATAAAGTGGTTAAAGTTTGGAATAGTCTATCCAATTAATTAGTAACTTCTAGTAACTTAAACCCTTTTAAATATAAACTTGATGATTTCCTTAAAATATTAGTCTATTTTGATTGGTTGATATTATCTTTTCGGTTTTATTTGTTGATTTTTATTTTCATTTTATTGTTTAATATTTATTTGTCTATGTATACTGCTGTATGATTATCAAACCCCTTGAGTCTATCGGCTTTGCCGCCTTTCCCAAGTATTTTTAAATAAATAAACATAACTTCTTCCAAGCTCTTAAATGAGACCACCATCCCATATGGAAAATATTCTTTGAAACGCAACGATTGAATGGATGAAAGATGTCCAATAAATCTGAGTCTAGCATTCACTAATAGCTAATTATTACTAATAATATTGAAAAAAAAAATGAATAGGGATATTGCGGTGTGTTGCACGAGCGGCACATGGTTTATCGGTTCGTTACTAAAAACCGGATGGCGAGGGGCAAAGACGTCACCCTTAAAGGCTTAATCACTGCCCCCATCCACCCCCAAGCTCGGTGCACCAACCCACCCCCCCCATACAAAAGTACCCCGAATATAACGACTCCGACCCCAACCCACCTACCCCCGACCAGCTACACATGCACACTCACTTATAAATGAAACAGAAACATGCGATTGCTAAGTAACTTCTAAAATCGAATCGATACGGAGAAATATTCGCGTGCGATTTGCATACACGACGAGAAGCAGTAGTGGTATTGCAGTTTTTAGAATTTTTATTTTCCGACTGATTTAGAGCGAACCGATGGCCTGCGGGCGGGTTTATCTCGCACAATACGAGCCAATTCGGCGAAACAATGCGGACAGGGGTCGCGAACCGCGGATGTCGCCACCCTTCCGCCAGAAATCGCCGTGGACCTTATAAAGAATGGACGAACCATTCAGCATCCCTCTCCATCCCCCTGTAGTACGTTTAAAGGCGGTCGCTTCCGCTTTACTATTGTATCCGATGAGGCAAGGGTCACTGGTTTTGCTCTTGGTTTAAAAATCCTACACTGTTTCAGATTAAGGACGATTCTTGTATACATACATTATACTGAATGATCTACGATTGCAATATTATACAATGTATCAATTGAAAAAATCTAAATTCTTAAATTTGCTTAAAAAATCATATAATGGGGTAGGTCATCGAGTAATTCGACATATTACATATGTACTTACATATATACCTAGTAAGTGAAAACTCATATACACCAAAATATAATTAAAAAAATTGATAAACAATTTATATACTAATATATTAGTAAATGTAGGCCATTGTGGCGCATTAGGTTCTTCCTATAATGCCACAATGGTCCAAAACTATTAATAAATAAATAATAAATTACACAGTCATCTATAGATGAATTTTATAAAAATCTTTGCATTTTTATAAATCAGCGAATTAGAAATGCTGAATACTCAATATTTGCGAGAAATAGGACGAGGCTGCCAATTTGTTGGAAACTTTTCGATGAAATCGAATAAATTGGCAAACTTTGATAGGAAACGTTCGATCTGAAGCCATATATTCAAGGTTCTTCTGCCAGGTTAAAAAAACCTAGCACAAGAACTTTAAACCTACATATGTATGTATGTCATTTTTGTTGTATGTATTATATATATGTAGTTACTCATATCACTTAAATTAATGAATGTGGATCAATCTCAATTACAATTTAATTAATAAAAATCGATAAATTTAAGAAATATGCAACTTTGAGAACGCTTGATGATAATAATTGATTTGATAAAGCTTTTGTAATGAGATGCTTTTGATTCAATAAGTTCAAATTTTTTATTAATTATATAAAATATTAATTAAACCTTAAAGTTTTTACATTGATAGAAAAAAACGGCAAAGTGAAGTATGTCATAAGATGCAACAATCAAGCAGTCTGAATCGCTAGTTTTAATTTTATACAAATGTGGACTTAAAAATTAACAGTCCATATCAAAATATGAATATAATATTATCAACATTAAAAAAGTATTAATTCGAATTCTGTTACTTAATCGATCGAGCGTTTACAATGTGGCGGACGGGCCATTGTTCACGTTCGGAATCAATTCAGACGGTCGGATTTCAGTCGGTTTCCATATGAAATAATAACAAATGGCAGGGTGTCTGGTAGGATATCGGTGTATTGGCATTCACCAGGATCTTATATTGTTTTCGTTGCCCTCTCTCCACAGCCACCCACACCACGTCCTCTCGTATCGGCCCTCTTGCCGGACAATGCGATCGTCAATCAGAGTCTGCTATGTACGTGTGCATTAAACAGTTTCTCTTTGGTCTCCCTTGTCCTCGGGAAATCGAATGCCACTGCAATAATATGCGCTGGAATTTTCACTCCGGGCAAATATCACGTCGGTACAATGTTCTGCCGATACTTTCGTCCGACAAAGGAGATTTAATTGATCGCAGTGATAATCCAGTTTGTAATGAAAATAGATTGATACCCCGAGTATTAATTGAGGTTGTGCCGAGTGGCGAATGGGGGGTCGGCGATGGGAATGTGCCGATGTCGAGGAACTTTCTTTGACGAAAGGCGCATTCTAATCGACGCGTATTGAGCAGTTGAATGACGGCTCCCCCCAGATATGATTGGAAGGTTTTGTACTTTGCAGATTTATAGGCAATATCGGATTCAAACTCGGACTCTCAAATAATATTTAGATAATTTAGAACGTTTATGAAATAATTTTCTGTTCGAATATTTATAAAATTGTCAGAAATAATGCTTATGTAATATGATAATACATGTTTGTATATTATTACAACTAATCACTCCAAAACGCGTTGACCTATTTCAATACTCTTTATCCTCGATTTTATTTCCAATTCCTCAATTAACTTTTTGGAAAACAATGTACATATATATGTACATATTTTGAATTCAATATTGTTTTAATAATAAATCATTGTATTATAAAATAAATAAAAAATATACAGATATATTTTTTACGGTCCAAAATGGACTCAAATGTGATAGATACTCAAATGTGATAATAATGCACACTCGTCTTACAGATCACTCCAATGCAACGATTGTACTATACAGATCAAGAAATATCAATTTTAAATACATAATTAATATATATTTTTCCATTAAACACGACATATATGGTCAAACATAGTACTTCAAGCATTGTAAGTATTATAAAGCAAATACGATCTACATCCACAGAGACATATGCACATACATATATGGAAAATTTTGCAGCACTTATACAACCCAGCGAAAAATTGAGATGCTGAATAGTTCGAATGTTGTGAAAGAGATAGGGCATTGATGCCAATTTTACAGGAATTGTTTCAATGAAAATCAGATAAATTGGCAAACTCTGATAGAAAACGATCGATCTGGAGTCACAAACTAAGGCCTAGTCAGCAGTAACCAGTGGGAATCGAACCCGTGACCACGGTGTTCGAAAGCATTATATGCTAACCATGCTGCTGGTTAAAATATAGAATTTTACTTAAATTTTCGAGTCTAGTATTTTAAATAGAAAGTGGACATATTTCACTTTTAAAACATACAAGTCATGTACTATTAATCGCATATTTGCATACAGATTCGCCCACAATAAATACGCATACTTCTCCCACCCTCCTCCACCGCGTCTAACAAGCAAGATACGAGAAAAATCAGAGGATGGGTACATATATACAGGAGAGGGGGGGGGTAGTTATGCTCGTGTGTATATATGGGAGATATCCTCACCCCCTTTCGCTCAGGGGGTCTATAGGGTTGTGATGCATAAGGGGGTGGTATTGCGGGTGGACTATCCAGATCAGTAATTAATGACCCTTTTCTCTTCCATCCCCCGCCTCGGAGTTGGGGGATTCATCTTCAGAAAATTTCAAACGTTTATTGATGGCGAAATTAAAAAATATATTTTTCATACTCATTTTGACGCCGAGATGCAATATCGCAGTATCGTATATCTTTTGATTTACGTGGGGTTTTTTTTGTTGTTTAATTTTAAAGGGGTGTTGAGATTTGGTTTCACCTGGCCGAGCCGCCTAGCAACGAACATGATCATCATCTGCTGCATAGTTACTCCTCTTGTGATATATATCTTGCACGTCCCTCTCCCCTGATTGATTTGCATGTCGCACTTACACTTATTCATACAGCTCCAATTAATGGTTTTTCGTTCCCCTTTTGTTAAAGCTTTTCACCATCACCTGAGGGGAGGTGGGGTTAGAAAGCATTGCAGATATGTACTCTCAAGGGCGAGAGCACGTCTGCTTTTCCATCTCCTTGATGCATCACTCGAACACACATGCATATTTCATTTTACGTATAAAAATAATATTTTTAAATATTATTTTCTATGTAATCAATCATTTATATGTAAATTGCAAATTAAATGTCGCTTAGCATTCATCATAGCAATTATTTTACAAGCAATTCATATCAGGTTCTCAATTAATGAAAACTGGCCGAAGATCAAAGTTTCATCGCATAATACCGTGTAAATCGAGTATGTAGGTATGTACATAGTATGTGTAGGAACATTCAAACGAGACAAACAAATACATACATATATATGTATGTATGTATATTCAAATGGATGAGTAAAAAAATGTATCCAATATTAAAACTGGATTACGAATATGGCATTGTATTTCTGAAGGGGTCCGCAAGGACGGCTTGATGGGGGGGGGGGGAGGTTCAGGAGTCCGTTGGGGGTGGCAGGAGGATGGGGGTGTACTCTGACGAAGTATCGGAAGGGGCCAAGGGGTGTGATTTTGGGTAAAAGTGACGGAAGGGTTCTCACGAAAGCCGGTGGGTGGGAGATGGGGGAGGGTAACTCAAATTGGGGTTCGATCAGTCCACCCCCGCGGGACGTTCGGCAGGGGTAGGAGGCACACATCTCGAGCGCACACGTTCATTTATCGTTTTAATCAAAGGGAATATTTAATGACAGATATGTTATTCGCCCTCAGGACGATGGGGTCCTTTGTGTTTTTAGTCCTCCTAGATTAACACCCTGTACGCCTACACCCCGATCCACCCAGCCCTTCAACTCTTTGGTCGTATCTGTGTCTGTTTTGCAATTATTGATTCATCCATTATTAACTATAGCAACAGGATAAAATATTCATGCAAGCTTACGTAGGCTGTGTGCATGCGAATGCTTCATTAGTTTACAGAACCCATTGAAAAGTTGGATCTGCACATGCTGTGCTATTAAAGTTTGAAACGATGTAATCAATGCTTAAAAAGACAATTGAAAAATGCTTGTTTTGTATTTTTAGTCATAGCGAAAGCCAATATTTAACATTGGACACCGACTTTCCCTTTGAAGCGTTCTCGTCTCGTATGAAGCGAGAGCAAAAATAAAAAACAAAAAGAAAAAGGAAAATCCACCACGTCTACGAGTTTTTCGTCTATTCGTTTTTACATAAACCGCCATAAAGACAGCCTCGTCGGAAAACGATCCAATATTACTCTCACAATAAAACGCAAAAAATTCGGAAAAAATAGAAATGCATATTATAACCCAAAACAGGATAAAAAACAGTAGAAAAAACGGTCTCGCATTCCCCGCGCTCATTTCTGCATACAAATATCAAAGAACTGTTTCTGAGGGCGCTCGCGCAACCAGAGGGATGAGGACTTTATCATTCCATCCCTCTCGCACTCACATCCATTAGCCAAAGCAGGAGAGAGACGGACTGATGGGCACTTTGTATACGGTACGCTTTCCGTTTGATTGGTTAAAGTGCTAATGAGGGACAGGCTGGAAGAAAGGGTTTCTCTCCGAGTTGACTATCCACGGAATTTTTATGAGTATTTTATTCATATGTGAAAAAAAGTACGTGTTTTGAGTAGACAATTAGTAAATAAATCAATACAATACACACTATAATTAGAGGCAAATTGTAGAAATTTACAAGTAAATCATATGTTAGAAACCTATCAATGTCTCATTACGAAAAATTTCATACAAATTAGTACAAGATTTGAATAATTGGCAATGCACTGTGAATTGTCAAGTTAATATTACTTATTTACGTATATTAGGTACATACATATGTAATTATTTGATTATTTAATATTAAAATGTAATTTTATTGTAAAGAAGATCAAAATAATGTCAGGTAAAGGTCAGAGAAATTTAAAACTGCAATGAAATTCAATTTTCATGGAAACAGTTTCGAATGAATTAAAAAGTCAATAATAAAGTGCATTGGTTGCATTCTTTTGATGTAGGAACGATAAATGATGTTGATGTTCAATATTCAATTGTAAATTTGAACGTAAAGAAGATCAAAAGGGCAGATGAACAAAATGGACGTTTGGCAACATGACAATCAAATCATATTAAAATATCGCAACGCAAATCAATAAAATACGCCAGAACGAGACGCATATAACATATTATTCGCATACTATAAATATAAAACGGGGACGTCGCTTTCACTCGATATGTTTTCATCCCCCGGAATTGTAAAGTGTAACCGTCGAAAGGGGTAAGAGGACCGGTCCTCGCCCGCATTACTGTATCGAAACAGTATTGGTGTATCGGAAAGGGTGGTGGGTATAATAATAATTCGCGGATAAGGGGGTGCGAGCAAAATACACACGTTTGTTCTAGCAGACAGAGGTGGGGGTGGTCGAAGATGGGGTGGTGTGTATGTGAAGGTGAGGGACACCTCTCCATCGGGCAAGTCACAAGGGGGTGGTTTTGCGGGGGAAGGCTTGCGGGGTGGTGCACTCGATAAGGTGGGGCTATTTAGATGCGAGGGGTGCAGATTGGAGGTCGAGGGGGTGGGGGCGACGAGATGAGGGTGGTTCGAACCCTTTCGTTAGGTTTTGAGTTGATCGAAGGCTTTGCGGAGAGCCGAGACCCGGCGGTTCAATGGAAAGAAAAGGGTGACTGTTGACTAGCGAGTGACAAATCATTCACTTTTATATCGAATCCTTTCAATTTTTTAAAAACGAATCTGGATTCAAATTTATCTGTTCGCTAGGGGTGTGACGTCATTAATTTATCGCGATGGAATGAGGTCATTCTGAGTGTGGCGCTTTTCAAGAATCGGAATGCTTTGTGAAAATTTTCATATCACCTTTGAATGGATGAACCAAATTTTTCTGTTTTCTATTACATATTTTGATGCTTAAAAAGCATACGCCAAGGCTTTTAGCGTGGCAAAAATAGTCTTTATGCGAAAAAATTGTGCAAATCCTCGAACAATTTGAATACATACTTATGTATAGAAGATTTTTTTCGAATAAAAAAATTTCTTCCGATATACATTTTTAAACAAAAGACTTGATTTAAATAAAAATATTTAAAACAAATAAATACCCTTATTTATTTCCCACTGCCTTTTTATAAGGTGTAATAGGCTTTGACTCACTATCTTCGAGAAGAATTACTGCCATTTCGAAATACTTCTTTGGAGTATCAAAGAGAAGTATTGACAACCCTTCGATTTTGCCGGATTTAAATTTTGGGCGCCTGAATGCGGTAGAGCTTTGCGTCGTCGTCGAATTTTTCAATTTATTGTTGCGAAAACGTCTGCTTTTGGTAACTCGTCTCTTGTAAAGGCTGTACAGTTCCTTAATATGGTAGATGAGCATTTGGACCATTTGTAACATTTTGACATTGTCATGTTGATGATTTGGTCAGTTTCATGAGAATCAACACGAGTCCATTAGAATGAGATGAATGATTGCTAATTTTTTACTGCTCTTGTTTTTTTGGAAGATTGATGTGACGCATTGGGGCAACCTGTCAGGTCACATTGGTCATTAATTTGTTATTGTTATTATTACTCTTTATTAATTTTTTATGTGTTAATATATAAAAATAAAATAAACATTGAATTGAAATATTTTTTTCATAATTCTAAATACATATAATAGAAGACAAATGATGACTATTATCGTACTACCTTGACTTTTTTGTCAATACGCGAGCAATTTAAGCTAAGATTACATCAGTATTATACGTACATCTGATCAAGATACTAGTAATTTTTCAATACGTAAATTCATTCCGGATACGTAAAAAATTAGCGCGACGGAAATGATTAGATCTATCAAAAAACAATACGAATTAAATTTTAAGGTTACTTCTATTACATTTAAAAAAAGACAATGTGATTCAACGTCGACCTTACGAGTTAATTGCACGTCCATGGTTCTTTTTGTTGTTGTATTTTATCCATGAAACCTAACCTCGCGGAGTCACGCGGACGGAAGAATGGGGGTAGTTAGTTTTGGGATGAGGACGACCAGTATGGGAGGCATTACAAGGTGACGGACGATCGAGGGGGATGAAAGGGAGCCATCGATGGAAGAGGGGATAGGACTCTAGGGGGGGTAGGAGAGCCTATGGGGGTGTCCGGTCAAGGCGCGCCAAATCAAAGGGGTGGATCGGTTTATTTAGAAGGGTAACGCAAAAAGCGACAAAGACGGGGTGGTGTACTATTTATCAATGTTTATTCGTACATATTTATGTGATTTTAGAACTTCATTGCTTGTCTGAGTGGAAAATTGGGATTATTTACCTCAGTTGATAATTATATTCGTCAATAATACGTAGTTTGCAGTCGCAATTTCTATGACCAGTGAGCAAGAAAAGACTCGCGTAAAAGGTATTGCAAAACATTGCTAAAAAATCATAAAAAGATTTTATTTTTACTTATTTTTGAAACAAATATATACAGAGGGATTCAATGTTTGTTATGGGTACTATACAAAGAAATTAAAAATATTTTTTATATTAAAAAAATTTGATAGTATCAGTGGCAGTGAATTGTGAATCATTTCATATATTGTATAGGTAATATAAAATCATATAAGTGCTAAAGTATGCGCTTAAAAAAACCGGAAAAAGATTAAATCAGTGCTAAAGTTGGAGGCGTAATATTGCGTGTAACGGACGCCTCCTTGCAATTCAATTTATTCATACCGAAGTGTGTATAATGCACTTGAGATGCATTTTTACATTTAGTTAAACAAAGCTATGTGCGATCAAAAGTTTCAATGCGAAAGGTGATCAATCTTGTAGTGAGTAATTGTCGGCTCAAACAATGCGCATATTGTAATTACAATTCTCAGGCCGGGTATATTATGTATATGATCGATATTATGAAAAAAGAAGTTTTATAGATGCAGCTTTATATAAAATTGCACCATTGCGAGAGTACATTGGCGTTTAAAAAAAAAAGAATATAATTGAGAAGCAGATGTATTCGATAAGATATAAGATTTCCTTCGCGTCCATTATTGTTCGATTTTTTTTCCATTTTAGTTTTGTTTCTACGAGTTATTTAGCACTCAAGGTTGAAACATTGATTTCTAATTCATCGGTCGAAATATATAGTTTCGGGTTTATTAAAGTTTGCACCCGCCGTAGCGTGACGTGACGATCGGGTTCCTTTGTCTGAACTCGTACATATATTTTATGCGAATATAAAGAAGAAGAAAAAAACGACGTATAAAATTGGCTTCACTTATAATTTCACCCGTACTACATAACATGAGTGGCCAGTGGTGTGTGACTCGTGAGATAAGATCTAAATATTGCAAAAACGATGCCTTGACAGACGGTGAGGATCATTTTAATTAAATTTAAAAATATTGCGCGGTATAAGCATCTACTTGCATCGTGCGGACTGAATATTCATATGATACCATTACATCACAGTCTAAGCGTAGTTTGTACGCGCACGTTGATACGCGGTGCGTTTAGAGTGTGACTATTCAAATGACAAGTACATTCTCATGCGTAATGTAAAACGTCAATTAGAATAAAATCAATTCAAATTCAACTTAAAAATAGTGCAAGCAGTGATCATCGATAATATCGTGGGAAAATTGCGCAGTCGGTGCAAATAGTACGAATTCTAAATTTATTTAGAAAATTTTATAAGTGTGTTTTATTATAGACTGTCGAGTGTGTGAACTTGTTACTATTTTTTCCCTTCTAATTACGTTACATTCACATCATGATCCGTCATTATATTCCTATTTTTTTTTTTAAGTATTTTATTATATTGTTTTTGTCTCGCCATCAATAAAAAATATATTTTTCATACAGTTCCAGTATGCGATAATTATTAAATGATACATTTTTTTTCGTTTGCGATTTTTCGCGTTATTGAATTTCACAACGAGAGAGACGACAGCTCGAAGCCAAAACACCTATCACATTTTACGTATATTTTTTTACCGAGTATAACGTGATTGAAATTAATTATGGCTTATGCGCCGACCGAAAAATGATTTGACTAATACGCCACATATAAGTAAGTATCATCACGCAACATTGCTAGATGTACACGATGTTTTTATTTTTTTTGCACAACGCCGAAGGGTTTCCTAGAACGGCGAATGGAATAAACTTGTTGCTTGTCAGTTCATACACAATACGAATTCGAGCGTGCAAAATATATGTAAGTTCGATCACATTTGGGTTTTATAAAAGATTTTTTTTAATGAGCTTTTTGTGGGATAAATTGATGGTGATAATAAAAGGTGTGCACTACTCGTTCGTGTTTGGTTGATACTCTTTATCAGTTATTTGATGATAAAGGCCAGGCCTTTGTTCGTTGGCGCCAGGTAAGCATTTATGGCAGCAGCTCACTTAAGTGATATGCAAGGGTGACCATAACAGTACGATGCGACCGATTGATGACTTCGAATGGTCGGAAGATTGGACGATTGGAAACGTGTGTGGTCATTGGCTTTATTATAGATTTTTTATAAATATAATTTCAACCGTCAAATGTACATATTTTTATGTAAATCAGCTAAATTGGCTAAGCAATCTTCCGCTGTAAAAATATTACATATCGTAATCAAATATTATATAATTGTATTTAAAATTAAATAATCTAATTCAATATGATATATTCTAGTGTACTTTTGTTAATTTGTGTGCTAAGAATGAATAAATGAATAAAAACTACTAAAGACGAATACAAATTCTAATATATGTACATACATATTATATATAAATAAACATATGAATGTATTTTAAGATTAATATTTATCAATATTTAACGGATGTGAAATATGGACATTGAACGCCAAAATACAAAACAAAGTCCAATGCGCTCAAAGGAGTATAGAACGCTGTAAGCTCGGCATAACGATAGATAACGAAATTCATGGATGAGAAGTATGAAAAGGGTCGGTGTAGTGGAGATTTTGAAGTATCAATCAGCGGGTCACGTGAAGAATGGATAAAAAGTGGACAAAATAAGTGCTGGAATGGTACCCGATAGAATGTAAAAGCGAGGAAGGTAGATGGGTACAAAACAGAGATGAATGGAAGCGTGTTGGAGTTGCATTAATCCAATAATGGATGGTGAATGGCTGTAAATGATTACTAGTAACTGATGTATCTTTGCAACTTTCGCGGTACTTTTTTAGCGAATTTTTAAATCGGGTTTTCGATCATAAATATATATTGCAAAATTTATTCAAGTGACCAAATATGTCAATTGACACATTTACGTATTAAGTTTACACAGTGAGTTACTCCTCGCTACTAGCATTTTACGCATGACTCCTATAGCGGTCATCCGCGGGCAAAGGGTTAAATAATTTAAAGTTAATCTGTTAAGGAAAATAGAGATGAAAAATACGCATTTTAAAGGGGCTTATTTAATTATGACAAAAGTAAATCTTCCTATATTTAAAAATACATACAAATTACCAATCCTCACGCTCATCACTTTACACACTTTATTAAATCTAAACTGACCTATCGCACTTTTGATCCAGTCAGAATATCCACGTTTGAATAGTGATGGCAAAATATCTTATATTGCAGTTCTTATAAAATCAACATAAAATCATTGGCATTTTTCGCAGATGCAACGGCAGGACCCCGATGATAATAAAACCGCGTCATAATACGCAATAACAATAATTCCAGGGGTCGATCGGCACGCGAACTCTCGCTGCGCCACCGCTGACCGGCGATATGCATTTATCGTCATAAAAGCGCTCAATTTTATTCATTTATTGTAGTCATAAGACGGGATTGTTTGAGGCCGTTATCGGGGCCCAGTTAAAGGCTGCTTCGCCCGTTTATCTGACGGTTTATTTGTCGACCATTCAGAAACGATTTATTATGGGCTTGTCAAGCAGATAATAACCGAATCTTTTATATGTACATTTCGACGAATGTCGCCCCGCTGATGGCTCGTCACGAAAACCCTCAATTTTACGCGAGTGGATCGGACGCGTTCGAATTTCAACAATGGCTATTTATAAGCCCGACAAGTGTCTGTCGATATGTCTGGATTTTGTCTCCCACTCATTATATGAAGATTCGAATGAAATATAAACCCTCTGTTTGTAATCGATTGGGCTAAAATGTGGGACGAAGCATGAAACTTACTTGAGCGTATGCACATACATACATACATTGTCATAATTTTCAATGCATTAGAATTTAAAATAATATAAATAGAATTGTACTGTAAATCTATTAATATGTAAATCCATAAAATGTATAATTCAATTTTAATATTTATATGAAAATACAAAATATAAAACAGGACGATCTCTATATTCTCTATAATGTGTGCCGTTATATTTGGAGTGGCAGAGGTCAAATTTTCAGTTCCAAAAATACTATTTCATTTCTGTTTCGTATTTTATTTTATGTTTAATTTATACTAGGAAGCCTAACAGGTAATCCCAATGCGCGTACCTGGCCAGAAACATTTTACATTTGATACAAGTATTATTAGTATTATACAAAGTAAATACATATCAATTAATACCCACAGAGACATTTATGGTCAAATTTGTAAATTTGCAGCATTTTATACAATTCAGCGAAACTGGAGATTGTTGAAAACTCGAGATTTGCGAGAAAAAAGGCTAGGTTGCCAATTTTTTGGAACCGTTTCAATGAAAATGAGATAAATAGGCAAAGTCTGATAGGAAACAATCGATCTGGAGTCACAAATCCAAGGTCAACAGGAACCAGTGGGATTTGAACCCTTGACCATTTTGTTCAAAGGCTTATATGCTAACCACTAGTCTATTCTATTTTATATGCTATATTCTAACCACGTCTAGAATCTCGGAAAAGCAGAATAAATGTATTACAGTATTTTAACTTTAACTTAAACATTATATTTAACATTTTGCAAAACATTTCTCAAAATGAAGGAAGGTGGACTTATACCTCTATCAAATATAACGGCTCATATAAATTTTAATTTACTAATATATTATTTAATTTACTGATTAATTGAACCGTCTAATGGACGTTAAGATCGTTATTGAAATGCTTGCATTCATTTTTCAATTAAGTTGTTTGCACATTAGTTAAGAGGTAAGGTTTCGTGAAACAGGATATCTGTTACGTCTACGAATATTGTATGCCGTATCAGTAGAGTGCGTTTCAAATGTCATGGTGTGTTATATACATATTTCTGAATTTCTTAAAAATAAATTGATTCAAACGACAACTCGTATTCTGAACGTTGATTATTCACAGTGTCTATTTGCAGTACGTAGACGCGACGCATTTTTTTACTGCAACATACAATCATCATGTTATTTTTAATCTTTAATATCGTACATGCGAAATCATTGTTTTTGCTGTTTCATATTTGAACGGAAAAATATCACACGTATAAATATTTATTTACGCGTCAAACTGGCTCATTGTCAGATAGTGTGCTCAACATATCATTCATTACAATCCCCCCAAAGTATATTTGTTTATTAACGCGAGCTTTGCACATTTCGTTTTTTTTTTTTGATTTACAACTATTTTACTCATGCTATGGCATTTTCAAATGCAAACACAATAAAATTTAATTAAGCAGACGTGTTCTGATTACTCGAATATTTATAATGAAGCCTGGCGGAGCCAGCTTTCATTATCTGCGATAGTCATCGGTCTTACGTGGAAAACTGACACACACATAAGTCTGAACGTTTCGAAATCAACGAAATAATAAAATATGTATTATATATGTATATGTATAAACTGAAGCCATTGTCTGCCGAAAATAGAAGCGATGAGAAATTGGATAGATCTGATCTGATGAGACGCGGACATTTTCCGCGACTCCAACGTTCAATTAATTGATAATTATAGACAGGGACAATAAAGAGTTACGTTATTAAAAAAAAAATTGTATAATATGGGAAAAATAATACCGACTGCAATTCTAGTGGATGGTGTATAATCGAGAACTCACCTGAAACAATAAAAAAAATAATTCATTAATAAAAACAATAAACATTATTCGCATCAGTGAAGTTTTACTTGCCAGTGTTTATGCAAATGTATCGGATAAGGATCGAAATAAAATTAAAATATTAAATTAAATTCGCTTATGGAAATCCGGGATCGGAGACGTTGCGTTGGCTTTATTCGGCTCGGTTTAATTTTAAAGGAAGTAAGATGTATTCAATTAATTTTATGGCTTCGTTTCGCCCTTCCACCCCCTCGTATCAGATCCTGATGGCCCACCCCACACCCTTCATTCTTCGCTGAGGTATTTCTGTAGTATTTCCAGAATTACAGGGGGGGGGGGGGGGGTTCGTACATTATTTCTTCTATAGTAAAATTTATATTCCTGACAAAACGTATTGAATCGAGCAAGTCGAACGGGAGACTTATTATTCGGTAATAATTTCGACACGCTAAAGCGAATTTCGAACAGTCTTTAAATTAATATCGGAATCGCGATATAACTTCAACCCGTTACTTCTGTAATGCGCGCGCGAGTAGTAAGTCTCATACAATTTTAACAACACTGCTTATTAAATCCAATAATAAATAAAAAAAACAACCTTTGCAAACTTTCACCGAACGAATTCAGTCCAGAAACCAAAATAAATGCAATGAAATTGATCACAAAACAACAAGGCAACCATTCGCTACCACTTACAAGATCGACTGTCCGGTTAAAACCAATACCAAAATAGGTATGAACACTTCAAAAACGACAAAATCTTTTGACTCAATAATTGAAATGAATTTCGTGTGTCATAAAACTGAATTTTACTACCATTCCGTAATTGATGACTTTGGGAGCGATTCGTCTCAGTGAGTCATCGATGAGTGGGTAGAAGAATGTCTAATTCTAATCAAAACTACGACTTTTAAAAACTGATCAACATCCCTATCAACGACTGAAAACGTTAGTATATCTAATACACTTTATTTTACCTATCAAATTCCAAACATACACAATCATTCAGATACCTTTTGATGAACATTAGTATACACTTATCACCCCCATATATTCGTTTTCAGTATACAAAACAACTCATTTCTCTTTTTATATAACAAAATCACAAACGATACGTATGTATGTATGTAATATTACATAGATTTAAAAACAATATTATTCCAGTTATACATTTGAATTAATCTATGTAAAGCTCGTTCATACATATATACATATGTTGCTCGAGTTATTTACAAACTAGCACAGGTATGAATATCAAATCTTAAACTTTCCGTTCACTAATCAATCTACATAGAGTGGGCCAAGATGTTTGGCGGTAGCTATGCTATTCCGTCCGAGCAAAATAATTATTTGCGGATAAAATCAGCGCGCCAAATGGTACGACAAGATCTCAGTCTTTCTCGGCAAACAGAGCAGACGAAGAAGAGGAGAAATAACCAATAAGTAAAATTCAAAGGCAAATATCTCTATGTAAGCCACGGATGTCGTGCCACTCTCCCTTTACCACCCCATCCTCCGCGATTTCATCTCCGCCCCAATTCCGAAGCTGGCTCTGATCTAGAGGTGGAAAGAGGGAGGGCTGGATCTGAAAGGGGAGTGGGAGGGCGATATCCTCCGTTCGTATCGGCAAAATATCCCCGAGTAAAGTCCCCATAGAGAATTAATTGTATTATTTTACGAGCGTATTTCAGGATTAAAGATCGTGGCTAAATTATCAATTAGAGACGGAACGGAACGAAGCAGTGGGTTTTTCTTCGCGATGCTTCCTCTCCTATGACTCGATTTCGGGAGGGGGGGGGGGTTTAGGGGTCGCAAACCACCCCTAACCGGCGACACTTTTGTTTCGTCTGCATAGACAATGGGGAGCGAGAAAGAGAGTGTCGTTCAATTAATTCGATTTTTGATACAAGGGTATGTATACGAGTGTAAATAAACGCAGATGATAAATCGTTCGCTTCGCCTAAATAGATAATGCAACGTTATCCGAGACACGAGTGTTTTGTCATTTTGTATGCGACAAATAAGCGCTAACATAAAATTTGTACGCGACCATAAAAATGACATTACCAGACCCCGTGAATAATGGTTCAAATTTGAATATCGGTATATAGAAATAGCACTCTACATACATATATACAAGAGCTTACTTGTTTCTTTTCAAGTTTTGATTAGTTTTGAAGTAAAAGCATTCTCAACGAACAAATAAACCATTTCAAAATATACAAGAAGATGTTTAGTTATATATTTGAATCTTGCAGAATGTTGTATTGAATCCATGAGAGTATCGTTCGAGGCAATTGTCTTGATTCGAAACTGGTTCTGGTAGGCGAAAATTAGGGAGAAGTTTGCCGGTCGACGCGTCCCACACTTTGACAAAGTCGAGGGGGGCAGGCGAGGAGCATTAAAGCGTTTACTCATAGCGTAGCATTTTGAACCAATCTATCGGAATGATTCCCTGGGGAAGCTGTTAGTCTTATTGTATCCTGAGTGTCTCCTTCGACCCCTCCTCCTCGAGAAGCAGCGTCGCCAGAGGACTCGTCACAAACAAATGCACCGCACTTGTACAATCAATATTAGCTCGTTTCGTACATCTTGATTTCTAGTTGATATATTCAAGTAAATGAAATTTATTTAAACGAGTGCTAGACCAATGGTTTGGACAGCAAATTTGAGACTAAAAAGTGATTTTGAAAGACTCTCTTCGTCGCTATTAAAACATGTCCTCATAGATATCTGAGAAACACTTTTTAAAACACTAGTACATATGTATATATTTCTATATATGTTTTCTATTAGTATGTCCATTTGTTTTTCAGATTAAGAGCTGCGAGAAAGGTGTTGAGTTTCTACTAGTATATGTACATACATTGTAAAGTGGCCAAAAAGGAAGCGGCCAGCTGGTTATATTGGTGCAAAGATTAGAATGCTCCAACATATAGGAAGCAGATTTGGAGTCTGACTCAATACAAAGTGGCCAAGATGAGATAATTCACTCTTGAAATCAAGGAGATAAAGAATATACATACATGTATATTATATAAACTTTAACCCTCTTCATTTATATGTCATTAAGTAGTCGAAGAACGCTATTCTACGTTATGATTTTAGATTTATAAGTTGTTAATATTAGTTGGGTTGTTGGTTGGTTGGTACCATAAGAGAGTCATTCATACAAGGGAGTCGTCTCTATTTTATTTTATTTTATTTTATTTATTGAAAAATCAACAGACAACAACATGTAGACATGCAAAAAAACAAAGAGTAAATATATAATATATATAACATCGGAGTCCAATTACAGATTAAGAAAGTCGTCGATAAGAAAGTCGTCTTAGATAGAACGACCGCGTTATGTGAAGAACAATAAACCACATGACATGCAGAGTTCTAGAAATGGCAAAATACCTAAGAAGACGTAATAGGTCGAAACTCGCATGGATGGGGCTTTTCATTAACAATGTCAAAGATATCAAACTACCACCTGAGACAACACAGATAAGACGATCCTGGAGGTGCCATACTACGAGGGTATGACATGGGATATGGCTAAGAGAATTAGTAGAAGAAGAAATTAAATTGGTTGGAACACATCTTTGAAATGAAAAGATGCCAAAAGATTAATGAAGTGGGTCGATGCAGGTGAAATTAAGAGTTCAATTGGAATGTGAATGAGGTTAAGTCTCAATTGGATGATGATAGGATCTTCTGACTAAGTGTGGTTGAGGTGTACGAAACTTTCTTCGATGCCATGGGTTCAGATTGACCTTCGATATTTGTCGGAGGAGTAGAGGCCCCGTTCGTGACCACGATTCGAGGGTAATACACCATGGTACATATCCTTGGTCTCGGGCCGGTGAGCGCCGGACTCCTCCAACAATGGCGCCCGCCAGCCGTAATGATCATAAAAATGCATCATAAATGATGGTGAAAAAATTACCGGAAGCACAGTTCACCTGCCCGGGTCTCGGCTGTAATGAAACGTTGCGGCCCGTCTTCCTATTACCGCTCGTTATGTATACACAGAGAGCATTGATTGATAGTTCCTATTCGACACACGGTCCCATCGGATTCAACAAGGGTTTAATTTTCAATTGACCTTCTATCCACCTATACATTATATCGTATTAACGGATTTAAGATGGTTGCCTTAAAGTTTCTATGAAAAACTTTCAGGTAAAATGAACGATGTGTAGTTGCAACTTTTCCAGTAGTGAGCATTGGCTCGAAAATAAGCATAGAATTCATAGAAGTCATTCAAAATTCCTGGGATTTTTTATTGTAGGATTACAGTTCCTAGTCTGTAAAATGGTGGCAATTGTTTATTTTTAGATAGTAGAAGACTTCTTCAGATTCTGACTAAAGTCCTTATCTATTCATTCATCGCACTTTCTAAGAAAAAGTTTTTGACGCAATCAAATATTTCTTTTTAAAATGTACAAAGTCGAATGATTTTTTAAAGATCTATCTACTAATTGTAGTTATAATATAGGGATTCTTAAAGAGTGGTCTATATAATTGAATTCATTATATGTATTGTTTTGTTTTAAATTAAAATTTACTTATGTATGAATAGATTTCTTTCAACTACATATTTTTGTATTTCTTGAATTGAAAATGTATTTCGAACCTGCGCAAATGTTTCATTATGAAACGTTAGTAGTTCAGATCTGATCTTTTTCATATCAAAGTCCCATAAGATTTCAGTACATTCAAATGTACTGAAATCTTATGGGTACAGTACGGCTCAAATGACTCGTTTCTGATAATTAGTAATCCATTAAAGACCGTAGAAGAAGAGGTCAACGGTCTGCACTCCACTCATAGAAGAGTGATAATTATTTAAACATTAGATAGCACGTAGTACGTAGATTTATTACACGGCGCCATATCGACTGACAATCGACACTTTCGAAAAGTTAACCCCATAAGTGACGGTCGATTTTTTCCAGTGGATATTTAAATTACAGCGCAAAACTTTGGACGTATGATTGGCATTGAGAGGCAGTCTAAACGAACAGTCGAGATTTGCCAATCTCGAGTTGGATCTGTGACGCGGACAGGAAATGGCGTCTGCCGAGTCAAGGTATACCTGATCACGGCTTGACACGCGATAAATCTATAATTCACCTACGAAGGAAATTGCCGCAAGATCCAATAATTTGATCTAAGTTTATTTACGTTTGATATGGAGCGATCAATCGTCCCGAATCCGGAACACTGGGTGGTATAATTTAGATAGACAGATACGTACGAGGAGGATGATGGCAACGAATAAAAATGTAAAAAGCGTGATCAACCGTCATCATCATCGTCGTAGGTATTGGTTTACTTGAAAGTGCCACGGGGCAGCAAGGTACAACAATAATAAAATATGGCGTCCGGTTAAAGATGGCGGATGGAAATGCGATGATGATGATGGAGGGAAGCGAACCGAAACGGCCTGGACGTCAGCCTTCGTACGAAAATGCGTAGTGCCTGATTTGATGGGTACATATGTAAGTTGACTGAGTCTAAAACCTACCTGTTTGAATTAGAGAAAAAGTCAATAAAAATTGGTTAAATTCCCTCAGGATGATTTTTTAATTGTATGATGATGGCAATTTGCTTGTTACAATGATGGTGTGCGCGTAATACTAATGTCTAATTTTATAACAGGCCAAAATATTATTCGATACGCAAGCGTAATCAAATCTATAATAACTTCGTAACGATTTTGGCAATTAAGTATTTTTTTATTGGTATCTTAACTCTTGTGTTTTATTTATATATAAAAAAAAATCGAATTGATTTATAAAATTGATACAAATTGGCCAAAAAAATAAGAAAACTTAGTTGAATAAACTAAGATAGTGTTTTCTACAGTAACAGACCCTTTCATTTATTAATATAAAAATAATATAAAGAAAAATACCTTAGCATTAATAATTACGTATAATGTTTCTACGTATATGTATATTACCTATAATTTTTATTAATAGTATAATATATATAAAATTCATTTGCCTTTAAGAATTATGTATATATAATTTGAAAAAAAATGGGTACAGAAAATTAGCTGTCTTATACGATATTGGTTTAATTTATATTTTTTCTAAGCCTATTAAGAATAAAGTGAGTGTAAAAGTTTCCATATAAGAGCTTACGTCTAGAATGAAAGAAAAATATCGACTCTAAAATGCAATAATTTAAATGATTGGAAATTTGATATTCTGTGAAAGCATTTTTAAGGCAAAAATGATCACCTGCATGTGTACAATATATTTTCTTTTATCGTTTATTAATGTAATGGGAAAAAATTCGTTGAATTCGGTAATTGGATCCATTTTATATTCGCGATGAAATTTCACGGGAAAAAATGCTGATTCATCGAAACTGAAATACGACTAGTTTTCCTGAAAAACAATCGGAAAAGCTGATGAGTGGACCGCGATGACAAAATCGAACGTCAGATTGATGAGTGTGTTCCGTTTTCACTGTGCAAACACGTAACGAACTAATCAATAAAAATTGTTTACAAAGCGTGTACGCATTTTAAGAAGCGAACGCATCAGCGATTCTCAAACATCAATCGCGCACTAAAACCATAATTTTTCGAGCATTTTAGATAAGGTAACAAGAGCATGATCTCGATTAAGGGAGATCGTGACGTTGATACCGAGTCGTAGGTGCAATAAGTAGACGAGGTACCATTATCTGATTTTGATTATAAATGAAATATATGCTCGTCCGGTGTGAAAGGTTGTTCTTATAGCTTTGCACTGGATCGTTACAGCCTTTCGAGTTCATGGAAACCGCTCAGTATGTGCTACATGTTTGAATAATATTTTTTTAATAATAAAAAGATTAATGCTTGCGGCTTGAGCGATAACCTTGCGATCGGCAAAATTGTGAACAAATCGAACCGAACGACGATAAAAATGTATTGACCTTTCGAGTCGAACAGACCTTTTCCTGGTCCAATTTATTCAATGAAAACAATATTGAATGTTAGCATTATCAGATATTATTTTTATACACAAACTTATCGCCTAATGTATTATTTTGCGTGTGGTCATTATCGATACAATATTATGTAAAGTGTAATCTGGCGCATTAGAAGCTATGCTTCATTTGAAAGCCTCAAAATTTAACGAAAACGCTAAAAATACATTTATTTATTTTTATATACATACTATATATTATGTCCAAATTTGAAATAAAAAATAAAAAAATGCAGCTTTCAAATTAAAAATGCATTTTTTATTGATTTAACACAAGCGGAATTATTATACGATTGCATAAATTTATGCCCGTTTACTGTTCAAAAACGTATAAAAATCGAGCACGAATTTATGCAATTATCCAAAACTTCTTATTTGCTGGAATTAATTTGATTTATGCATTGTTTATATAACTTATTTAGAAATAATGAAACAATAGCATTAGTTGTATTACAATTTTAGAATTAAGTATTAAATACTGATTATTTTAATTAGAAAATCATATATTGAAGCTAGTGTGTGTTTTAAGGTAACTTTGCGAACGAGTGTTGTTTGTTTGACGTTTACAGCTCATGGAATGTTTCAAGCTCGTGCAAAAAATAAAAGTTTGACCCCCCCTGACCGTCGGAAGATACATTCGAGAGTCAACCCCAATAATAATCGGTGGATGGTTTTCAAATGCAATTCGTGCGCGAAGTTTGATCGGTGTGTACGAAAGAGCGTCACGCGTTCACAATACAATTTTTTGATAAACGGACATCAGGTTTGACCGGTTTTGGCGAACCAATTCGACCATTATTATTATTTTAATATATACGCACACATATAGGTGTACTTGCGACGCAGTGCCACAAAGCCGACGATTTACGATCTATATTTATTTTTCCATTGAAACATTCAATACCCGGTGGTGCCCACTTTTTTACATTTTGACCCGAACTCGGTTATCGAATTGTATATTGTAAAAAATGAATACTACAGCTGCTCTAGTCGCGCGCAGATGCCAATCCGATTAAGCAAATGCCTTTGATGGACAAAATGACCGATACATTGTCGTGCAAAAAATTTAGGGGATAATTTATTGTATCGACGATCATATCGACGTATAAATTTCAATATAATAAAATCGTATAGTTTAAGCGATGGAGTTATCGTATACATGTCTAGATGACGTTTGAAATATTGTCCAAAGAAAAAAAAACTTAAATACATATATAGTTTCTATACGTTCATAATTTAATGTCATACGTATCAAAACGTTAAAGATTAAATGATTTATAGCAGTAGTATCACAATATATTTTAATGACTGTAAATAGGATGTTAAGATATTTCATTTAATTATTTATATAAAATTAACATTAAAATTAGATAAGCATTATAAATCAATTTTTGTTTTATATATATTTAATAATAATAACTATACCAGTAACTGTTGGAATTATGGAATGTATTAAAAAAATAAAATAAAAAGGAATAATTGCTATCGTAAAATTGAATTTTCTTATTAAATAAGTCAGATAAAGAGATTCTCAAATATTTAAATATTTGCTATTGAAGTTTGGATCTTTGTTTGTGACATTACAGGTAATTTACATATAATACGCCACAATCGTCAAAAATAAAAAAAAGATAAATAGTACAAAATGAATATAAATACACAGAGCTTCTAGACCTAACAGAGCTACATAAGACCTAACAGATAATTCCTTACTGCCCAGAAACATTGTAAATTTGATACAAGTATTATTATACAAAGCAAATAAATGTAATATTTGTCATATTTTAAGGATTAGTTAATTATTTGATGAAGAAAATAATATAAAATGAGTACATTTACAATATTCAACAGTGCCGAAGGATACCGGGGGTCGATCTCAACATTCCGATAAATAATGGTCGAATGGCAAAGGGGATGCTGGAGAGGGGGTGGGCGGGGAGGTTATCATCTCTCATCGGCTTTGTCTGTTCGTTTTTAATGTTATTCAAAGTGTTTCTTTCGCGCCTCCATTGTGTCAAATTTTAAATTCAAAAACGTTTCCCGGTTTCAATTGTTTTCGATACTTTTTTTTTCGTTTTCGGGGTCCTCGGACTCCCCGTTCCCTTTCTCAACTGTCGTCCAAAGGTGCGACATCGTCTGAACACAAAAGAATAAAAGCCGTGATTAATACGCGTCGAGTTTGCGGTAGTTCTCCCCTCAGAGGGGAGCGTGGGTGGCGACGCCTTTGATACAATATCGAATTTTAATGCACACCCACAAAGGGAATTATTTGAGCATAATTATGCCGAATTATGTACGAAGTATACACCTACACGCGTAAAAAACGACACATTTCAAACTGTAAAATAATCATTGAATAGTTTTGCTACTTGTTCATAGATGGCAACGTATCGAACATACATACATAGTAAACGTACACGTGAAGTAATAATAGTTGAAATAAATAACAACAACAAAGCAAACACATTTATTTTTCAATGCACGCATTTTCTCGCTTCACACCTTCACAACGTAATAAAACTTCGACCCGTTTGCGAATTTGCAGGTCACGAAAAGGAAACGTCGAAGTATGTAGTTGAAAAAAATTTTTTTTTCACCTGTAGCAACACTACACGCACTATTATTATTATTATTATTATTAAATATATATATAGTAAACGTAGTGGCAACAAAGTCAACAATGGTCGCGGAGAAAAAAAAGGCCGAATAATTACGTCAAAGTGCCATTGTGTGAAAAATATGCAAATGCGTACGCGACAATCGGATTGAGTCACCAAAGAGGAAATACCTCGTTTTTTTTGTTTTCCACTATGTATATGGGGAAAGGTAACGTGTCGGGACCAAAGTGAAATTTTGTGTTTCGATATCGGCGATGATCAAACTGTGGCGCGTGCGATAAATAAATACCCAGTCGATACAGTTAAATATGCACATACCTACATACATATACATATATATAATTGATCGTTTCCCATGTACATATACATATGTAGGTCTAAAATTAGTCCCGAAGAGCGAACTGAGATTCGATTGTGTGTATATATTTAATAATAAGTAAGTGAATACGTCCAGTGAATTTTCCCCAGACGGATAGCGTCTATATTTAAAGGAATTATTCATCGAAAAGTGGTTAAAAAAAAAACGCGATCCCCCTTTCGAGACTGGATGTTTCCGTTGCTGCGAAACATGTTCGACATAATAACCGTTTATTACGATTTCTTACCCACACTGTCGTTGTTTAGCGTCGACATTTTTATCGAAAGATCACATCCGACCGGATGTGCAGCGCGAATGCAATTGCAAATTGCAATCAGCACTGATTGTCAATTTCACTACATAGATATTGTGAGTGAAAATATGTAAATATATATGTAACACATTGAATAATATTTTAGAAATTATTAAAAAATATATGTATATATATTGGATTGATGGAAGTCGAGATTATTATATACATACATACATGCATATTTAGCTTGATAATGATAGTAAAGGTTGTTTAAGAATACATATGTACTCATTGAGACAAATTTTAAATCTAATCAACTTATATCATATGTATATCTTAACTTAAACTAGTCCTAGATTCGATCTGGTCGAGATTTTAATCCGTCGTGATTACACCTATAGACTGTCAAGATATGACAATATATGTATCTGTTACAGTCGAAGTGTACATATCGTTCGTTTATGAACGTACTAGTTTGTTCATAAACGAACCAATCTGGCCAGTTTTAGTGTACACAAAAAAATAAATTGACAAATGAACTATGTATTATATTTAGTTTGTTAATGCACAAACTATTAGACGTAGGATAAAATATTCCCAATCGTTTGACCCATCCTCCCTGTCTCTCGGTTGCAATATTTTAAAAACGGGAATTATAGAAAGGTTACAATGTGGTTTCCATAGGATTTTCCTTTTGAATATTTGGCGTTTTGATATCTCAAAGGTTTTGAAAGGTGAAAAGTTTTGACACGTAAAAGTTTCGTGCGACAACTGGTGAGTCTATTTGAAGAAGCTTTTGACTGTTAGCACTTAAGCTTCGTACATGAACAAGCTAGTATGTTCATAAACGAACCGGAGTGAACGCTTGAACTGTAACATATCTAAAGAGAGCATTGACACCTCAACGGTTTGATTCACTTACCATAAACCAACTATACCTAACCTACCTTAACTAATCAAATTCAATGATCAAAATGTCCGCTTCATGTTTTTAAAATGATTAAGTCGTTAAAAATCTGTTTTTCATACGTAAAAAAAACTGCAACCAATTAATATATTCTAATAAAGATTTATATGCAAATATGAGTATTAGACATGTTATTTATTTAAATAATTTATATATTTCTAGAATTATATACTTGGAATCAAGCACCGAGTAGTTAAGCTTGAATTATTCGTTCACAATATTTACATCGGAATAAATTTCGATCATAAAAAAGGCGCCAAAACCAAAACCGAAATTCGAGCGGTTTGCGGTGAGCCGATTTCACAACCCCGCCAAACCAACGAAAAACACAAGTTATTAGAGGAAACACTCATCAAACGAAATCTCTTAATATCGGTCCGTTTCGTCGACGACGTCGGCCACGAGATTTAAACGAAAGGTAAAATAATTTGACAGCAAAAGCGCGTACGCCGTCGAGTTTGTGTGACTCGTAACTCGTCGGAGAGTTAAAAGTGAATACGTTTTTATCCGTACGAGTGTCTTATGTGTATATTATATATGCGCGAGATGAGTTTTAACAGTGTTCTCGGGAGCTAATGAGACACGCGTGCTTTAAAAAAAAATGAGCTAATAGCGTCTAGAAAATCGTCACGTTTATAGACGACGACAACGGGAGAAAACGGGTGACTCACCCAGACCACGTAGACTCGCCGGTCAAACGATGATTAACATTTCCCGATTTGTTTATTAGGAAAATCGCGAATTTCCGCAAATCGAAAGCTATGTGTCGATTCGCAGAAATGTTAACTTATCAGTGATAATAGATGATTTTACAATTCTATTGTTATGGTGAAGCTTAGAGACCTTCTTTGGGATGATGCTTAGAAATGAAGGTTTGGAGTGTTTTAGTTGATAAAAAAGGAAACATTACTAGAAAACGACATTTTATAGTTAATTTATACTAATGATGTACTTAAAATGAATTTATTTGGTTGTCCCTATAAATTTAAAGCTTATTTTTATCAGATGCTATCGTTAATGGTGTATAAAATGTAAATGAGTGGATAAAAATACACCCATACAATTTTCATCATTATAACGATTTATTTATTTATTTTAGGCCAAAGACAAAAGTGTAATTACTATAATAATAATAAATAAAACGAAAATCCAAAATATTTGAAAGGAACTGTATTTTAATTCAATTTTTCAACAAATGTGTTTTTATGTTTTTAATAACAATAAATTAGAAAGAAAGTAAATAAAAAATGTTTTATGTATTTAGCATGATTATTTCTTTCCGATACTTTAATTGTATCATTTTTTTTCATTGAAAATGTATGTTAATAATAAATATAATAAAAAAATAACGTAATGAATTATTTACTGACACGTTTAAAAAAACGTTTATACATATTATCTAGCACTGCATAGGATTGCAAGAAAATGACTATTTCTATTCATACTATACAGCACCGTCTGTTTTCGGTAGGTCCATACTTATTTTGTACGAGTTTTAGGCAAAAGCGGCTTACATACATACATATATGTACATTGCATCCTGTCGGCTACTGCTGTTTCGTATACGTCGCATACACATTACGGAAAATATGAATGTGTCCATATATGTAGATTGTACTAAACAATATTTGACTGTTTGTGTGTAGTCGCCAGTTGGAAGTTGGAGTCTTCTAAAGATCAGAGTTTCTTTTTTGGTATTTGAATTGCATCGGTTGGTGCACTTGAATCGATTGTGTTGACATTGTCGCTTACGAGGAACGTTGACGGGCCAAGAGTGAGGGGAAGTGAGTGATGTCGGAGGCGTTTCGGCGACCGTTGGCATCTGCCCGACCACGCTTAATGACTTAATGGCCGTCGTATCAGGTGACCGCCAATTGGCCGAGCATTGTCGACACACTGTCACTCGACGTGTCGCGATACGACGCACACCCTGCCGGCAGCGTGTTAACGAGCCGAGAGCGCGCACACACGAAATTAAGACCGACCGTCGCACCTCGCACTCTCGGCGGCTGATTAAACGGTCAATCCGTCCACTGATTCACAATTTATCATCATATTTGTAACGATCAGATCATCCACTCGAGAACGGAGGGCAAATGAAGTTTGATTATTTGACGCGCATGAGAAATATTCGTAGAATACGGAGTGCGAGTGTGAGAGTCGACGTGTCACTTTCGGCGACCGATTGAATTATCAATCGATCATCCTATTTTGAAATTTTCTTTAGATTCATAAGAGTGTAGTATTATAGTTTGGTATGTGATATCGAATCAAATGTATTTATTTCGTCGGCGTGAAAGATGTTCGATGTTCGGTATGCGACTTGGAAGTTTTTCCGGTGCGCCTGTTTAGGGGTGTTGACGGTCGCAAACGAGCGTTTCCCAAACAGCGTCCCGTCTTCGACGTGTGTAAGGGGTGACGTTAAAAAATTAAGTGATATGTAAACCTGTCGCAAATCCCACAAAAAACTATTTCGGCCGGATACTAATGGGTCTACGAAAATCCCGACTATTAATACGCGAATGGGCGAGAAGAGCAGTAGTGCGAGCGCGCGCGTGCACTTTTTTCCACACACATTGATAAATCGTCCAACAAATCCATAATAACTCACGGACGTCTTTGATGATGATGATGATGATGATGATGATGATGATGATGGCGACGACGACGACGACTACGACGCCGAAAACGCCGCGGATTCGCCTAAAAGAATTCCGAAACTAGACCCTACGCTACGAATGGGCAAACTTCCGATTTTGTAATTAAATTTATAAGGAAAAATTATGACACTCACAGTCAAAACATTCATTGAAATCGTTATGGAATGCTATGCGGAAACGAATTGTATTAATTATTAAATAAAACAATAGGCTTTTTAGTATTTCCTTTCATTATGAAAGTCGTCAGCTATTTCTGTCTCACTCTCAAGTGTTGGATATATAGATCGATTGTTTTGAGAATATCCCAGATCGGAATCTAACATTGTGTACCGTCTCTGACAGCTCCAATCAGCATCAGTCATCTGGAGCTTTCCTGCCGAAGAACATGTGTCTACTCTGAAGATTGTCCGCATAAAATGCTTTGAAATATCGCGGAACGTCCACAGTGGACGCAAGCCAAACGCGGCCGAATTAAATTCGCCATTAAAAGTCAACGCAACATATAGTAAGAATTTAACTACTAATTAGTTAGTATGAAAGTACGTTTAAATAAATGAAATGTAAAAATAGAAAACTGCTACTAAGTCGTTAGGAATCGAAACAACGGGGCAATTAGCGAATTAATAACGGCGCAGTTAGCGTCGCGAAAAGTTAACTAAACCAACAAACACGGACTTGCGATTATTACATATCGTTAACTTTTACTGCGATCGATTAACTACACGTCGGCGATCTAATTAATGTCGAAGTTAGTTCAACGGCGCGCGTCTCGGAACGTCGTAAAGTTATGTAAAAAGTTTAATACATTTTTTGGAACCGCAGTTCTCTCGTGTGATTAACAGGTGTTTTCCGTATGCGATTATGCAAAATAATTTTTTAATTATTTCTTGTCGTCACATGCTAATTTTTGTCTGCGCTTTTTTTACACCGCATCATATCGTCGTACGATATATTATTATATGTGAGGGTTTTTCGAAAATTATATAGTGGAAACGATCATTATAATTATCTGCGCTTTTTTTTCAAACTGACTCTTATTATACAATGAATTTTAAATGAATATTATTACACTGGACAAATGCAAAAACGCGAACAAAAGAGCTGAAAGCAAAAAATATATACTAATTTAGACCCACTGAGCACGAATTTAAATTGAAATTCAACCAACTGATAAAGAAAGATTTGAATGCGCACTTCTATGTACTACCATTTTTATCATTTTAAGATCTTTAACTAAAAATCTAATTAATAAACATTCAAAATGAATAATATAACCTATAACCATAAGTTTTTTCTTTCAATTGACATATTTTATATTATGTAAATATTAATGATTAATGTTAGAGATCACGCCAAATTGAAAAATTAATTATTTTATTTCGTTTTTTTTTTGTTTTTATAACATGTTGCATATTTATTTTATTTTGAATATAAAAACGTTTATCTGGATTGATTCTGTATGTTTTTTTTTTAAATATAATAGTGTTAATTGTCTTGATAAGTAAATTTTACAGTGATATTTAGTCGATGAGAGTTCGACGTTTGTGCAGCGTGATCTCCCCGACAAATATTCCCGTTCTAAAACTAGACTCGTATATATTCCGACTATCGTTATTAAAATATACCGAGGAGCTATTTTGGACGGATATTCTCCTAGTGGACTTGTAGCTGCGTCAACCGATAAAAATGTATGGACAGGTGTCACAGCGACCAATGCTACATGCATATTTATACGCCCGTTTATTATATATATTTCAAAAGAGATAAGAAGATAAGACGAAAAGCAAAAAAATAAAACTAAAAAGCGGCTGCGTGTCATCAAAGAGTCGAAGAAATTGGCTGATCACAAGGAATCGTAAATATTTCCACGAACTTGTTAACTCTTACGGCGTTTCGCTTTTACAACACTATCGATTTGATGGATGCCGTTATTACGTTGACGGCGTCTCGCATATATCACATCAAATATTTTAATAAACACTCTAGTTTGAATTACTGAAATGCGGGATGAGAAATATTCCACGATTTTTCCATTCAAGAATGTGAAGCCATTCGTTAAATTTTCATTTAGAATCGTACCTCTAAGAAGATTCACATATAAAATACTATGCACTATAAAATGCATAACAACTAACGATTGGAAATAATATAATGCATTATGTTTAGCATTGAGAGGTTACCGGGTTCGATCCCGTCCTGCACTTGGATATTTGTGACTCCAAGTCGATCGTTTCCTATCAGAGTTTACCAATTTATCTGATTTCATTGTTGAAACGGTTCTTCCATCAAATTGGCAAAAACCATACTACCCACTATGTCACCAATATCTGAATTTGATTTCTGTACAATAAGTAAAAATTTATGTGTAAGTCTAAATCCATAGATGTCTCTATGTATTAATTAATTAATAGTTAATTTCTTGTACTTCAGCATCTCGAAATTCAGCGATTTATGTATGTAATAAAAATACTGCAATGTTTGTAATTGGATAGGAAGGCTCATTGGGGTTTACTTGTTAGGCCTTCCTGGTATATATTTATGTAAATAAATAAATAAAATATGCACTTAAGTATACTACACTTCCAAAATACGACTTACTGACAACAAACGATGCATAGCCAGATCATATAGATTCTACTCTTTATTAAATGAAATATCAGCCAAAATTGATAATTTTATTAAATTCTTGTCTTCTTTTTGATCTTTATTATAAAAATTTCATTATCTGTCCAATACCCGAATCTTTTTACATCTCTCCGATGGTTTTTATAATTTATCTAATGTAATATAATGAATACAAAATTATTTACTATGATTTTTATGATTGGTAGTTACAATTAATTTGGATGTTTTTGAGAACCTTTGACGTGTGTGTAATTGGTTTAGATTTGTTTTTTGTATCATTTATGTATGTATGTTTACTAAAAAAATTTGTACTAAAACTTAATCAGAATAAGATGGTGAGTTTATAAGATTTAAATAATTGATACTACCACCATGAAAATCATTCGTTTCATTCGACTTTGTTTAGCGTCACTGCGTCTGCCAGACACTTTAAAATATATTCGTTTCATAGGTCGCACACTCACGCGATAGCTAGCAGTGAAATTATTATTATTACGAAATGATTCGGACATTTCAATCGGGTCCGAATATCAGTGCCATTGTTTATTATGTGCCGGTCGCGTAATTTGACGGCAAATTATCAATTGGCGTGAAAGGAAATTTTCCAAACCGCAATAAAAAGATATCGTGATCTGACCAAAGTGGCGACGAGAGACTTACAAAAAAAATCACACACACACAAATACCAGTGTATGTGAAATAAATTATATACATGATTCGACTCGAACAAAACAAGGTTATATCACGACGCGGAAGCGGGTACGCGTTACTCAACGGAGTATGTATGTACGTACGAAAGCTCGCGGCGCGCCCCGGGAAATTCGCGATTTTTCCGATGCTAACGGCGTGAAAATTCGGCGAAATTTTCAATGCGTTAATTAGTGAATGGTAACGTTTCACTCTGAGGCGAATCATCGTAAACGCAATGACTAATCCCGAGGCGGCCGTTAAACGCGCGGCCGAATCCGACCGCGCGTCTGCCAAATATTTTTAATATGTACGATATCGTTTCTAGATCACACGTCCAGGCATCGTAAATTATTTTTAACAATTTTAAATTGGACGACATGTACCGTTCGCGGCTTGAATTTACGATTTTATATACGCGAAATCGTAAATTCATGGCGTGTTGTAACAACCTCTCGTTCCTCTGGTTCTCTCCTGTTTATTAGCGTGGTATCGACTGCGTTCGGCGTGATTAAAATTTTTGTAAACATTTAGGAAGAGCTTATGAATAATCAACCTAGTTAACTTCCTTCTAACCTTCTATTTAATTTGAGTATAAAAAAATACATCGAGTATTAGAAGCAAAAATGACATTTCCTGACTACTGTTTTCCATACTGAAAAAATTCATACACCTTCGAGAAAATAACATACATAAAAAAATATTGAAAAGGTTAAATTTAAAAACTATACCTACATATGTATATATCATCTTTTTTTCCATATTTCTTACTCGGGAAGCAACAGTAGAGAGAGAGAGCACTAATATATGTATACTTCTGAATAATGAGTATCTTTCAACAAGCCAAATTTTTTTTTATATTTTATATCTATAAATTAAGTAAGCCATTGTTCTCAAATTCATTATCTTTTTGAATCTATATATTTGTACATAGTATTGGACGAGGAGAGATGAAAAACGGATTACGTGGGTGAGAAGTATGATAAAGGTTGTTGATATAATGGTGACAGTAAAGATATTGAAATTTCAATGGATAAAGTAGTGATCGAATTGTATCCGAGAGAATGTAAAAAGGTATAAGGAAGGCCATAAAAGTAATTAGTGGATGAAATCAGAAACTTGTGAGGGATGAGATGGATGAGAGTTGCCTAAAACAGAGACGAATGAAAGCGTGTTTGAGAGGCTTTCATCTAACAGTGGATGGTGAATGTTTGTAAATGATGATGATATATTAACAATAAACTACTGAAGAATATCTTTTCCAGTCATTCAAACATACTAAACTGATAGTCTAAGAGTTAAGAAGCAACATTTTGAATCAATTATGAAATAATAAATGAATCTTAGTAGAAAGCCTAATATACTTACATTCTGTAGTTGACAATAATTGGTACCAAATATTGTATGAAAATTATATACACATTTTTTTTAATACTTTCAAGCTGATATAAGTATAGATTGATCACCACAAATTACCAGACATACGATCGAAATATTAAGTGAAAATTGTGTCCATTTTAGTACGGTGGCGTGATGATAATCGTAAACAATAACACAGTTAACGATTATGATGAAGTATTCCCTAATAGTATGGAAGACGCGGGTATTTCCCTGGGCCGGATCAATTACATACATACGTACATACAGAGCCAGATGAGAGAATACGACATTTATACATACAGAAACACACACACACACACGATAGATTTTAATTCGGTCCGATCACGCTATCACAATTTCGGTACATAACATACGAATACAATTTTTTTTTCAGTTATTCGAAACTTTTCGACGCGTGATTGGTTTCCTCGCACACGAATATCCGTGTATCGGCTCGCGTGCTCGATGCCAAATTCGATTATTACCCATGGGGTGGTCTAATGAGGTCCTCGTCATAGTCCACAATAGTTGCCATCATGATATACCACGAGAAAACGTGTGAAAGCCCGGGGACTCGTCCCGTGTACGTAGAAAGGACGTGCAGTGGCGCACGCACGCTCTCTTTTACATCTCGTGAAATGAAATATAAAATACGAGTCATGTGGAAAAAAAATTGGGATGTAAAAATAAATAAGAAAACGTATCGTTTAATTGAGAGCTTAATATTATTCGAGATGAATTTATTTATATAGCGTTTGTCACGGTGAAATTTACGACTATTATTTCGGCACTATTTATGAGCTTTCATGTTTTTCCTCTCGTACGCCAGCGAACACTAAATTATGGCGAGATTTGAAAATAATCACGGTTTATAAACGTTAAAATACAATATTTAGAATGTGTAGAATGTTTTGACGACCTTGCTTAATTGATAAAAAGTTTAAATATATACTTTTTCTTTTGTGTTTTAATTTTATTTAGGTGTCGAGACCATTTGAATAATTCGAGTCAAATATTTTCACAATAATACTCACTAAATACAATAATGAACATCTTTAGAATGTATTCTTGGCGATGAGTCAATTTTCATCGTCGATTACATCTGATATTCAAAGAAAATCTTTTCTTCTTCTTAAATTGGCGTGTTTAATTTCAAGCTTTGTCTTTTCACTTATTGGCAAACATTTTTAAAATTTAAAGTCATGAGTTGTATAGAGAAATATTCTTATTCTACTAAAGTTAAAAGATAGAAGGAACATTGTAATATATATATTGAAGTAGACAATGAAATTAATATGAATATTTTATTATCCGTAACCTTTAAGAAAATCATATCAAATTGTAATATACATAATTTATTTAATATAATAAGATTATTTATTTAAATAAATTTGAATAGAAAGGACGGGAAATTGTGTAAGAAATTATATTATTGGAAACATCTCAAAAATAAATGTAATTTTGACAAAATGTTTGTATAAATAGCTATTCAAATTGAACAAAACGATAATATTTTTGAACGCCGACATGATCGAGCCATTCCATAGTTCATAAAGTGTTCATAAATGAAACAAATGATCAAAATTTCAACTTTTTGACTTATCTATTTAGAAAAATGATATATACAGGCGTTTTTTGTCGTTGTCCAAAAAGCGAAGAGTCGGATTAATTAAGGAAAAAGCGCTCGTCATACATATAAGCCAGGCAATGGATGATTAGCCATTTCTCGTCGTACGATTAACCATTACAATTCGGCGGCATTTTCATTGAAATTTATGCGTTTGTAAATGTATAAACAATGGTCGGCGTCATTGTGTAAATTGACCGTAACTGCATTTTAATAACCGGTCATTATAGCATAACAGCATCCACTTTTGGTCACTATAGACTAGTCTCGTTGTTCCGCTATAGTATTCCCAATTTATTTCGGCAGTTCCAGGAATCGACCGACGCAGCTCGTCATCGGCGACGATGGACCAGGATGTGGACTTCTCGAATGACCGAAACGATTCTTTTTTGTTCGCCTAATTCGTTGCATGTTTCGTGAAAACGTGAGGGTGTCCCGTAAATAACGCCTAATTAATATAGGTGCGACACGCAATTTAATCTATTAAATTTGTTGCGACGCCAAAGGTATTGATAAAGCGTAACACGCGCGTGCTCAAACTTATGATAACGTCATTGATGAATTATTATTTCTACTTTTTTTTTTTTTAAAGAATACTTTCTGATGGACAAATTGCGTATAGGCAAGCGCAATTTGCAGATTGATATCTGCAATATTTGAAATAAATTCACACGAATAACAAAGCGCAATGTTTTATTAAGATTTATACCTACGACTCAAATAATAAGTACGAATATCAATGCGTCATTGTCGTATGAAACATGACACAATTAAAATTATTTAGCTACGTTGTTAGTTTGCCAAATTCTACAGTCACGCATTAAGTATTTAAGTACCACAATAAAAGCCTGAATATTGGTAAGTATGTATATACTATGTATAATTGAATTTAGTAAATGTTTTGTATTTGCAGCCCGTTCTTACATGTACATACATATGTACATATATTGATGCTGGCTATATGTGCAAGACATCCCCTAATTTGTATGTTATTATTTGATATTTTTATTTTATCTGCTATTATTATAATGCTATTGTTTTTTTATGATTATGTATAAATGTATTATTTGTCTGTGTATGTATTTTTTCGACCATTGTGGCGCATTAGGGACTCCTGTTATGCCACAATGGTTCAAACTTAAAGTAACTAAATAAATAATTATTCCACGGTATGGTATGTTTGAAAAACTACTTATGGTTAGAGTGGATTTAAGCAATCGTTGATAAGTCGTACTTAAAATTTGAGTCACATCATTTGAATACTTCATATAAGTACAAAATATATATAAAAATAAGGTTGATAGTTGAAATAATAAGTTCCAATTATAATTCAATTATGTACAGATATATTTTTTTAATTGAGGTGAATTTATGCAATAAATCTTTGCTTAGAAGTATTGTTAAAATCTGTGAAGAAAAATTATGTATGTTTAATCGGATTTGAAGTGGGTTTTATGCACTGATTCTTAGATTTGTCGATGTGAGCGCTTTTCCAGTGACGTGCATATTGGATCGCAATGAGGAGAAGCTTCGATGCGAGTGAAAACAAAAAGAAAACAACGAGCTTTCAGCGCTGAAAGTTTATTTGACGTGTCTTCATTGAAAGGGAAAGTGCGAGACGAGCTCGTCGAGAGAGCACACACTCTTACACAGAGCTTATTTCGAGCTCGCGGTAAATTTGGTCGTTTTGGCTCTTTCCACGGCGCATAAACAAGATTCAAAGGGGATTTTTGGTCGCAAATTGGCGGCAAGTGTCGTTTTGTTACATTTTGACAGCGCATAAACTGTATAAATCAATTGTCAGCATCGACTTTGCGCGTCTCGTGCGTGGAGAATGATATTACGCTTCAATCGGACGCAAATAATGCGCGACACGTCCACACCGCGCTAACGAAGATCGCGAAATATTGCTGCAATGAAATATGTATATACAATGTACATTTGGTTTTTACGTAAAAATCGAGGTGAGCTTTCTTTCGCGTTCGAATGTTTGTTGTTTTTTTTTTCGGCCGCCTTCGGTACACTTTTCGTCGCGTGATCGCGCGCCTAATGAAAGACATTATACGCAAAATCGCGATAATTTAATTTTGATTGTTCCAAAAAATAATCTAATACACAAAGCGATCATGGTGGCAATATATTTGGAAGTAAATGGATCGGCCGCTTTCTGTGTAGCAATGGCTTCAAAATAAATACGTTGTATTGCTCAATATATGAGCCGTTATGTTTGAAAGTCCAAATTTTCAGGACAAAAACACTACTCCGATTTGACTTAATTCGCTAATTGTTATCAATTATCCTAATTCAATATGTCCAGAATCTTGGAAAAGCAGAATAAACGTATTACAATATTACAATAATTTAAATATTGCTAAACGCAAAACAATATATTTTATGTTTTGTGAAATACTTCTCGAAATGAAAAAAGGTAGACTTAGTCTACTTTCAAATATAATGGCTCATAAATGATTCACATTTTGCCGAAAATTTTTTTAGTATTATAATAAGCAAAAGTTTCATAATTTAATATTTGTCTATTAAAGGTGTAGAATTAATGTAAAAAAGATTCTATTTTTTATATATCATATTTGTTTTCTTCAAAAATGTGTACTCTTTTAAGGCTAATATGCTATTTTTTTATCTTACTTTATAAAAGTGTACGAAATTTTTACAATGAGACTTAACTGTAATAGTTTAAAAATAAAATCATATTAAAATATTTCGACAAAGTGAGGATCATTCTAATGAATGAGAATTTATATGTGCGATTTATTGTATGGCTTTTGAAATGATTGTTTAAAAGTTGGCAAGTATAAGAAAAACTAAAAAAAATTTACACATTAAATAATTAACAGGATTAGAGCTGTCTTTTGAAAGAAATTCTAAAGTTTTACGATCAGATTCCGAATTCTATACTTACATTGATTGAAAGATTTGCAATTTATATATATAATTTTATATGTATTATAGATATGTAAGAAAATTAAATGAATATATTTATGTAAGTATGCATATGACAAATCCATAACATTTAACTTAAGATTTGGTACCCAAAATTAGACCATAGATGGGTTTTGATAGTTGTTGGAGTTCTTCGAGGGTTTCTTTTTCAACTTTCAAATGTAGGTCATCGATGATGAGTGTTGATTTTCATTGCTTTTGCGAACCGTTTAGCCAGTGTGGACGAAATATTTGCGTTTCGGCGTCGCGACAATAAGGCGTCGGAATGCATCGCGATGCACCCCTCAACTGCACATTATAACGACGCATCTAATAAATTTCGATTTTAATTTGCAAATACTATTTCGAACGACGACGGCCATACGCGTCATTAAACGCTCACAATTCTGCAACGACGCGCTTTTCGACACAATTTTGAGCGTCTTCTCCTTATCCACGTCCGAATTTGACTTTGTCCGTAAATCTGTTTACATTTTTCCGATGCGGCCCCCAATAAAAGAGGGTCGAATGCGGAAAATGTCTTCAGGAGTTTCCCGCGCTAAAGTGAACAGCAATAATAATAACGAAGCAGAGTATAATACGTGAATAATACAAGACTCGGACGAAGTATACGCATATATTGTATACACGCAGAAAAAAGATGAAATTCCATCAATTTTTCGTTTCAAAAAAAAAAAGCCCCAGAGGAAAGAAAGGTACAACTTGTTATTTATTTGTGGACGAGAGATGCGAAACAACCAATAAAACTTTTCCTTTCAATCCTCTTATAATATCTATTTCGCGGAAAGCCCATCAAACGTAGATAGAATTGTGCGCTTCTTTTTTCGTTTAAAATAAGCGTGTATGCGATGAAGAAAAAATAAAACGAAATGATTTCCGTCTAATTAGATTTCGTTGTTTATGTATATGTATGTATGTTTTATTTTTTTTTTACTTCTTCGGCACGAAAACAAAAGCGATTCTTACGCAAAAGATCGACTAATCTTGACAATGATCGCACTAAATCATGTTAAATTTTACCATAATTAAGATAGAGATCGGACACACTTGCGGCATACGAAAAATCAATGAACACTTTAGAAACGTATAATTAAAAAATAATTTCGTATTGAGCTTAATTGGAGCAATTGGACTTCGTACAAACATGTCAAGGAGTCATTACTTACATGCGATTTTTAATTCGATCATAAGATTCGCGTTTGATACTCAAATCGAGACAGTAAAAAGGTTACAAAAAAAATGGAAACAACGTAAAACTAGCGGGGCAAAAGTGATTACAGTTTTTCCTTTTATAAGAGTCTTTTGAAAGCTCGCCCGTATATTAATTAAACGGAAGAGCGGCTTGAGTCTGAAAAGGAAGGGAATGAGAACAGGGTAGATATCGCAGGAGGTAGTGATGGGGATGGGGTTGTAGACCAGCTCAAGGCCTGCGGGTATTAGATACAGAAAATAATCGGATAAAATCCCTTTTTCAATCGGCCAACATCTACAGGTGTGTCTGATCCTATGTACCTGGCTCAGGAGCGGACTTGCGAATCGTTTCCACGTTATATAAATACACACGATTTTGGTAAAAACTTGCGAAACTTTTCAAAAAGGCGTCCGTTTGCTTCTGACGTTGATGGATCGCCCAATTACTCGACGAGAAATTGATTTAAATTGCACGTGTCGAACAATCTCGGCCGATCATGAATATGCGATAAGCGAAATCGGCAGCTCTAATGTTTCTTCACACTCAAAGTAAACAATGTATGCGTGTGTGTGTGTTCCGTAAGATCATTTTACATTACGCCAATTTCACTCTAAAATTTTGATAACAATAATAATTAAAAAAAAAAAAACAGTTAATATGTAATATAAATTCGAACGCTTGCAAGGCGGTGTTTGTTTAATTGATTGCATAATTAATATGAAATAAATAATGGAATGGTGTGTAGTGGAATTTTGGATAGTGTATTGAGTATGTTACGGTGTCTAAATATCTATAAAAAATAAATTAAATTATGCTAACCATTATTTATTACATACATGTCTGTTCGTTTGTTTATTTTTTTTATAAATTTCTTCGTATACAATTTTTTATGACAAAATATTGTATGTGTTAATTAAACATTATATCAAACGAACATGCGATACTACAATTTTTACAATTTTTAAAAAGGATATTAAATATTTAAATTAAATTTAAGTTTATTTTATTTGATTATAATAATACATTACTTCTAGATAAGAGTCGGATAAGAAAATTCAGTTTTCAATATGTGTAAAACCACCAAAGTCAATATACATACTATTTCATGATACTCTAGCGAATATTACTATACTACTCATGGTACTCTTTTGTCTGTATATTCTCATATCAAATATAATATATTCTATTTTAATTTAAGCCTTACAAGGAGACTTTTTGTAACTATTTTGTATACTTGACATGAAATATGATAAGCATCTCGGGAAACTTTAATTAAAAATATAATGTATACTGTATTGTTAAATCGAAAGAATAGTACCACAGACCGACCGGTCGGTTACAAATTCGTTTCTAAATTGAAATGTGTAGTCTTGTGGAAATCGCCGGAGAAAACTTTTGCACCGATCCGTACACAAAGGCGACTAAATAGAAAGGCGATTTTTAAACGACGAGTATTATTGACACTAAGAACCGACGGGAGAGGAAACTTAAGCTCCCAGGGGGAGGGAGAGGAGACAGAGGGCGAATACAACACCTGACGGGTCCGTTTTAATCGAATGAAAACTATGCACACACAACAAGGATGCGCATGTTATACGTATGTATGTAGGTACGGTCTTTGTGCATTTGTGAAATTACAAAACGTGCAATATTCAAGTCGTCAAAGAAGATCTGGATGAGTTTTGGGGGGAGGAGGGGTGGAGTGTTGCGTCGCTTTTTTATGGGCCATTTTATTCGCCAACACCACCCATCCTCATGGCTCACTACACCCCCAGCGAGCATTAGAGGGTTGAAATACGCGCGAATATAAATAAATACGCACCCCAAGCCTCGTCAGGAAGACATAAGCGCCCCAGAAAACCGGGTCGTATCGAACGGTAAATCGGATAAGGAAACGCGAAAATTACCCGGGATATTGAAATTTTCCAAAGGTGTCGGTCGGAAAAGCCTGGTTTCTTTTTTTCATCTTTGCAAATGTAAATAAGATTTTTTTGCGTGTGACGAGCGTACTCCCCCTTCATTCCGCTTAGTGGGGGGTGGGGGGCATATTAAAACAATAAGGTATTAAAATTCAATATTTCCTCTCCTCGATTTTTTCATCTTTTCCGAGCTGCGTCTACGCCATGGGGAAGTGGGGTTGTTATGGCAGCCTTTTTATTATCGTGTATTTTTCGCGCTAATCCGAGAAAGGCGGGGGAAGCTGAGGTGTGACGGCGGGCCACAAGGTGTCTTTATTCAAAGCTGAACAATGAACGACTGAAAGGGGAGGTGGGAGTGGTACAAGGTGGCGGAGGTGGGGTTGAATTTATTATTTTTATCATTATTATCGTGAACAATGACGTTTCTGTTCGCGCCTTCTCGGAAAAGTTAAGGGATGGGGGGTCAGGATAATCTTCCTACGGGAAAATAAGTTGTTCCTTCGGCGGCCGTACTTCGGATACTTTTATTATTGAAATTATGAGTCATTGTTTCCCCCTTTACATAATATTTATTCAACGTTTTTTATTACAAAAATGAATTTTGAATATTTTAAATCAATAGCTAAAACATTCCTTCCAGTAGAAAACGTCCATAGAAAGTAATTATATATTTTCACTGAACAGATGAAATTCATATAAATTTACATATGAATATCATTAACATAAATAAATTTACACTTACATAACCTTCAATTTGACTAGGTACATCTATCTATGTCTATATGTACATATATACATGTAAATTTATATGATAAACAAACCCAACTGAATACATATTGACTGGATTTTTTTGGGGAAACTTTTTCAGAAAACTTTAGATGGAGGTCTAAGTCAGAGTACTATAGCATGGAAGTGTAGAAGGGTTGAAAGGCGCAGCAATAGTGGTAGTGGTAGTTTATTGTTGTTCCGTTGACGGTCCAGCTCCGAATGAAGCGCGGAACAGATCCGCACAGTATTTATACACATCGTGTACTCTCAGCACAGAGAGCTCATTGGTTGGTGGGTCGCGAGACCTTATTGGTTATTGTGTACGGCTCGTTGATACGCTGAGGCTTTTTGGCGCGAATTCGAGATTATGTGATCAGCGCTAATCTCTACGTTACAGTACTATGAAATGATATACATCATATATGGCTGTACATATACATATAATATTTGCATAGCGGGCAAATAAAAATTCATCTTTACACAGTAAAGGAAGAACGATAGGAAAGACGACGTTTATAATTATATTATTTGTATAAATTTAATTCAGAAATATTTCCAGGTCACTTTAAGCAAGTTGTCTTATAAGTGGCATGATACAATTGCATATCAGCATTGCATAAAGATTCAATGAACCGCTCACTGCATAAGTTATCCATTAATGACATAGAGGCACGGCGAGTCTACGGGGTGTTATATGGGGGTGGGTGGGGAAAATACGGGAATGGCAGACCACCCAAGGGTAGTAAAACACAATTCTTATTCCTTATCAAGGCCCGTAAATAGTTGTCCGGGGTATTTGTGAGCAGGAGTTATGTGCAAAGTGTCTAGCTGCTACGCGGGGTTCACTCCGCCACTTTCGTGCCATAATTGACTTTATTCTTGTTCGCGATGTGCAATAATGTCACGAAACTTTGCTAAAAATCCACCGGCGGCAGATAGCGGAAAAATTCATATCCCAATGACTAACTCCTCGTGCAATTTCGAGATTCGAAGGTGCAGATAGACGTGTTTGCGTATTGACCCCAGGTGTATGCTAACTGTAAGGTGGTGGCAAAGTGCAAGGGGAGGTCAGAAACACTGAGTCACCTCCCACCCACCCCCTTTTGCCGGTGCTTCGGGAAATTCTTTGTCGTTGTTTTGTATGAATAACGACGGGCCACTTTGAGTTATGGGGGCCTCGGCCGGTTACCAAGCGCCAAAACAAAACCCCAGATAGATCGCAGACGCGATACGGGCACAACATGGGGAAGGACAGACAGAATGGGGGTGTAAGGTGGTTGTTTCGCTAGTTTTTTAACCGTTTTTATTGCATGTAGCGCAACGAAGATGCATCCATCCGTATGCAAATTCACTTTAATTGTAAGACTGTTGTATTGCGATTGATATTTTCATACAAATATATGACGATTCAGGTCAACACACCCATATTTGTGTTCGTATTTATTTACGGTACAAGAAATACAAATATCGCAGTCGAAGCCAAGCAACAGTTCTATAATTAGAATATGAAATAATTATTGAAATGGAAAATCAAATAAGTAATAAGAATTGAAGAACTGTTTTATGCACACACGACACATTAATTATTCGAAATCAACACAGTTTTGAAAGTCTACATACATGCAAAAAAATTTAAACTTTGTAACTATATATGTATGTAGTTGTTAAAAATAAATCATCAGGCTGTTAAACAAGTTCAAGCCTGATTATATAGTCAAGTTTGAACCGACCGTTTTCAAAAATCGCTCGATCAAATCAATACCAAAGACCCATCGAAGCATAACAATCAAGCTACACGTGGATTATTAAAATTAGCCCATGGAAACGGGCAACTAACTGTCTGCACATGCAACGAAAATCGCCCAGTCACAACAATTAGGGTTGGTTTTGCGTTCGAAATAGCCGTAACCGGTTATCGGGTGAACGGAGGTGTATTGCGGGCGTAATGCGGGCGCTAATGGGGGTGGGATAAAAAGGGGTGGCCAAAAGGGGGTGGTCGGTGGGTACACGCGACCTCCCAAGACAAACAGCAACAATTCGTTTTCTAAGGCTCGCATATTAACGGATAAGGGCTATCAGCTCGGCTCGATCGCGGGACATTTGTCATACGACCCTACAAACAGGCCAGATCCTTAAAGTTGCCAACGACACACAGGGCTCTGTGTATTTGTTAAGTACGGTTTTGTGGCATACCTAATGCCGCCGATTGCCATCTGAAACTCTTTGCATAAATACGATGTGTATGTATGTGCGAAATACGGTGACTAGAATTAATTTGCGTAGGTCCCTATTGGTACGTTTATAAGCTTGACGCACCGAATAGTTTTCAAATTCGCAAAAGAGAGTTATTTACAACTTGGCAAATGACATTTTTAACGTATCATAACCTATAAATTTCGGTGACGTAAATGACGTTAGAATGTATTACTTTTGGGGTTGTTATTCATTCGATGGTATTTTAAAGCGATATACATACATATGTATATATTTTCTAACGTTCTATATGAATGCAGAATATCTATACGAATACATTCAAGTGAAAATATTTTATATTTTAAATCTACATATGTACATAAAAGTACAAATTGTCAATATACTAGCAGATTATTTTTCAATACTACAAAATTAGTGATGATATAATATTTAAAAACGTTTTGTTTTCTCCTAAAATTAATCATATTTTTATCTTCTAATGTTTGGAAAAAATGGAGCATCTGGTCTGTCCCGATCTTTTTAGCATTTAAAAAATTCCAATTTGACCTTCGTCCTAAAAAAGTTTGGAGACTCTTAGTCTAGTGTTTTGATTGTGTAAAGATTTCTCAAAATAACATGTCTCTGAACTATTGGGAGCATATCACAATATAGATTCTTAAATAAAAAGCTCATCTCCAATACAAATCTTCCACGCGTGAGATATCGAGCCGGCTTAGCATCAACGCCAATTCAACCTTGTGTCCGGATTCGAAACAGATATTTTTTTCAGAAATCAATTAATTATAGGTATTGTGTGCAAATCGGCACGACCGACGACACGAGCTCAATCGCCGACGATATGTCTGCGTGTGTTTTATAAATTCGTAAAAGCGATCCGAATGAAAAATGAAGATTTACAACGCGCTCCGAAGAAAAGGGGATTTAAATGAACGATTAATCAATCGCTCACACGTGAGAGTGAAAAATGAATAATTGAGGCACGCAGAGTGTGAGACTTTTTAAATCTTCGTGACAGACAAAGTGATGCGACAATACCCAGATACACTTACAGGTGGTTCCTCGGAATCATTACGAGATATTAGTCGCGAATTAATACCGCGGGAAAAACACAGCGAAATATGTATACGAAGCCGATGAGATCATCATCATCATCATCACCATCGACGATTCGACTACGGCAAGTGTGATTAATTATTACGCAGTGAGTCAGATCAATCGGAGTTACTTGTATGCATGTACATACATATGGTCGGTCCGATAGTTTCGATTCGTCAGTATTGGTAAATAATATCGAATTTAATTGAATGACTTAACACATAAGATATTACGACCCCTGATTGATATGAATAGTCCGGCAAACGGTGGGAACAAAGACCATAAATTGGTGAACAACCACGAAAACAATGGTCGAACACCGGATAGTCCAATTTCACTTCTATCAAACCGTACGAGTGTGTATTTTCCGTGGCGAGCACGTCTATAGTTATTGAATAAACTGTCAATTTTAATCTAAAGTTCGTCCCTTTTTAATTGATTTATTGGTCTTGGCCAGCTCCACTCCCCCCTCTCTTCTCTATATTGGATGCCGTCTATCGATAATTCAATCAATGAACGCAATATTCTTTCTACGTTTCGGACAATAACTCATTTCTCAATTGCTATTGATGGTGCTTCAATTTGATACGGTCCTCACTCTCTATCTCGACGCTGAAAGGTGATGAGCGTACCTCGGTGGGTCTAATGAAAATTGAATTGAATAGGAATGGAATTAATTTGATGGAACCGCATGCATCTATGTACATATCTATAGGGCATCTAAAATGATCCAAGCTATAATACTACTGTTGTGTGAGATATTATTTTATAATGAAATTAAAAGTATCATATTTAATTACTATACAATTTGAACAAGCATACTGCAAAACTACCATAAAAGCTCACAACTAAAAAGAAAGATCAATGTAAGTATGAGAAATATTATATTATACAAGCAGTTGCTTTATGACCAAATTTCACAAGGCAAAGAACATCCTAGCAAGTGAACATTTATGATAGCTTTTTCAAACTAAATAAATAAACAAATCATGGTTAAAAATCAAATGACAATGACGCAAACAAATTCTAAAAAAATTTCATTCATCTTGAAATTTTCTAATCCAATATATAATTTCGAAAGAGATTTTGTATGTAAGGTTTGTCGGGAGCACCGAAAACAAATCAAAGTTTCTATGACGACGATATCGATATATATATGATATTGAATATACATATATATTGTTTTTCGATTCAAATAAATTTAATAAGAAAAAAAATTAATATTAGTTTCGCCATGTTTAAGTTGTTTATATTACAAATACCGAGCGAATCCGGGCAAAAACACTAGTATAAGATATTTCAGACAAATTAAGGCTAAATATTACGTAGACAGATGATGACATTTCATAATAAAAAGTGCCTAAAAAAAACAGTTGAACATTATTAAGGGGTAAATATTGCCAAAAAACGGAAACGTTCCTACTGCTACACCTACATACGATGATAAATGAAGATCAACAAAGAGAGCCAATATCAAGAGTCGATATTCAAGATTCAGATGGATCAAATACAACTCTCCAGATGGATTGAATACAAATCGAATGAAATACATACCTCTTTTTCTTTGGCCGCCAGCTCCATCTCCAAGTTTCCACCGGAACTGTTGGAGTTGTTGGTCGGAGTGATGTTATTGTTGTTGCAGTTGTTCCTCTGCGCTGCCACGTCCATCTTCGGCTGGCTGTCGATCAAGTGCTCGATGTCGTCCACCGAAGGACACTTCCTGATCAGATTGTCCTGGGTGGCTGCGTCGCTCTGGTTCGACTCAGTCATGTGGTGGTTGTCTTTGGAGATTGGCGACGGCGTCAACGGATTGTGGTTGGCGTCTTTGGCCAAAGTCAACGGCAAAGGCATCGACATCGACAATGGCAATGGCGTGTCCGGAGGACTGCCGTTGGGTGTTGTGGGTTTGCTTCCAGGATACGAGCTGGGTAGGATCGGATTCACCGCCAGCTGCTCCTTCAGATTTGTCACCTCCTTTTCAGCCAGTGTAGCTCTCTGAAACAACGCGTGAAACTGCCGTTACTACATTGAATCGTGTGTACATATACATATAATTATAAGATAAAGTGCCTATTCGATTGCGCACTGTGTGAGATACGTGAATCACAATTAAGCTACGTACTATGTAAATAGGAGCAAATTTAATATTACTCAACCAACAATGACAAGTGATAAGAATCGGTTGAAAATAAGAGTAGGATTAAATTTGTGCCAATACTTTGTCATACGTAGTAATGGACAGACATGAACCAAACTATTAAAAGCGACAAATTGAAACATAGAACATTATCCTTCCATGTATTACAATAGATATTTATTTATTGAACGCCCTATACGCGGCTTTTAAGATTATTTATTAATTTATTTAACGGCCTATAATATGAAAAAAAGCCTTTTAAAAAAGGTGAGCTTTTTCTAAAGATTCGAACATGCAATATTTAAATGAAACAAGGTACGTTTCAACGAAAAAGTTACACAACTTGGATCAATCCAGATATGGACAAAAATATATTCAAAAAGATTATACCATACACCAAATTGTAAAGTTGCATTGAACTTACAAACATATTTTTAGTTCTCCTATTTGCACATCCAAGGGGTCATTTAACGACAGCTGGTCATACGGACATCGACATATTTAGTGTGACTCTTGGTCAGTTTTATTAGATCTATTCATAATATTGTTTTTCCTTAATTTTATTAGTGTCCTTTTATATTATCTTATCTAATTTTTTATGTTTTTTGTCATATATGTCATATGATTAACGGCATATTATTGTTTATATTATATGATGTACATATTTAAGTATGTTCATATGTATATAAAAATTCCATTTTCAATTTCAGCACATTATATTTATCATTTAGCAAAAATTGTAGCTGAAACCGATTGGAATATATGCAGAAGGTTGAAAATTGCATCTTTCGCAAACATATAAATCTGATAAAAAGCAATCAAATTGTTATTTTTCAATGTTGCTTGGACATTTATACATCTTAGCCTTCATATAGGTTAACTTTTAGTATGTATTGATATAAAAGTATGATCTTAGCAATACATTGTCCGCTTTAGGATGAAGTATAGATATATACAGTACATTTATATATAATAGTAATTTAAAATTTGAAACGTGAAATCAATCGATACGTATTGATTAGGCGTGACAGTTTAACACGCCAAGTTAACCCGTCATTGAATCACAAAGTCAACACACTACCAACTCAAACAGTCTTGCGATAAAGCGTATGACGATGATCGAAAAAAGGCAATTAAAATTGACGACGCCAACGATAAAATGTATTAATTACGTCTATGTGCAGGGCAAAATCCATTGTTCTGCACAGACTTGGTCGCGTATGAATTAGTGCAATATTAGAATTGGCGCCGTCTGATATTAGCAATGGGGGCGCCACATTTTACAATTTATCTTTAAGGTCGCCTCAGCTAGGAGCGTGGCAAATTTCGCACTAAGATAAGGCTGAACTGTCGATAAAAAAAATAAATAGAAACTTAAGCCGATCCTAGGATGGTTAGCGGTCGTGAGAGTGTTTGTTGCGTGCAAACTTCGGGAGGACGAAGATTGTTGCGGGCGGTCACGTCATTTCCTCGTTTGGTTACTGATGAATGGATGTTGGATGAATGGAAGCGAACCGTCCGATCAATGAAATCGATCCAATCAGACCGGTGCGAACGGGTCAAGTGGATCCAAGGCTGCTGTGTTATTTTTTTGCGCAATTACGCGCCTTGCGTGCTACGACTGAATTTTGACTTTTAGCTACATGTGTGTCAGATTGTTTAGCAATAGTTATTAGTACTTGGAAGTTGAGATACATATTTTTGTAGTATAAACAAAAAAAAATGTATTCTAATACAAAGCTCGGGATACACGAAGGCAACAGATGTTAGCGTGCTTTTTTTTAGTACTACATACATACAATATCTATGCATGTACTCGGTTGTGTGTATACTGGACTCTATAGCGTGAAGTACATACATATATCTAGAGATATTGATACTTTCTAGCATTGGAACGCAACTGAGCTTTAACTTGCATTCAAAAATCTAAGCAAACACATACTGTTCTTTAAGAATCGTTTTAAGTAAATGCGTTCAGTATAACTTTTTGATATATTATTAAATTAAATAACTTTGAAAAGATATTTAAAGTTAAAAATATGTTGATAAAAAAGTTTGCCTCAATAATTTTGCTTTATATGAATGTGTTCTATTATACGTATGTATATAAATATGTAGACTCGGAGCTTTTAGTATTTTTTTATAAGTACAACCATCTACTATTGGATGAAGGCCTCTTCATATTTTATACCCATTTTCCTTGCGACGTTTCCTTTATCTCGGGTACCATTCAAGCACTTCTTTTGTCTATTCTTATAGCCACGTGACCTGCCCATTGCCATTTCAATCTCTTCATTTTCTCCAATATATCAACTACCCTTATCATATTTCTCACCCACGTATTCCATTTCCTATCTCTCCTCGTCATTCTGAGCAAACAGTCATCATTCTTTGAGTGCATACATATATAACTGAATTCCAAAAATAGTTTTATGTTACTTTTTAAAGAGGATATAAAATATTATTAAATCAGATTAAATAAAATAAATTTATACGGAAACCACCCACTATAATAACAGGTTGAATAAATCTTTCGACCGTATTAACTAATCGAACCGGAACCGTCCAGTTCATAGTTCAAAATACTCCCTGTGGCACTATTTATCTTTTTCCAAGATTGAATTTCTGCAATATGCATAGCAGACGCATTAATCAAACGTTTGCAAATTTTCTATCACACACACACATCCTTTATTTTTATTTAACACGTAGCCAATGTTCACTGAACCTTTCAACTGTCCGTTTTAAAGTGCTAATATAATTTAAAATTTAGCGATGGTAATTGCGATATGAATATGCAACGATTATAAAAATACTGTGTAATTACGGGGTACACGTAATATGCGTGCGAGCATTCACGAAATTACACATTATAAATATATGTAAGTACTTACATATTATCATTGATATGACGATTATAATTTCAAATTAGCAAAAATTAATCTACGCAAAAAAGCCGTAGAGGGGGAGGCCTCATCCGATTTATTTAATACAATGATTTTTTTTGGTTTTTGGAATAATTAAAACGAACAGAGACACACAAGTGGTAGATTAAAAATGCAAATGGCATGAAAATTAATAGGCATTAAAGTTATTCAGTTGCCGCCTTTAACGCTTGGGTTAACAACACGTTAGTGCGCACGAGCATTGACATAATACTAACGAACTATTTCAACAGCAGAATTTCGAATAAATCGGTTATCTGTATTTCGAATCGGCTCCGCTTCCGTCCGTCGGATAATTAATGCATTGTTTAATTTATTATTATTTTTATTCGGGATGCGGATTCGCCGCGGGCCAGCCGACAACGTGTTAAAACTTATCGACCGTGACCGGACAAAAGGTTGACAACGCCTGCACAGTTTTCCCTTCAAACAATGACATCAGGTGACGCCAACAATCGACTCGACGAACACACACACGCACAAAAAAGAAAAATTGCTACGCAAAAACAAGCCAAAAGTTTATTTCGATCGCATAATTACCGAGTATCTGTCGTTCGCGGATGATGGATGGTCTGAAGCGTGTTCATTAAAATCCGAAACTCAAACGGTTTCGATTCGAGATTTGAATTGTTGTTAAGCATGCGTATGTATGTATATATTCGGATATGCGAAATTTACTGAGCATACAGTAATAAATATGTAAATAGCCCATTCGAAATTTATATCAACTGTTTTTGATCTCGCAAGAACAGGAACAATAATGCTATTAATGCGGGTGTAAGTCGAATAAAAATGTACGTTACATTTATCGTGTCGTGTCAGTCAAGATATTGCCGAATTAAAATAAAGTATGTACGTATCGTTTTATGTATCATACAAAATAAATTATAATGTGTATTTAATTTTTATTTGTATGAGCTTTTCAAAATCCGAATCGATTAAATTATACAGAACAAGCTTAAAAAGATAATGATTTTGTAAAATAAATGGTATCGTAATTAAAAATATACATATATGTATAAAAATAACCAAATCTTAGAAGGAGATATCATATTTCATTTTAGCAGTCTTAACAACACGCAAATGTTTGCCGTTACTATTTATGAGAACATCTTAGCTGACTAATAGGAACATTATAAGATATTTAGATATCAAAATTGAGAACTGAGCAAAAGTATAGTCTAATTCAAACTAAACAAAAAAGCTCATGCAATGATGACTTTTCTTTATATGTATGTATTTATTTTATTTTTATTTCTTATTTTATTTAGTTACATATGTATTAGCCACAGTGACATTATAGAATACTCTAACGCGTCACTGTGACAAGACATATAAGCATAATAAAAATAGTATTAGTGGGCAGGGTGGGTTTTGCAAATTTGTTGGAAGAACCGCTTCAACAATGAAATCAGATAAATTGGCAAACTATGATAGGAGACGATCGACTTGAAGTCACAAATATACAAATCTGACCAGCAGCATTAAATATTATACTCAGAATAAATTCTTTTCAGTTCACGGAATCGAACCTCTCGGTGCTTAGTATCAACGCAACCATCAAGCCATATTGTCATATATATTTTTTTTCGATTTAATTTTCAAGGTTTTTCTATAATGGCCAAACTATCACATGATAATAAATTATATTATGCATTTTTATTGCAATTACGATTATATCGCGGAACGTACTCGTAGATTATAATACACTACATATAACAATATGAGTAAGCATTCGATGAATAATTTTTATCCATTAAAATATACACACATATGTATGTACATACATTGAAGAGCGATGACTAAAAATTTGAATCGTAACAATATAATTAAAAAAGAAAGTTTATTTTCATAGCGAACGAATAAATAAAAAAAAAACAACTGTTTCGCTCTATTTGAACATCCTTAAAACTGATTGAACAAAGTGAAACCGGTTACGCGACTTAATTAAATTAATAACGGAATCAACTCGAAGTAGTACTTTCACTCGAAATAGCTAATTAATTTCGTCGAAATATTCAAAAAACCCCGCGTTTTTTCCGAGAAAACCCAACAATGCATTTCGGCGCGATTTATCACAACATTTTCACAAATACAAATATCATTTCATTTCACACGGAGAGCATCGAAATTTACATCATCGGCAGAACGACAGACAATAACAGAAACGGACCCGCATAAATCGAAACCCGAAAAAACTAAACAAATGGATTAGGCAGACGGTTTTAATTACAAAGTGATACATACATATGCACATACAATGGCAAGGTCAAAAAACGTGTTTATTACACACCGCATCCGTTCGGTTCCGGTTCATAAAGCGACACTATCTGCGAAACGACGAACCGAGAAACCCGAGACACTATCCCTATAACGTAAATTGCACAAAAAAAAAAGAAAAACCTAAATATTTTCCCGCTTCGGACCACCGATTTCGAATTTACTTCCTCATATCATTGCACTACGTGTGTCCGTATTTTTTTAATATATTTTTTGTGGTATATATTATCATCAGTATCCATCTCCCGGCCACGCTGCAATGTAACAAATACAGAACAAAAGTAATTAATGCTCGAACGACTGCGAATTATACATATATAAACGCATACAAATACGTACATATACATATATACATCGTTCAACGCCTGCGTATGTACGTGTACGTGTTCACGATACGTAAACGAAATCATCAGATTATATCTCTATTAGATGTGTGCATAAACTACGTGTTGATATACGTCTGTGTGTGCGGTGCAACAGATAAAAGTGAATTTCGAACGTATACATAAATACGTCTAGCCGAGCCGCGAATCTAAATAAATCGCGATCAAGATGTGAAGTGTTCTTTTTTTTTCGTTTTATATTTACAAGTGCCGCTTTTGTAATGATATTTATATTTAAAAAAAAAATGGGGAACGGTTTAATTTGCGTGATTAATTGTCTCGAGTTGTTAGAATGCACGCGAAGACGCCTGTAAATAATGTTTTTTATGACCAAACGCTCGATGACAGAAACTGCTCCGGAAATTTGACAGTCGAAACAAAATGGCGCTCAGATCAAATCAGAAAAAGTCATCAAACTTGTAAAAGTCGCAAAAGCGTCAACGGGTGTATACGCTGTGGGCGATAAAATTTTATGCAATTTTAACGACGCATGTACGAGTTGGTTTATGATTCTTCGGTTTCGCAAAAAAGTCAAATTCGAAATTAAATTCGACCGCCAATTGAGCGATAAATTTACAAAAAAAAAAAAAAACCAAGAACAGAAAAAACTCATATTGAGTAATAAAGTATTTTTGAGTGTTAAAATTAGAAAAAAGCTTGCATAAATCATTCTTATATATATTTTTATTATTATAAAAAAAACATTAAATAAAAAATCAATTCGTTCGATTAATACTATTACATCGATTTAATTGTAATGATGATAATATTATAAAATATGTAACTTAAAACTTGTTCATTAAATTTTATATACTTGCACTTACATATGTACTTCAACAAACGATAATGCGCTATAAAACAACAGTTTCAATTTTACTGCATAAATTAAAAAAAACCATAATAAAAGAATTTTTCAGTAATAATTACAAGCAAAACACGAAATTGCACATACGAAACTATGAATTAAATTTTAATAGCATTTTTTTTTGCGTTGCACACTTTTTTAATACCTATACAAAATTTGGTTTGATTTATTCAACGATATAGCATCGAGAGGCGTTTGAATACGTGCGAAAATAAAATACACGATCGATCGAATCTATAAATCATAGAAAATTATATAAGAATCGACCAAATACGCACGTATACAGGTGGATATTTGAAAATATTTATTTCACTACGGTTAAGATTAGAATACGGCAATAAATATAAGTGTCACGTTATTTTCTTAACGATTTCCAACAAATTTAGCAATTTTACACCGACAACATTAATAATTCGAAACGTTGCCGTCCGCTTGATGAATGCAACTTACGCCAATGGTCGACATCCGCTCGTATTAATTTATTCAATATATTTAAAAAAAAAAAAGCAGACGAATAATGAAAAAAAGAAACAAATAACCGTAAAAATTAAAAGCAATAATTATCGCAATTAATCACGTCGCATACAATGGCTATTTACGTATGTGTGTGTGTGTGTGTGCAATTCGAATCGGCAAAGACGAGTTCAACGCCACGATTTTTGACACGTACTATACGAAATTTCCGCTCTTATTTATTTATTATAATTTTCGTTTGACGACTTTGTATAATTCGACGACCGGCGAGTACGAACACGCCGTATAAGTAAATGGATATCATTAAAATTTCGAGTTTGGGGAGCAAGTAGAGCGCGGACAATAACTGAGAAAAAATCTCACGTCGGACTTTTAAATAATAATCAACCGTTTGAGGTGAGCGAGCATTTAACTTATTCGTACCCGAACACACTTCCCTTCCCTCTCTCCGTCTCTTTTTCCACTAGATTCGGGCACGAAAAGAGCCGATCGGATAGAACGAGATGGCTTTTCTTTGTGTGCGAGAGCTTGAAGTGGGTGGGACAATTAAAACGTATGATTAACCGTTCGTAGACTTCTTTTTATGATTTTAATTATCTTTTCGAATTATTTTTCAGATTTTTCAACGCGATAAGAGGTGCTCATACGTGACACTGTTCCGCTAAACAATGAAAACACACCGGCCCATTTCTTTTGTTACATTTGAGCGTCTTCGCTGATTGTTTTGATACATTGACAAGGTAACGGTGCACACTCACTCCTATTATCGCTACGCTAATTTTTCTAGCATACAACAAAACCACATACAAAAATTCACCGTTTAATTGTACGATATTAATAATACAGATGTTCCAATTGGATTGCGGCTCTGATTCAGCACTATAATCGGAACGCTGCTAGTTGGCTTTTTGTCTCCGATGTGTTTTGGCTGTCGAGCTTTCATCTTCGAGCTAGTTTTTCCCGCGGGGTGATGAGAACCCCGCCGATGAAGGAGTGTCGTTATTTTTGCGTGAGTTATTGCCGTTCTTTTCAATAGTCCACATCGAAATGTTATAATTCGTTCGCAAGGCAGAAATAAATGTTGATACATGGCCGGTGTGTATCGGAAACGGTCGAAAAATGCAACGACCGACCGGCGAAATAAAAATAAACACGTTCGGGGTAACTCTCCGTTAATTACCCGTGAAGAAATAGATTGGCACAGATCATGAATTAGATGGTGGCCGTTTTCATTTAGAAGATAAATAAAAGTTCCGTCAAATGTATGGCGCGCAGAGAGCCGATTCTGCACCGCGAACATAAATTATTGCCTCAAATTATTTTTGAAATCCAACATCATTTTGAAATGTCGAAACGGTCACAAGACGATGGCTGTTTTTTATTTGGATTTTTTTTTTACTTAGAGCGAGAGAGAGTTGTGCTCCTCTTTGAGATGTTCCGATGCCAAATCGTGTTATTTTAAGTGCCGTATAGACTTTTGTCAAATGATCAACAAGGGAACCACTTTTGCTTATGAAAAATAAGCTACTTCGGTTTTCATTCTTTTGAAAACAATTATAACATTTGACACTGACAATATCAAGGTTTTACAGATTTATTAAAACAAACAAACACCCACTTGTTGAACCTACCGAATTCGAGTCCAACATAAACAATTTAAACACAGAATATTTCGTTACATCAATGTAATGATTATTCTTTACTTTCAATACCATATTAAAAATACATAATCATCATCATACGATGTATTATATTATTGTACTAATATTATCCCAAATAAACTGTAGACCAACATAACTTCAGGCTATGAATTTAACGTTCAGTAATGCACATTTTCCATCACACCGGTCCCACATCCGATGGTTTTCTTCCCTCCCCCTCCCCCATCCCCAAAAGCCTCACCGCCCCCCCCAACAATATGAAGGTAATAATTATACGAGATTGAATTTCGGAAGTTTAGTTCGTCTCGATTCTAATTTGCTAATGAATTCTGCGTACATCGGCGCGCGGCACAGGTGGATCATCACACCACTCGATTCTAATTGACTTTGAAAGTTGGGTTTATTTTATTCACTAATAGACAGTATCCACTGGTTCTCAGTAATTTGCAACATTTCAATATTTTTTCGACCAATTAATCGAGACTAATCAGCCGGAAAATTCCGCATATACGTGGGAGGAAAAAGGGGGGGGGGGAGGGGAGACGTATCTAATGACACGAATGGCTAACCGATCGTACACGTTTCAGCGGCTCTCAATACGAGACTTTTATGAAACAAAGTCTGCTTAGAGACGTTATTGAGACTTCCTTTGACGTGTCTTTAATGTCGATCCTATCGGTGGCGTTTGTGAATAAAATTTTCACATACCAGGGTTGCCTATTCTGCAGCTTAAGCATCTCTATTTACAATAAAATTTGCTTAGAACGTAATGAAAACAGAATATCACGATGCCTGTTTCACAGACAATAATATAGATTTTATAAATAATATAGCACGTATCGTTTTCCAAGATGCACGTTGTTGCATCGTTGCAGATTACACCACTGTGCCTGGTGTCGTTTATCGAATCACAAGCGTCGTTAGAGCGAGACGCACGTCGGAAAATCAGTATCCGCGAGCGAGACGGCCATACTACTTTTCGCACGGTTTTCCGCAGACGACGAACGAACGAGACGACGACAATACACCGCACCCCCTCACACACGTCCCTCTTTCTATACACTTTTAATTCACTTAAACAATTATAGCTTTAGTTTTAATCCGATCAAACGTTTTCGAGAATGAGTTCGAGTCGGCTCGAGTGTGTGTGTAAATGTCGTGTGTACGTGCGCTATCCCCGAGGAATAAATGCAGAGGCAAGTACATAAGTACACGTATATAAGTCGAAGTCTATAAATTTATTATGAATGTTCTGCTTTAATATATAAAGGGAGATTATAAGCATTTAAAATCTATTATTAATAAATCAACGGTATTTTATTAAAAAAAAAATGTTCTTTGAAACCGAATAACTGTACTACTACATTTGTATATAATTTGAACACTTTGAAGCCTCTTTATAATTCAAAGAAGAAAATGTATATGGAAAATGCGACAAAATTGAAACTAAGTCTTTATACATATTTTTCAGTTTGATATGCTTTTACATACATGAACGTTAAAGCCTTTTAAAATACGGCTTAAAATTTGATTCATAAATAAATTACGAATGGAATACATACGAGTATATGAATCGACTTTTTATGTCTCATTAACATCATGAATTTGTTGATTCTTATAAATACTACCTACATAATGTATTTCTCGCAAATTTACTGTTTATCAAACATGTGTTGATTGTCCATAGATGTCTCTATCATATTCTACGTACTGTTATGTTTGGAAAATTCTAAGTAATTACTTATTAACAAGTATTAATCTAACCATATTAATTAGTAATTCCTGTCAAGGCAAATATGTTCTACATTTTATTGTACATAAATACCATATTAAATCAGTTGTAATTTTATTTAAGATGAATTTATTTAGATGTACATACGTACACCTAATATTTATGAAGTTTTTCTTCATTTAAACGAAAAGTAATCGAATAATTTAGTTGTTCGCGACGGCACTAAGGGGAACGGAACTAGAAAACGACCCGAGATAGATTTATACGAGCAAGCCTTGTTTCGTTAGCGAGCTTTGTCTGGGAATTGTCTCTTATTTACCGTAGTCGGATGTACATAGTTCCCGTTCCCCCGCATCCTAGGGGATTGATGCAGGGAGACGTACCGAATTAAAACATCCGATAATTGCATTACAAAACACTACACCCAAAACACACACACACACACACACATACACACAAACGTACAGGAGAAGAAAATCGGCTGGAAGCAGAGCACAAACGTTAATTAGAGAAATCCTCGGGTATGTTTGTTGCGTTATAATTTGCATCGATTGTGCATAATGTATACGCGCAGGAATAAACGGGAACGGGAAGGACTGATAATCGAAAAATCAATTATTCACGCCGGGGAGGAGGCTCTTCTCAGACCCACCCTCATCTATCCACACCGAGACCATTGTTTGTTTACGTAAAAGGCCTCCTCCCTTCCAAGTTGCATCGCGCAAGAATGTACCGGCGAACTTGAAATGCACGTATCGGGGGCAGCTGTCAATTTCGACGCTCGTCTCAAATTGTTCAAAGGGTTAAAAAAGTTTGTCGGAGAAGATTCCGGAAGTCAAACATCTCAGCCAATAATAAATTAATCCGCCGCCTTAAATATCAAACTTTTCGATACTTTTGATCTCAAAGAAGAGAGGTTAATAAGACACCCGATGGTGGCAGCGGTGGGATGGGGATGCTGTGGGGCTCGGCGCGCCTTTCACTCGATACAAATCCAAGTTTGATAAAGTTTCGGCCGAAAATGCCTTTTAATTTGGTGCTCGTCCTGTTCAAAGATAGACAGGTATAATTAATGCCAGTGTACATACCGGAGTTTTACCGGTATAATGTGATTCGTTAACGAGCATTATCGATAGTACATATTTGTTCGGCTTAGGAATAGGGTTGGATTCTCCGTCCGCACATCCTTTAGCCTCTTAATTATTCACAGGATTAAACCTTTTTTTTATTTTTCGGGATGCGGTTAACTCGACGCTGTGTTATTTGACCGTCGCGCCAACTAGTTGCCCGTTCGTACTAAGGTGGGGTTACCAAATGCTATTATTTACCCTTTTGCAACTTTTGCCCCGTATCGGTCTATATTTAAATTTTAACACTCCCCCGGAACTGTTCCGCCCCTGATTCTCCCTCCCCGCTCTCTGCCGGTTCACTTAATAAAGTTTATCGAATTAATTCATTATCGGGTAATTGTCTTTGGAACTTTCACCTCCTGTAGGACGTCGCCTAGGTGGCAAACGGGAACGTCTGACAGGTGGAGCGGAAACAGAACTCTAATACAAAATTGCTTGATCGATTTAGTCATCTATGTCGGTATTTTAAATGAATAGAACCAGATAGGGCAAAGAGAGGCGAGAGTTAAAATATTAATTTTTGATATATACACGTACCTACTTTGATACTTTTGATTAGATAAAACAATCAAATGGGGGATTGGATTCAAAGGAGCGACTCACTATATACATAAATATTTAATGTAATACAGCAACAGCTACAGCGTAGTGAACTGGATGAGTGTGTCAAATAAAAATTATTCACTGTCTATAGATGTCTATATTGTATTCTTTGTTAATATGTCCTGTTATGTTTGAAAAATTGTAAGTAATAATGTACAGATATAATCTAACCATATAGGTCGACTTTGGTTAATTCTTGTCATGGCACATATGATGTATGTATGTTAGTAATAAAATAAAAATATATCATAGATTGATATATTGTAGTATTAGAGGAATCGACACATCTTTAACACATTTAATCGACAAGATCTTCATCATACTGCCAAAACTAACGGCTACTAAAGAAACATTATCAGAAGACCTAATAAAATTGTGAAATACCGAATAAGAAGAAGAAAGTTCATTTGAAAAAGTCAAATTTGTATGATTTCAATATATGAAAATTACTTTTTAGTAAAAAGTAATGTTCATAAACTACAATATGAGGCTTATTGCTGTAACTGAAAGATGTATGCTTATTGACTGAACGAATATAAGTTTAAGTATGAAAAACTATAGAAAAAACTTGGTATGAGGCTTGAGAAAAAATCAATCTTTAAATAAATCCAGACATCTTCTATATTGTGTGTATGCATGTGTATGTAGACCGAAAATAAGAAATAATATTGCATTTTATTAAGGTTTCGTTATTCGTTTTTTCAGCACGCAAATTATCCGCAAAATCGAGCAATTGTCAAACATGTTGGGACGATAAGCCCTAACGGGCGATAACCTAAAGGTATACCAATTCAATTCTCGACCAGGTCGTTTGCGTATCTCTCAATTGAGTTCCGGAACCTTTATTTGCCGAAGGAGGCGAAACCCGCAGCATTTAAAACCGACCGAAAACCCACACGCATCCCTCCCACCCTTAGGGCAATTCCTAATAATAATAAAAAACAGAAAAAATCATGGGGGGATAAAACGTCACATCAAAGCTGAGAGACATCGACGATCGACCCGCAAAACACCTGCCAAATTCGCCCGATATCGCCTATTTGCGGCCTCGTAAACGCAAAACGCACTAAGGCACGCGTAAAAGGACGAGATGGGGTAGATTTGGGGGGTTGTTTCGAGGGGTGGGTGGTCGATTTTGGGTTTTTACGTCTGAGTATAGAGCCCAACGTGCGTGTCTATTCAATGCGAAAATGCTGTGATATACATTCGACCGCGTCGAGGTGAAAATTTCACCCCCCCCCTCCCCCTCCACCCATCCCCATCTAGGACGCAGGAAGTAGCCGGAAAATATAATCCAGTGTCGGCCATTCAAATTTTGCAATGTCTGTAGGAAAAATCCGACCATCATTGGTCGGTCAGAAAGATATCATCTGCGGGAGAGGTAGACAACCATCGAAACGCTAATCCTCACTAGTGCAAACGATGCAAAACCGTATAATTATTCTGACAAGCCCGTTTTTCAACTAATATATGGATAAAAATAAAACAATGAATACGAATATATGTCGGCAGTGAAAAGAAATCAGGTGATTTTAAATCGAATTACTATATGCATAAATAAACTAAAAAAGTATAATTGCATCTTCGAATGGGAAAAATTACGATTTTATTTTAAAAATATAATTTTGCCGTTGAAAAAGACTTATGTAGATGAGATAGAAAACAGGTTAACACTCTCTTATACAATCAATATGTGAATGATGATTACGTTTCAATGAACTTAATTTTTCAAACAAGGTAAGAAAGAAATGAGGGCCTCGTTTCAGAATCAAAGAAAATAAGTGCATTTTCAATGTTTGGAATAGTTAAGAAGGTGGGAAAACAGAAAACAATTAAATTGCATACAACATTTATTTTAAATTTTTTTCCAATAAAAGTTTCATCAAGCACAAACGCAATAAATATCAATATAATAGTCTCACCATACCATAATAAATTCAACAGAATAAACAGAAAGAAGTTTATCTTGTCATTTTGCTCATTCTTTGATGTGTACGACTTATTACTTCAATCCAATGTTGGAAGTATTATAAAATCACTAATCAAGACTGAAGACACTAAATGTGTGCCAAATTCGATGAAAAAAAATTGTCAATCAATGGTTTCGGACTCCTGATGACCACCCCTTACATCACACGCAGCCTGTGCGAGTACACAAGTAAGGCCCGCGTCTATATCCCAGTCCTACCATCATAAGGCATCAAATAATTAGCCGTCAGAGGGTCTGCCTCCCCCACGATCCCACAGGCTCCACAGACCGAAAATAACCCTTATCCTCGCAACACCCCATCCCATCCCACCCCACGGCGACCCAACCCAAAAAACGCCTCGCTCCGATAGGGCTTACTTTTAAACGACGACGGATGAAAACTTCACCTAAAAAAATTAAAAAAATATTTTTTTAGGTGAAAACCTCAAGTAAAAAAATAAATAAAACAAAATAATACACCCCCTTTATTAACCCCCTCTCTTCGAAATCAGCACATCAAATCAAAGTTTAACTGTAAAAATACGCACGCGGATGTCATTAGCTATGCGCACTTTGCTAGAACAATCACTTACGGTTTTCTATTTAATTAAGAGAAAATGCCAAAATTAACGACATGCCGTTTTGGAATCAAAACGCTAACGGCACATTCACATACGTATATGAATGTATTTATTATGTTTTTTTTTTTACAATTTGATATATTGTTATTATTGCGCTAAACCGTTACACGTGTGTGTATCATAAAAATTAAGTGCGTATTTTTTCCTTTCGTTTAAAATTCTGGTGAAAGCCCTGCTTATCGATGATGAGTTTGATCCTAAAAAGCGGTACATATTTGCAACCCTTTTCGACGCCCATCGGGGGGCGAAGGAGGTGCGTATGGGGGCGAAGACTTCGGGGGCTCGGGGGCGTAGTCCTGCCAGGACTAAAGGGTTGAGGTGAGCGGCATTAGCTATCGAATCCATGCGAACGATTTAAGCAGTGACGTGGAGTGATCTTCTAGTCAAAACGAGGACTTGTAATTTTGATCAAGTGTACATACATATGTAGGATTGCTTCCATTCGAATTCGGATCGAAATTCCGGAAAATATTCAAACATACATATAATAATAATATAATGCGAAAGTTTATTTGGACGTGTTGATGTTCGCGCGTAAAAATAAATTTATTGTGTGCGAAATTAAACGCAAAAATATATGTATATCTATATTAGAGCGATTGTCATGAGATTTCTTTCGAAAATTGCATTGTATTAAAGTTGCCAAATGCGACGAACGAACTTCAAAGTGCTGTGAAAATTATGTTTACATATGCATAAATTAAATCGTAAAAGATGCATTTTTGCATTATTTTCTCGATGATAACGAGCCGCCACTGGTGCCGTCGCCCTTATGGAAATATAACATCTGATGTCTCTACTTTATTTTGGGTGTATGGACGCACATTTCATCTATTTATGGTGGCGATGACATAAGGGAAAACTTTTTGAAGGACCGCTCTAATGTGCGCGGGCAATATGCAAAATGAAAAATCAATATAGTCCCTTACAAATTAAGTAAGGATTAGTATTATACGTATAAATTAATGGCAAATCATACGTAATCGTTATATATAAACAAAAATTAAAATTAAAAAATGTTTAAAAAACATATTGTGGTTTTAATAATCGCCCGTTATTACGCCGCATCGCGTACGTGATTTGATTTCAATTTTAATTTAACCACACTAATTTTTACATATTAGATTAATTAATAACGCAATTCAGTAGTAAATACATACATATATTGAAATTATTACATTAAAATAAATTCAGTGGTTTATGTTGAGGGCAAGTTTAAAATTTGACGTTTGCTTTGACCGCTACGAGTCGCGCGAAAAATGAAGGACGAGATTTGGCGGGACCTTCTCCCTTTATGTTTTTGCAGAAAGGGCGCGCACACATACACATATTCACATAAGAGAAAAGGGTTCGGCACGGAGGTGGAAGACAGATGTCGATAGGGTGGGACATTATATATAAAAAGGGTTCACTTGAACCCTGGCCGCCCTTCCTCGCCTCAGATGTCCGTAGCGTTAATTTATTAGGAATCTAATGGACACTTTTTGCTCGCGTATGAATATATATACATAAACCTATATATGTATATATCAAACGAGTCCGAAATTTTAATACATAATTTTTTTTAAATCCTTTGTAAAAATCGCACGGATGAAATTATACACACTGATATGTATAAAAGTGAGTTGCGTCTCCCCGGTCGTCTGTCTCTTCATAAATTTCATCGTCGAATCTACGCAAATCTATAAAGCTATTTATGCGAGGCGGGAATAAACCCCATTTCCACCCCATCGACAACCCGTTCGCCCCGCATTTCGCTACCCTTTGAAGACTAATTAGCGATACGGATGCTCCCGGGCTCTCTGTATAAATAATATTCCGAAGAGAGCATCACTTTATTGGCACTACGGTGGGAGGGGGAGGGGTACGCGAATACCCCAAGCCACGTCTAACTGCAATATTATGTGCCGAGACATCTGCGTCATTACTCTAGGTACATGCATATGTATCTTACATGTGCAAAAAAGGAACAATGAATAGTGATAAAACCAATTTATTGCGCGACAGTTTCGGAAACAATGCCTAACTATGAATTCCCATGGAAACTGGTTCGATGCGTGAATACGCGCGCGATGGTATGATGAGTCGCGTCGAAAGGATTTATTTATAATAGGACAGGAAAAATATCAACTTGTGACTTTTTTCCATATCTAAAAATATAATGTTTGCCTAATCGAGGAAAACCTTTTAATTAATTTGAACTACATATTAAAAAGTCGTCTACTTATTTATTAAACCACATCAGAACACAATTTAAGGCTACGATAAGTTTCATAGCCGGTAAAAGATCATTGACTTTTTAAATTTTTTTAGAAAAATCGGAAGCATAATTAGTATATATTATATATAATACTATATGTATTAGTTATGTAAATAAAAGATTATATATGTATGCTTTCTGATTTTACACTTTTTCTGATTCCGAGAGTAGATATGATCTTTGATGATCTTTCACCGGATTTTACAAGATATGTATGTAAATTCAAAAAATAGTAAAAAAAACCGTTTCGTATGAAGAATTTACATATTTGATATTTGTTTTATTGAGTTTTATATATATTTTCTTTTAACGTTTTAATCTTTAATTAATTTATCAATTAACTAAACAAAGGAAGTGGTTCCATGGAAATATACATATATCCCGGAATAGAGCTCTTTTTTCATATTAAGACTGGATTTTGCAAATTTACGTACGATAAAATTTAAGAGTGATCATCTTAAATTAAATTCAATTAAATCTTTAAATATATTAATTACAAAAAAAGCACGAATCCTCAAAGATACCGACATACATACGGGTGCATTCAGTACGTGTTCTATACTTTCGTGACCGCTCAACACCAAACTTTTTTCATCGTTATACCACCCACCCCTCCCAGAATGCTTTATTTTGGCGTTCGCGAAATTTTATCTCGGCTCGGTAATCTCAACAAATATCTACGACGGCCAGGCATGCGAGCCGTTAGCACGCGGAAACAGACAACTTGTCTTTTTGCGCGCAAAACAAAACTGCAACTGCAACTGCAACCGCACGTACATAGGTACAACGAGTGGGCGGTATGGAAACTTTCGCGGAACAACTGCACCTATTCAAAACACCACAAATTGCCTATGGAAATGTATCAAATTCGCCATCGATAACAACTTACTACTTATACATATAAAATGAGGAAAATTCGGCTAAGATTTTCCGAAGGGCAACGTACCGGGTAATGCGAGTCGGAAAATATGTATATATATATATAGAAATTTTCCCCCCCACAGGATATATTTACGCATTGGTGAATTTGAACCGATAATAGGTCCGTCTGTCGAATAAAGGTTAACGTTGTCTCCGAACGTGAATGCGAAAGGTTGCGAATGGCAAAAGTTTCTGGGGTGAAGTGGGAATAAACGGCTTAACCCTTTGCGGCCTCGGCTCGCCGATACGGGAATGGGGAGGGATTGTTGTCCCCTTAGACAAGATTCGACAACAATTTCCTAATAAATAAACATAGCCTGAACCTCACTAATCCCAATTTTCAACTAATTATCAAATACCCTTAAAATTTCATATCATTCACAAATTAAACACATCAGGTTTGATTGGCGATGTTAAGAAATGAAGCATTCATTATATAATAGTAAATAAGATTCGAATTAAATAAGTTTAAAATTAAGATTTATACTTCGGTCGAATGACTTGAGACTTTTAACCAATGAAAATAACTGATTATATTATAAACTAGCAAATAAAAAAGTAAGAAAAATAAGGCTTTTCCTTTTAACTGATTTACAGTACTATGAGATTGGATGTACATATACCAAATTAGGTGATTATAAATTGAAATCTGTGGATTTGTATATCGGTCAAACTAACCAGAATTTATTGTAGTACAGTTTTCGTGTCAAAGCAATTTTTTTCGTACAAAAGTTAGAACTGTATTTTCAATTTAAATCATTAAAAATTAAAAGGGTTCCAATTTTTTAAATTAAGTCTATGAATTGTACAAAATTTCCATTCAAATTCGAAGCTAATATATAATTGCATTGCAGGTACATTAATTCTTATCGATCTCGCGTTTAATTTATGCCGGTCGCCATTTTCTTTCTCTCCGTCTTTCCTGTCGGTTTCTTCCCTTTTCATTTACTTCTCATTACTGGGAAAATTCCCGGGATAATTTACGGCCGTCTGCCATCACTTCATTTGCGCGAATGCTGGCTGCACCGAGACGAGTTATGAACGAAATTAGAACCAACTTTTAAAGAGTGCACTCCCCGTCCCTACGCCACTGACACCTTGTTTATATTTCGAATACTAGTAATAGTAATTCTAAAATGTATACGTGCATGTGCAATTAATGCACACAGCTACGGTGGGGGCTTTTACATATTAAATATGCATAATTCTATTAAATGAGTCAGTCAACCCCTATTTATACCGTACGTACACAAGTTAAAAGAAAAATTCTCCTATTGGGCTGTTTGAGAGTTTCTGTCGCGCATCGTGCATGTTAAATTACCAATATTTTTCTCCCTTTGTCTCTTGATGTAATTTTTTTGTCGTCGTCAACACATAACGCTCCGGCAAATAATATTATCAATCACGAGGCTGTATTGCGGTCGTGGCGAATTTTTCGACATGACAAGGGGGGCTGGGGGAGGACACAGGAGATGATGAGTAATTGGGATTTATCGGTGGTGCATGTCAGACACAAGAAACAATGACAGGATTAATAATTCACCGACGACAATGTCGAAGCGCAATTCTGCATCGAAAATAATAAATAATTAATCAAAAACGAGTCGAACAATCCCATAATACGTCCCACATTGAGTTCAGTTCCAACGAAAGGCACACAAATGAGTAACAATAATACATGATAAATAATCACTAACGGAAACCGATATCTACATATGTATATACGCGGATAGTAGAAAGAGTTTATTGTTCATAGACAACGAGACGATCGAAACAGCTTCATAATTACAAACTGCACTCGATGGATTCATTTACACATACATATATATATATATTTTTTTTTTTCAGTTCATTTAAAAGAGTTCAAAGATCAAAGAAATCATCCGTACGCGTGTATTCATTCATATGCAAATTCTGCTTATCAAAATCGTACGTATTTATAAATGCCGATTACGCGATCCTATCTCAATAACGGATGTTTAAATGCAATTTAATCTGACAGTATAAAATAATCAATAATAAAAAAATTATACAATGTAAATAGCATGCGGTTATTGTGAATGTAGATATTTGTACAAAAACAATGGGATGGAACATAATTCTTAGAAAATTTATCAATGTGTTGCAATTTTTCTAAATATTTATTATTTGTATGAAAATTTTAAGATTACTGTTTAAAAAGTGTTCGAATACCGTAAAAAAATATATATTATTTGAGCCTTTGAGACAAATTGTGAAATTATAAAGAAAATTAAAATTGTGTTAAAGAAAATTAAAATTGGCAATACACGGAAGGTGTCAATCATAATTAAAAAAATAAAATAAAAAATAAAAAAACTCAAACACAATATCCAATAACTATGAAATTATATTAAATTGATACTAAAAAAATAGTACTTATGTAAAACAATAATTTTATTGAAATATTATTATTTTTTTACAATTTCAAGATTGTGGTGATACTTAATAAAATAAATAATATTTTAATCCAAAATAAAAACATTTTTTGACCGGTTATAGATATGTGTTTTCCTCAAACACATCCTAGCTCCAATTCTACGAATTAATTAAGAACTCAACAATTTTCCGGCTGAAAATAAATGCAAGCACATACGCAAGTGCGTATTATTATTAATATAATATAATATTTCGCGTGCATCGCGATACACGTACGGTAGAAGCGGGGCGCAGTGTTAACATTTCCATCCCTAACGCTCGGCTTAGATTATTTTAATATGCAAATAAGATGTGGGGAGAGAACTTGGTGTGTGTGTGTATGTATGTGTGCGATATTGTGCTCTAGACGCGATGGGGAGTGTGGGGATCTCTCCTCTGGCAAATGGTTATATTTTTACGAACGATTTAAATTATTTTTTATGTGTCTCGTGGGCTTTGGACGCGTTGGTGTGTGCGTGAACCGAGCCCCGGATCGTTGCATAAATAAGTGATAGAAATATTCATTGTACGGGGTGGGTGGCTGTGGGTGGTTGTATAGACGCGTGATGGGATGTTTCGTTCGTTGACTTTGCGTTTTTGATGTATACTATATTTTATAATAATCGCCCCCATACAGTGTTCCGTATATTGGAAGCCAAAGCATTTTGTTAAAAAAATATTATTATTAAAATCAACGATAAATATGATTATTTTAAATAAAATCTATGCCTAAATAGTTTGTAGAATTATATATTTTTTTCTTTTGAAAAGCTACTTTGAAATTTTCCATTGGAAAAGTTTCGCTTTTCCCTTAGAGATGTCATGCAACCCCTCTTTGCTGCACTTAGCCAATAAATGCACCACATTTTGAAATCCTCATTTTGGCGAATAAATTCGTAATCTTATATCAAATAAGACGTTGATTAAAATGTTTAAAATTAAAGCATATCTTTTTAATAAAAATAGAGAGGAAATGAAAATGTCGAAAGAAAAATAAAAAAATATAGCAACATATGTATGTATATAACATTTGCGTCAATTTTTATTTTATTTATGTTAATTAAAACTTAATGTAAATATGAATTTATATAATAAATACTTTAATTCCGATTCAACATATTTTGTTATTATATCCTTTAACCCAAACTGAAAAATCAATACGGTAAACGAAGTTTGAGAATTATTATTCACGCTTTTCAATTGATTATATAAAATTTTGGTTTAATTTCTGGTTCAATACAATTCGTTAAAACCTAATGAGCGAAATCCGAAAAAAAAAATCAGAAACCATGTAATGAAAGTACGATTTAATTAAATTCAGATATACAATCCGTTAAATTTAGTACGCATGATGAATTTTAACAATTCCAACCGCGCGTCCAATAGATATATGTTTATAAAAAAAAATAGTACACGTGTACATAAATATATGATATACATATACACGGCGAATAAATTGGAATTGTTTCCGCAGAAAAATGGATGCAAATTTATTACGCGGTGCGGTGCAATCTTACACGTCGGAGCATAAAACATAATGAAGATATTGCCTTCGGTGGAAATAAATGCAACTGCACAGAGGAGAGAGAGAGGGTGAGAAGTTCGTAGGTAGACATCCCTCTTTTAAAAGACTAGCAGCACGAAATGAAACACCATGAATAAATAATACAAGAGAAAAACTCGAATGGGATGAATCGACCCACCTACACTGTAGCTACATAGTGGATATTAAGACGGATCGCTCTCATTTTGCATCGAATTTTAATAAAAGTTTGAAAATATCGCGGGTGGCGGTTTGAATTATGGTCTGCGGGGGATGAAGATCTCGCCAAGGTGGCTGCGAGGGTGTAGAAGAATAGGTCCCTGTCGAGAATAAAATTAAAAATCAAAATATATTGCCGCATTCGGTTCTGCTATTGCGGATACAAAACGCACAACACAGTGGCGCACTCGGATCGTTCCGAAAACAAAAATCCGGGAACGGTTAATGAATGACAGATGCTCGCACAATCGTAATAATAAAAATAAAAATAAAAACTAGAACATATTATTCTCGATATTCGAGCTGTTGTCACCGAATTTGCATAGACACGTCATTTATGAATTGCACAATAAAGGTGCATGTAGAACACGCTCGGAACTAATGTAGGAACGTGTCAGGGTACTTCCCCTCTCGTGAAGTTCGAGCACAAAAGTGCGTTCTGTTAATTCGTATTGAATTTCCGATTGTTCTTGCCTCATTCAGAGACCCACCACAAAAGTGCCGAATTTAATTTAACCGTACACTCGTATGTATGTACATACATACATATGTACAAACGCATGTGCAAAGTATGTATACATATTTTGCATACGAGCGGACGTGACAAGCCGCAGACTTTTAACCATCGATAAAAAATACTATCCTGTCGTACGAAGTTCATATGTATATAATAAATAATAATTAAATAAGTAGATAAGCGCTATATTTAAAGTATTTATTATGACCGAATTAACGTGATAGATAAGCTTTTAAATGAGATGTTTGTAATATAAAAGAATTATCAATTTCGTTCAATTACAAAATGACACGTATTCATTTGGTCAGTGACTATAATGAATGAATTAAACGGTCAGTACATTTGTATCAGTAGGTAAACTAGTTAAATATAATAAATTATCAATTATAAATGTCGATGTATCATTATTTTATATTAAGTTAATTAAACGGTCAGTTATATTGTAAATCGGTTCATAATTTGATACACGAAGTTCTATTGCGTATAATGAAACGACTTTTTAATTTAATAGAATGAACATTTTGATTATTCCAATAAAAGTATTCAATGACTAAACCGATTGACCAAATTCGTATAAAGTTACTTCTTCGATAATAACTAAGCATTTTATTGTATATTTTTTTTTTAATACTACTAGATATGATTAGTTTTTAAGGTGTGTAATAATTGATTATATCAGTGTAATAATTCTGATTAGAATATTGATCGCGGTACATAAGAAATTCCCATTGAGAAAAATGAAATGAAAATCATAACGCATTTCGGACTCGGTTAAACATTTTCATTTTTAATTATACGCCGACCGAAAACGAGAAGGGTTGTTTTTACAGATAAAGGACGAGAGCCGGAGAAGGGACGGTGGAAGGGTGTGAGGGGGTTAATTTGAATTTTCCTGTGAATGGACCGAACCGAAAAACGGTTTGAATTGATAATTTCTGCGGCGGGGACTCTTTTGTCCGAGATTGACAAAATAAAATTGACAATAAAATAAAAAAAATCGTCAATTAATTGACAAAAAATACAAAAAAAAAAAAAAAACGAAACATCGAAGTATCTCAACATTCGAATCGAAAAAAATTGAATATTTCGAGCATCGAGTTGACGTTTTGATATGACTTTCAATAGCAGCGTTTAGACAGGAAGTAGCTAGAACGGAAATGGGAATGAATGTTTGAAAATAACGCATTATTATCTGGTCGGTCTGATAATGTGCCGCAAACGCTATAATGAACCGACATTATAGATCGGATTTTTACTTGTTTTTTGTTTTTTTTTTACTATTTTTCGCCATTTTATATGGACTGATGCGCAACAAGTACGTGCAATTGTCACCGTTCGCTATACATTACGCATTGCATCATCGCGAATTGGAACCCATATTGAAAATACCAAAAATTATGTCATCGAATACATACATACATCAGAGCAATCGGAATGATTTTAATTGCGCATTGGATCATCCCGCGAACGACTGTTCAACTTCAACAGGACACGTGTGACTTCATTAAAACGAATGTGTCCCACGAATTGGACCGATCTCGTTGATAGATAAGCAGTCAGGTAACATTATGATGGTACATATATCTGCATTTGCTAGACACCAGATGCGACCGATCACCGAGACAGTGCCGAGTCTGAGAAAAAGATAGAGAGAGAGAGAGAGAGAGAGACAGAGACGCTTAAAAATAAATATATGGTCTTTTGAATGGAAGACCATTGAAGCCAGTTGAATCAATCGGCCGATGAATTGCCGCTCACACGAGATTAAAAAAAAAGAAAAAAACATAAGACAAAAATATAATAAATGAACGTTTGACTGGAACGCTCTCCCGCCGAGATGCGAGGATAATTTATCCGAAAAGTTCGCGGAAGAGCATTTGGAAGCTGTCTGTCGAACCGCTTTTGAAGATTTCAATTAAATAACCCTTTCCCCCTAAAGCGCGAGCGACAGCCGTCAGACTTCTTCTTCTTTTTAACGTACGCGTGAAACATCAAGAAATCATACACACGTACCATTTTAGTCCGTTCCGAGTAATAGTCAGCAAATTTACCTGAAAAGAAACAAAAAGAAAACGTTAAAATCTTCACATAATACACACATACATACATACATTATATCGACGAATCAAAGCAAATTTTCCACACAGTGCGTACGTTGTCGCACTATTCTAAAATTACACTTTGCAAAAAGAGAGTTTGATTGACGTGCAACCACAATGCACCGAAGCAAGTGTGCATCTGCATATGCATAGCTTTGTCAACGTGACGTACGAGTGAGTAGGTATACAAAAACAAATCTGATGCGACCAATACGTTGCTCTCCACTTTGAATCGGTATTTATTTTAGGAAACGGAACAGATTTTTTATACGAAATGGAATAATATTGCATTGAAATAGCGCACGATGATTGAAAAACGCTCTGCGGAATGATTCAAGCCGTAAATATAGTATGAGAGCTCATTTAAAGCAATAAACAATTGTGTAAAGTAAATTGAAACTATGTACATACGTATGTACATAATTACAACAGCATTCGAATTGAACAAACACATACATATTGTATAATTTGAAAATATATATCATTGCCGATTTATATAAAACACTGCAAAGAACGAAACTAGTCGGTATCTACATACATACATATATAGTAGAGTACGTATGTATAAGAGCTTGTTTAGATAAGCATATAGATAAAGTTAAAAAATAGTTAAAACTCACACGATATCAGTACATACATATATGTATGTATGTATATGTACATACATATATTCACATACATACATACATATGTATAAATACTAAGCTATGACTTTTTTGAGTATTTAGTTGTCGTTATGTTACATGTACATATATCTACCACGTACAATTCAATATAAGCCTAATTACTGTCTATCTACGTCGTTTCTTATGAAACCAAAAAATAAAATAATGATTTTATCAAGAAAATAATTCATATAAACATTTTAATCATATTCTCATATTATAAAATATGCAACAAGTATTTTATTCTATTTTTGTCAATATTTAAATATGAAAGGTCAGTATTTATATTAAATGGCCAGTATCCATCGTTCAATATCCATACAAGTGGTCAGTATGAATAATTAAGTCATTATCTACATTCAATGGTCAGAATTCAAACATAAATGGTCAATATTAATTTTAAATGCTAAGTTTTATTTCGACGAATTGTCAGTTTTACTTTTTGGTTGGTATCACCACTAGGTTGATACGATCTTAATAGACAATCCCATCCAACAGGCATTGCCATTTGTTCTGTCCTTTTGTTATTTATGCAAATATTTAATAATATAATACTGACTATTTTTTTAATAAAATACTGGCCGAGAACTGATTTATATGTGTACACATGCTTACTTAAATTGATTCAAAAACTGTCCATTTAATTTGTAGCCGTAGAATAATACGCAATTCTAAAATTATAAATGAATTGGTTCTTTTATGCGAGATCCATCCATCCTTTTATTGTATGCAAATATGCATACAAGTAATTTAATAAAAATTAAACAATCTTTGTCAAGTTAATATAATATATGCACGTATGCATGTACATAAGTTGCAAATGATTTTGTTTTGTTCGTAAATCAATGTTTGAAACAATTGTGAATCGAATGTTATACGCATACTACATATTACATAAGGAAAATGTACACACTTTTCCTCAGTTTTCATATAAATACGAGCGTGTGCCACGTGGGATGAGTTGTCAACTGGACAGACACGGTGTCGCCGCATTATCTGTCCGCCCAGCTCGTTTGTCACGTCATCAATTATCCATTAGGACAGTATTTTTGACCTCAGTCTGACTGAAAATTTCTTTTCAAACACATTCACTAACACACATATACACGTAGAGAGTGCGTGAGTAATACGGACCCGGCTCTCGTCTTATTCACGAGACGCATCTCCTCGGTAATTGCACCGGTGCATCAGAACGACACGGAGGCGACAACTGTCATTCATTACCGGAAAAAATGTCTAAAAAATACACGGTCTGAACGTTTTCGACAATGCGCACGGCGACAGCGGTCCAATTAAATTGAACGATTTTTGGCGCCAATCTTCGATACTTGAGTGAATCAGTCAACGTCGCAGGGGTACAATTTTTGAATTAATATTTTTAGATAGTGCGTGGGTTTGCCTGTTTATCCGGAGCCCACGCATCCTGACTCACCGGACCCCGGTCACCGCCCTGCTTCGTCCAGGGGATCTTCTCCTTCATCATAATCATCATGATCATCATCGTCGTCGTCGTCCGAGACGTCGTCGTCACCAGACGGAGACGATGTTGATTCTCATCGACACGCAAATCCAAAGCTACATATTTGATGTTTGCGGCAGAAATATACAAGATGCTTCAATAATTTATTTATAAATTTCTATTAAAACCATTTCAAATAAGAAAACATCACATTTTATATATACATATCTATTATAAATTAAATTTTGATGCAGACTCTTCTTTGAACTTCGCCCGCATCATTTCTTTCGTTACTCTAATTAGAACGAATATTTGCTACTTCCTTTCAAATTATAGCTTTGAATGAATGAACAATGTACCTACTGTAGAAAATTTTAAACATAATAAATTACGTAGTTTATCACCATTGTATAAATTATCATGATTATGAAACTTCTGAATTAAAAACTGATTAAATAGTTGTACATAAGCATACAATTTTAAACCTATTGAAAAATACAATCAAATTCTAAATGTAACACAGACTAAGACATTCAAAGAAAATCTGAATATATACGTATGTAGGTATATCTAAGATAAAATAGAAAATGTTTTATAGTGTCCATATTTTTGCCACTTATGTAGATATTAAATAGTTTAAAATAGTGCTTCTACTCGTAAGTGAATTCATATAGAAAATTGATAAATACAATGAAAATTGTTTGCAATTTTGATTTAGGACAAAAAAATAGGCCACATAGCGATCAATTCTATCCCAACGTATTATTAAATTTAGGAATATAATGCTCGAATGCTCGATCTTATATCACTATCCGATAAGAGTAGGTACATATTATACAACCGAGAGTACCGGCCATCTGATAAACCGTACCGAGAATAAGACACGATTGGTGGGATTCGATTGTTCGAACTTATTGGTCAGTATCAATTCAAACCCGGAGAGGGACAGACTACGAGCAATCCATTCAAGAGAGAACGAGATAGATCGCGATAAAAATGTGGAAGGTGTGCGCAACGCTTAATTGACCTATCGGAGAGGTATTGAGATCGCGCTCAAGCGAGACAACGAGATAACAGAACACCGAAGAAACACCAAAAACTCAATTCAAACTCGTATTCCAGTATACATATAAATGAACGTTTAATTGCACAAAGAAAACTCCTTTATTGTGTGCTCGTAGAGCGAAGAGGTTTCGGGGTCGCTTCTCGGGGACCCGTTTATGGGATGTCCTTGACGCATCCTTGACGCATCCTCGGTGCATCTCCTGGCGCAGTTTTCCTGCTCATTATGTGCATATAAAATATGTATACATACATATATATGTATATATATAAATGTGAAAGAGGCGGTGCCGATCAGAACGTCCGATAGCCGCGAGACGCGAGAAAAGGACGCGAGTAGCTATCGGTGCATAAGTGCGACTGGAACAGACATAGTGGCTCCACCCACAATTCTCAATCTTATTGCAAATAATTCTGTCGCGTCACTCAATCTTTCTTTTTTATTCGCTTCGGTTCTCCTTCTCGTCTTCTCCTTTCCTTCGCTTATTTTCTTTTTGTTTTTCCCGCGCGCTGCGCGTTGCAGCCCGCTCGATGCTCCCTTCCGTTCAAAGATGGCGCTCGACGTCCGTAAAAAATTAAAAATAATATTCAATTTTAATACATATCATATTTTCAAACCCATACGAATAAAATACAGGATATCCTTTCAACATAGACATAATACTTTCGATGAAAATCCCACGCAAAGTAGAAATCATAGCCATTAGAATTTTGACAACGCTTTCTTGGCGCACTGTAAAATAGACAAATTATTAATTAACAATTTCAAAGTCTAAGTTTATCTTAAAATTTGAAGGCAATTATGCAAGTTAAATCCTTTAGTTTTCAGACCTAAATAAACCCAATTACAATCTAGATTTTAACGTATTTAATGAGTCTTAATTGTGGTGTACGTTGCTATGATAAGATGCTAACTAACTTGCAAGTATTATTTTGATATTTGAACACCTATAACTAAATACGTAATTTCAAAAGCAATAACAATCTGCGCTGATGAATATATCGAAATAATATAAGATTGAACTTGAACTTTTCAGTGCATACATTAGCGTGGGAAAGTCTACTTAAGTATAGTTAAATAATGTTAAAACTGTGTTCAATCGTAAAAAAAACAAGTTGAATGTAAATACGAGATGAAACCACTCGTAAATGAACATATTTACATTAAACGAAAATATGTTTGAAATAAAAAAGGTTTCAATTCAAATCACTTTGTGAGCGGAATGCAAACAGATGTCTTCCAAGTAATTAAAGTCAACAATGAATCCATGTGTAACGAACGATACGTATTTTTTATACAGTTTACTCAATTTTTTTCGATCGTCTTCTTGTCTTTCACATGCAGCTCGATCTTCCCCCCTTCGGTTTATACAAATCCTTAAAAAGCACATGTTTCAGTCGTAAAAAATATTGACGGCTTTTTGAAGACATGTGGTGAACATTCGGCCGATCGATGATGGGAATCGGAGTCATTAGCTCATCTCCGTATCTGCTCCACGAATATATGTAATAATCATTCGAAACTTCGACGCCGATCGCAAACGGACGAAATTAATTTGCGATCCAATTATGCGCAAAAATTAAACATTCATCGTATTGAATATTGACCCGAGATAAGACACAAAGAGGTCGTAACATGGCGGAATATTCCCTTTACAACATCATATGATCATTGGTATGAATGGAATGAGTCAACAGTCTGAAAGTACGATACGAGTTTTACCAAGCTATTTTTAGAATATCCAGCTCTATGCAGCAGACATCGAGATTTGAGATTTGAAAATTGCACTCGTGCGTTTACGACATCTGATTATACAAAGTCATTCTTCATAGTTGTTATGCGGAATCGATCCATGAACCTCACAGATTCAACATTGCGACTTATCTACGATACATTTGGCAGTACAGAACATCTGCAAATAAGAAAAGTGTGTATGTATGTACGTATAACGCAGTCATCGACATTCGTGCACATATGCGCAGTGTCATCGAATATGACTCCCGGTCGAAGGATTCTGTGAACGAACCCGGTACGTATGTATGTAGATTTCCTCACGTTCTCTACATTCTATACCCGTCGTTGGTTCCAAAAGGACATAAAAAGAGCGACAGTTAATTTATGATACCATATCCGTCTAAGGCCGATATAAATAAAGCGAGCGAGCGGGACGGTCAGACGCGCGCGAAAGCCCGCGCGACAAAGACGCCACGGCGTTGCCCGGGTGCAGAAGGGAGCTTTTTTCGACGTCTGTAAATCGATAGCATTAACATGTGTTAATATTGCTTTTCCCATAAATGATGACACAGGATGCTTACAAATAGCTCAAAGCTCGCCCAGCGACCGACTCCTCCTCGATATACACACAATCAAAACTCCTTAGCAGTCGGATATCAAAGATGCGAGCCGACTCTGACTGCACCCTTTCAAATTCGGCTTTGATGATTTTTCAAATAAATCAACACTTGATCGTATCAATGGCGCCGATCTTCGTTTGAAAAAAGTGAGACGTGTGTGCGTACGATTTCGACTATTTTAAAAAATTATATACTTCCATCTATACACATTAAATGCATATACTTCGAGCCGTTTGATTTTCCCACCAAAAAGCTAAGGATTCAAATACATAATTGTAAGCAAAAAATACTTGCTCAATTGACATAAATCATACATTGCAAATATGAAATGTAAAAAAAGCATAAGAATCTCTCGAACTTGTGTATAAACATAATGCACATACATAACTGCAAAAGTTGAAATCTACATATTATTTTGAGTTGACATTTAAAATGTTGTTCATACTATTGTATGGTAAAATTGAATCCGAGATATCATAAAAATAAAAACGAACAGGTAATGTTTGAATGGTGCGTCATATTGTATCTGAACATGTGTCCAATTCGATCTAAAATTACATCCAATCTGTCAATAGTGTCATTGTGCGTTGACGACTCGTAATGATTGATCATTGTATGCCGATTATGTATTCTAGGAAGCAACGAGCTCAAATATAATATATCCATGTTTGCTAAAGAGCAAGTTCAATTGAAATTGTTCTCAAACGAGCGTGTTACAGTATGTGTGTGCTTTGTTGTGCAAAGATTAAAACACTTGATCGAATGTCGAAACAATAATTATTATCGACAGCGGAATGGAGAAATAATGGAACGGAAACGTAGCAATAATAATAATTTACAATGGATTTTTTTTTTTAGTATTTCGGTGTGATGTGGCAAAACTTCCAACGAATTCTAATTCGATAAAAATGTGATAAAGACGTAAATTCATCATTAAAACCCGCTTTTTTTTGCACGCTCGCTCAGATAACTTAAATCTAGAACAATGAACAATGAACGTTCTTGATCAGAAATCAGACCGTTTCGACATTTGAAATACATATATACATACATATATATTTATAAAGAATTGCTCAAAGTATTCAAAGATTTAGCTCGACTATCTATTAATTGGATTTCGGCATATTTCCAAATTACAGACACACAAACGCGTACAAAATCAACGCTTAAAATAAAACCGCGAATTGTAATCGAAAAAAATTGGAACAAGCCAAATACACACGTCTAATTAATTCGACAAATTTCGACCACACTTCACACTGTATTTCCGCTAGTCTGAAAAATACTGATACTTGGGAACAAATGACATATTTCAAATATCTATAATACAGAATTTGTCAGAATAGTTTTCCATTAGAAACAATTACATTTTATTAGACCTGTATTTACATATTTGGTCAATAACTGCGTGTGATTCGGTCAGTAAATAGATGATCAGTAAGTTATATTATCAGTCATTGACTGCTTGACTATTTAATGTTTGTCAAAAAATACTGAAATAATTAGCAGTTTACCTACTGACCGATCATTTTTAACTACATATATAGTACACTTAATTTTCATTTAGTTACTGACATTTTTTTAATATGCGTCTTATTATTGAGTCACAAGAGTATTTCAAAATAAGGAAAGATTTGTTTAAATCATAAAACTAGAAGCTTTTCACACAAATTAAGTACATATATTACATATTAATCATAAAAAAACACATTTATATATGTACATATGTATGTATTTAACATTCATTGACCAAATTTTTTACAAACAGACGTTTTCGTAACAGAACAAATTGAATAATTTTAAATAGCCACACAATTATCAATGTTTCCTTTTGTAATTTGCACATGAGCAAAATTACACTATGCATATGAAAGTTCTATCAAACTATTATCGTAGTTCTTTAATGTACGAAGGCCTACTTCCACTGCTCAGAAAAGGTGCGCAGACGCAACGATCAGTACAAGATCCTGTGGTGCGCATCTTTACATTGGAGTGGGGGTGAGCCTTCATATGTAAAACATCCTTCTACCGACAACAACACGTTCCACAGTATGAAAAGTGGACGTCCCATAAGCAAGCTCTAATCAAACAATGATTTTTTTTTTGTATTTTCTTATAAATTTTCAACATAGACATACAAACGATCAAAGCAATCGTCATATTCATACATATGTATATACATAGATCGCTACATCAATCGATCGTTCGCCGATTGAAGGGGTGTACGCCGTACGTGCAACGAGAGCCGGATGTGACGCGGTGATTCCCGTTCAATCAATCAGTCTCAATCAGTGTACGATGCGAGAGAGGGACGCCGATAGCCGGCTCGCATAGCCGCGTCTCTGTCTCGCGCGCCGATCACCTAGCGGCAGCGTTCAATCATCCAATCGTCCGCAATCGTCCCGGGAAGATTTGTCACCGCGGCGGGAAGAATCGTCCACTGCTAACGCGACGGCAGGTGGATCAATCACGGCCTACGTGGACTAATGCCGGAGGCAACCCTGATTAATCTGCCACGACCACTAGCCGAAAATGTACATTTGAACTGACCCAAGTTTCGTACAACGCACACACGTGCTCGATTTCGGACTGTGTTGCTTCATCGTGACACACATTTTCAATGTATGTATACCACTTAAAAGAGGGCTCATCTGGTAGTTGTCCCACTCCTCGCTATTCCCTAACACTTACCGCAGAGAATCAATCAAAATCGATTGCATTATTTACGAACAATCTATTAAAATATGTATTTTTCATTTGAATTTTTTTCCACATTTAATATCATATTATACGGCATATTGTTTATATAAAATATTAACAAGGCCTGTATTATTACTATGTTTAATTTATTTGATTCAAAAGAATTTATTTAAGCCACAAGATCAAGTTAAAATCAAGCAAGTATTCGCTTCTTAATAAGTCACATACCGGTACAATGAGATCAAACAATGAGCTGTAAATAAAAAGGCAGGAAGACTTTAGGCCAATGCGAAATTTTAGATACTCTTATCAATATATAAATAGAATAAAATGATCAAATATACCACGTAAAAGAGGACTCTTCTGGTAGTTGCTTCTATTCATTACTTCTATTCTTCGTAGATACATACTGCTTACATGATATAATGAATCAATATATACATTTTTCACTTGGATTTTTTTTTCCATTTTTAATACCACTATATGCTGTATACTAGTATCAATATATGTATCAACGATGATTGTAACATCGCCAAAATTATTTTTATATTGATTTAAAAATTGTTAATTCGAGTCATGGCGTTAAGTTAAAATCAAGCAATTGCCTGTTCCTTAATACATTGAATACATTCGATGAGGTCAATACCAATTCAGCGCCAATCTTTATACATATGTAACCTTCTCAATATTTTAATATAATCAAATCTGAAGTTGAAGCCGAATAAATTTCAAACTTTAAAACTTAAAGTGCAAAAGCTCAAATGATTCCCATTGTTATTGCGGAGCGATCCGATCGAAAGAGCGGGATTTCGGGAAAATTGGTCGGTTTCGACCCCATTCCGACCGCTTTTCCCCCGACTTCCTGTGGCGGACGTCCCTGGAGGGTTGAGTTGCGGAAGGTCCAGCCCTTATTGGCACGAGGTTAACCTTAAGTATCCCAAACACTCAATCGGGAGGGTATCGAGGGGAGATCTCCACGTACTTCGAACGCGTCCTCACGGAACTAAATCCCAAATCTCTGCGGTTTACCCGAGCCGGTTAAAAGTAGCCAGTTGCGAAAACATTTACACAAACCTTTATATAATCCATACACATCAATACAAATTGACTTTTAAACTTCCAAATAACATCGTCTCTACACGCAATCAACCTGTTACGGTAAATGGATATAGAACAAAGTCCACCAGCATCTCGATCGTATGCGTAATAAACAGCAAAGGGACAAAACATCAATTGTCCCGTTCGCCAATCAAGTAATTCGAGTTAAAACCGTACGTACGGCTGATTGAATTTATTGATCTAATTCTAAAAGCGTAATCTAAAGATCAGACACTGTGAGCGCTCAATATTGAATCAATTGTACGATACGTACGTTCGTATGTCGCTGATGGGGCAACATACTCCTAACCCTTCGACGACCACACGAATATTCTCCCGACATTCGGGATACATTCGTCAGCATCCTACACACACGCTCATCTCCCGGTACAAATCGAGTAAATAAAACGGTTATCCAATAATCGAGCGTGGGGTCTGATTGAATGATGCCGGTGCGTGAATTCGATATGCCATTGTTGACCACTTGACCGGTTTATCACTAACTAATGACCACCCATTACCATCCGGGTAGCTCTGTCCACTCTTCCAAAGCCGAAAAATATTCTCACAAAAATGTAAAACAGCCCGCAGAGAGACACAGATGAAAGCGAGTTACAGATTAGCGTATTGATTCAAAGTTTCGGATTAATTGAGTGAACGGTCAGCTGTTGCCAACTAAATCAAAAACCCACCAACAGCTGAACGCTTATACTTATAATATGAAAGAACTTGTCTATTTTCGATTTTCACACATATACATACATACGTAGGTATGCATATCTATACATTAATATATTAACGTGCATATTTTCAGTTAGAAAAAAATATATACAGATCGTGACACGCTTGCGCAGTTCGTCAGTCATCGAAAATAAACAAAAATATTCGTGTTCTCGTTCGATTCGGTCATAAATCGCGCGAAAAGGTTCCGGATGCCTCGCTACTTGTCAACTTAAACGCTTCAAAAATAAAATACATGTGTTTATTTATGAATGAATTCGTTACATTAATACGTATTAATATGATTTATTTGGATAGCACAAAGTCGCGAGTTTTATACTACTTCTAAATATACCGATTCGAGATGAAAGAGATCGGTGTAATCTATAATAACGTAACGGCGGTAGCTTACTGATGAAATTATAATCGGGAGATATCCAGTTTTAATAAAAACATAATATAATACGGCACATTATGAGCTTGGAATCGAATATTACAATCCCTGACATTATAAAAAATAACATAAATATATTCACGATAAAATCTTGAACTACATAGTGAAGTGTAAACTTTTAACATCAAAGTATTCATATATGCATGAAATACACATAGATATGAGACTTTCAGAACTAATAATAAAATAATTACAGAATATGATGACTATTGGAATCAAATATGATGAATCATAAACATTAAATATAATTTTCATATTAAAAATTTTGGCACGGTGTGAGTTTTGATACAAATCCCATAATATAATAAAAACTAAGTGATGATAAAAAAATTTCAGAACTATAATGTCATAAAACAGATTATAATAGTTTAAAATTAATAATGCTCATAATAATTTTTGACTTTATAAAAAAAATTAATAAAATTCAAAACAAGACTTACAGTATTAAATTTAAATTTTCATATAAAATTTAGTATGATTAATTTGATAAAGATTATATTATATATGAAAAAAATAATCAAATGATTCGTTGAACAAATATACACATTATAAACACTTTGATTAAAAATTTCAACGGTTAGTTATAACTAGAGGTAGAATAGTCACAGTGCTATCCATTGTTCCATTGTTGTAAATCCTTTGTAAAAAAAGGCTCGGCAAACCTTTAACAATGCATTTACAACCTTTGAACAATACGCGGCACCTTCTGGGTCCGGTGACTAGTTATAACCCACTTCTAAACTATCGAATTTGTGCCTCCATCAAACGTGAGAAAAACGGGCCACATTTCCTTCAGCGCTCGCTCGAATTTCCAATAAATACACACGTCGCAAGATTTAAAAGCTCGTAAAGCTCGCCAGGTGTTTCGAACCAGTCCGTTCTAAATTCGAATTAATTAATCGATTATTTTTACGCGTGTCGCGACGCCTCAGAACCACTTAAGTAAACATTGCGACGAATCTCCACGTACAAGGGAGAGAGAACCGCGAGTGAGTGTTGCAACAAGACGAGGCGATTCTCAAAGCTCCATCGATCCCGTCAAACTCGAATAAGTAAATAAAAAAATAAATAGTGAGTTCGGCAGTCGGCCAAATACGTCACAGAGCGACAAGATAGATGGCATTCCTGCGATTCTCTGCCCGGTTCGAAAGAGAATTTAAAAGTCTCCTAGCGTAAATAAGCGGGACTCACTAAACAAATATCGAGGTGACAATATGAATTGCAAACATGTGTACTAAAATTAGTCGGTGTTTTCTTTCCGATACTTAATTGACTCTCGGGCACGTCGGCGTTACAACAAAGTGCTTATGCCAGACTAAAATCTGCCATTATCCTTTATTTGAATTTTAATTCGCGATTCGTTCGTTGGAGCCGTCTCCAAAACTGTCACCAAATCAAATATTTGCACACAAAGTATTCCGTCGATCGTAAACTTCTATAATTGGCAGGTGTTTAAAGTGACGTATCAGAATATGGACATTTGCTGATGAAACGGTTTGACGTTTCGTTGATGGGATCGATTCGATCGAGGGGTGATTTGAACGCGCCGTAGTTTGATAGCGCTCCGCGGATCGATGGGAACGATGCCGTAAGGGCAAGAATCCGCGACGACATCTCTACTATTCGACATCCGACCGTGAAGGGCAATTACACGACAAAAGAGGACACAAGAACAGCGACAGTCGACGAGTGTGAGGGAAAACGACCTATAAACACGACCGATGCGCGTTTTGCTCCAGTTTTGCCGGGGCATAGTTCTCGAACGACCGCGGAATGTTGGACTCGTTTTTGCCGCCTTTTTGTTATTTCATCTCATTTTATTTTTTCCAAAGCGAGATCTCATTGAGCGGGTTAAGTGGACATTGCAAATGCCGGTGTGCCCCTTGCGTCTTTCCTTTTCTTCTTACCCAACGGGATTCCGGAGTCGGGACGTGACTTTCCCACCTCACGAGACCGGACAACGATACATGTACGTATACATTTTTTTTTTAATTTACGTTCACCTCTCGAATTCATTTCAATCAACGCAATTTAAAACGAATCGCTCGATGATATTTTAATTAGTCGAATTTTTTCCGCGCCGATAACCGATCAAAAGTGAGAGGCGCATCTCACCGAAGCACCCCTTAGAATCGCTTTTCTAAATCTTCCGATCGAAAACAAAAACAAAACACAAAAAAAAACGTAAAGGAAGCAGAAGAGAGGAATACCTACTTTACAAATAAACGAAAGAAGAATGTCTCTATCACGGCCACTTTATTCCCCCTCCGCGGAATAGGAGAGGCGAAAAAAAAAAGAAAAAGGAGATTCCCCGAAGGAAGTAGGGGAACGGGAATATATCTTGCAATCTTTACCTCATTTCAGTGGGGACTTTATTTTATGGGTTACCTATTGAAGGCGAATCCAGTATCAATATCCGTGTTCGTGACTGGGGGAGTGAATTGCCGCATGGACACCCTGTATCTAACAGATACACTAAACAAGGAGTTCTAGATACTAAAAAAAAAAAAACTTTGAACACTCTATAGAGTAAATCGTATAAACCCCAAACGAAACTCTCACTTTAAGAAAAGTTAAAACAACGTGTCAAGAATTTAAGAATACGACCTTTTCCAAAACTTTTAGCCATTGAAACGGCTGCACAAATTGAATGTGTCTAAAATTCAATGATACTAATTCAATGTTAATCTTTGAAATAAATACTGGCTGTATCAGTGAATCAAAAGATTATTTTTCGTATTTCGATTGGATTTAAAAAGTTATTTTTGTACACAAATTTCGTCAAGGCAATTACTATAGCTCTGTGTGTGATATTTTTCCCGGGAGTTTTTCCCGAACCGAGCGTGGATTTATTCGATTGGGGGAAGCCGATGATAGGGGGTGACACCTCGCAAACTTCGACAGAGCTTTTTTCCTCGTTTTATATTCACTTGTCGAAACGCTCCATTGAAGATGGATGGTCGAATCTACAGGTTGTTACCGAACCGAATCGGTCCATCCACGAGCAGCGTATTCTAAATTTACATACCTCGCAAATTGCACACAGATATCGGAAGCCATTCAAAAAAACTACTGGATTCATTTCATGAAATACGTGCACATTCCGACGCTATAAAAGCGCATTCGAATATTGAATTACACGATAGAGCAGATTCGAGGAATCCCGTTCCAGTATCAAAAGTCACATTCAAAGGAAAGAAGCCGTTTAAAAAACCGTGTTTTACGTTTGTCAGATCACGTCTTTGCCCCTCTTAGTTTAGCCGGTCCCTCTCGAGGATCGGATGCCCCGCTTCTATTTTTATTGGAAACGATTTAGACATCTTCTTACCGATACGACCACCCCAATCTACCCTCCGTATCGTTGGGGCGTACTTTCCTCTGCGAAGAGGGATGATGTTTTTTTTTTACCACGAGGTTTTAGGGCTTTTTCCTTTTCGGTGCGATACCTTGTCTTCAACCGCTAAGGGGGCGGGCGAGACACAGTTTCGCAGACAGGATGAGTGGTGTTTGATCGAATTTGTATTATTGCCCTTTGAAGGGGGAGAAAGTTTCGGGTCAAATTTAAGCTTCCCTTTGCCACTTTTCTCAAGGAGAAATCTAAACAGAATAAAATGAAATAAAATCTTGCTATGATAGATACAACGTGCATTCAGTGCACTCAAGGTGACGTTCATATAATCACACTTATGTATGTACAATGGCATATATGCAGGTATAGTAGATGTTATCGATAGGTCGATCGTCAATAACAATCGACGTATAGATATATCTTCACACAATTAAATTACCTTTAATAATATAATACGGCAAATTAAAACAGATAAACATCAAACGTACGTGCGATTTAAAAAATGATGCATTTGTAAATTTAAAGCGAAAGTTATTTTGTATGGCGACTTTTGATATGTGAAAATAACTCGCGAATATATTTATGATTTGTATACAACACTTCTTTTAAGTTGTCATATGTAAAATGAATGAGAATATTATACTAGTGATTTATAACGCATATGATTTATACACATTTTTTACTACTTACAAACACACACACACACATAAAAAGGAATCAGTGAGAAATATCTCATTTTTGAAAGGTATACAAACTCGAAAATTTATTAAAAAATTTTTTAGATTAATTAATTTCGCGGTTTCAACTGATTTGCGCGCTCTAACGTACATTTCCACACGACGCAAAGTGGTCCCACGTTTCCCGACTTTCGCCTCTGTCGAGACAAATCCCTCGAGGACCGACCGAGAGGCAAAAAATATATTCACAAACGGGCGAACCAAAAAAAAATAAAGTAAAAAATGCTAGAATGCGAACAAAATGATAATTAATATTGGAAAAGTGTGGAGCTTGCGGACGAGACGCGTTCGCGTGTGTGCGCTTTTTTTTTTACGTCAACCCTCCCTTTTTCCTCACCACGGGAGGTAGAAAGGGGATGGTGGTGTTTTGTCTTCCTCTACTTGCTTTACCATTGCTTTGCTCATCCCTACATGTGGAGTCTACGAGAGGAAAGCTCTCACTCAAAATCCGAAAGCGCCTCTAAACAAAAAAAGCTCGAAGAAATTCACACTAAAGATTTATTCACCTAATCGTATCAAAAACAAACAACTATAAATGTATTTTTTTTAATATTGCACGATTTTATAAGCCACATATGCACTGTGCTGTGAATCGAACCGACTCGAAATTTAACTTTCATGCCAAATTGAATATTTTTCATACTACATTATTCAATATTATTGCGCCGTTCATACGCGTAAATATTTGGCAGACGAAAGCACTGTAAGCAGAGAATAAAAAAAATCCGATTCGGTAAAAGTGGTCTGCATTGCACCCACCCACCCCCCCAATACATACATACATACATACATTCACGAACATCCCTCCGATGATGGGGTGGGCCAAAAAAGGGGGTGGTTTAAGCGTGGGGATTCGAACCCGTATATATCTTAGCGGGGGTATTTTTTTATCTCTACCTGCTTCCCATTCAAGGGAAAAAAGGCTTTTCATTAATTAAAACATTAAAATTCGCTCCGTAAGCGCATGATGTATGCGGAAACGTATCCTTTTATAAAATTTTCTATCAGATAGATTATTGCCATTATTTTATTTTTTTATTTTCGGGAGCACGAAAGAGGGGTTACCACTTGTGTTTGTGAAAGGGATTTGGATTCAGATACACGCGTTTTCATAATGACCCCTTTCGAAATAATCTATTGAATACATTCGTTGAAATTAAAAAAATTGCACGAACAAAATTTACAAGCCTTCGATACTCACATGCTTCGAATATGTTCATAATGTCGAGTTTTTGAATGCATGTGGAAATACCTGGAACAATAAAATATGCATATTTAATACATTCGTAGACGTTTTTCAATATACATATGTACAAAGGTTCACATGTAGGAGTGTGTGTATGAGGACAAGTTTTACAGAAGCCGTGTATAGTCCACGGTTACCTGACAACAGACGGATATCTCGATCCGATATTAATAAAGGAATGTCAAAGGAAAAAAAACTAAAAAAAAAAATCAAGTCGATCGGAAGGTGTGCGGAGGCGCGCAGCTTCCAAACTGGCTATAAGTCTGACTCGCATGCGGGATTAGACTGTGGTAATTATCGTCGATCGAGTGTAACAGCGACAGTTCAACGGTTTAACTAAGCGAAACCGCTTTTGGTCAATTTAACTGCAGTTAATTATTTTCGAACGAATCACTACCTACTAAGTTCGATTTATATCTTGCATCGCAGATAAACACGCTCGGAACGCTCATTGTGTCTGAACTTTAGGGCTGTCTATACATACATCCAAGATCACACTGAGATTTAATAGCTTTCGTAAAAAAAAAAAAAATCACAGAAACGTGTCACGGCTTATTATTAATACAAAACTCTAAATTTCAAACGACCGACGAACAACATTCGTACAAATATAGAATTGAAATTTATTCCCCACGGTTATTCGAAGATTACACAGAAACACGCGAAAACTTTTTTTAAGTCGTAAATTTGTCATTGATGGAAATAAACACACTTATTACACCGTGAAAAAGTACTATTTATAGTATTAAATCACATTTACAAGTGTATTTCTACTAATAGAATCGTTGAGGTTGAATCGTAAGTTCATCTCAATTTATATTCCAAACGTGACGGTAAGATTTAAATATTCCTCCGCACTTTACGACCTATCTCAACAATATACAATCCGATCAACCAACTCTACATAGTGTGTTTTCGAGGTTCGAATGATATTACACGTGAAATGAAAATAAATTGAACCAGTTTGGGCGAGTTGCGAAGGAGCGGTCCCGCGCGCATTAAAATTCAAAGATAAATTCCATTGGTCCATCTGTCACAATGTGTATATTTAAATGATTAAAGACATATGTGCGGATGCATAAGCAATATATGATAATAATAAAAATACACAACAGTCAGTGCCCGAGAAAAAAAGTTTAATAATGACGACGACAAAAAATAAACAAACAAAAATCAATACGACGCGATGATGCTGCGGAGTAATTGTGGGAGGAGTGCGCGCACCTAATACCCGGGTCGAGACACTTCTCCGCAACAAAACCGTGTCATTTATTTAATTTGTCACCGGAAAAGAGTTGCCGGTGTGTGCACGAATATAATATACGAGACTGACGGTAGTGTGTTGACGAAATCGATGCGTTTTTATATTCGATGCGACGGCATTGACAGGTACGATTTAATTCGGTTTGCTCGGGAATTCGGTTGGCCACCGGCCGAAAATTTCAGTTTTTGAACGTTGAAATATCAATTCGGAGAGGCGATAGATAGTTTATAATGGCACTCGAAATAAAATGAGCTGAAATGCGACGTTTAGAGCTTCGGTGAAAGTTATGAATAGAGAGAGGCGACTAGAGCGCGCGTGTGTGCATAAAGTTGCGCAACTTCATTATAAATCGCGTCAATTTATAAAGGGACACTCGAATGGGTATTGAAATAAATTTCAGACTACGGGCTTCATGAGATGAAATACGGACGACATAGTAAAAGTCAAAATTTCCACTTAAAAACAGACCGCGTTGAACGAATACGCATCGTTATAAATTCACCGTGTGAAATTGCCGCCATAATAGACAATTTCCTAATTTTTTTATATGACAAATGTAAGTGCATAACTTTCGAAATCATATATAAACACATTCAACTATATATAAACCGCTAATTTTGACCGTTAAATAAACAACAACATTTATAAAAAATTATAAAACGGGATACAGTAAAACTTATACGGGAACAAAAGTCAGCTCGAAAACACATGTGAAGCAAAATGTATCGATTAAAAACGACAAATCTATTCGCATTGTGTTCTGCATATTAAAACTATCCATATTTAGCACGAAAAGTGCAAAACTAAAAAAAGCCAAACATCGATATACATATGTACTGTCTCGTTCGACAAATGAAACGAGAAATTTCGACGAGCGTCTAAATGTAAAGCGGTCGATTTAATTTAATATAAAACAAATTGATCGGTCTGTCGGCCTCAGATACGCGATAAATGTAACAGGATGTGGTTTAAAATGTCAAGATGAAAAATGGCCGATTCGTACATATGTACATTTGGTGTGCGCGCGTGTTCTATGCGTTTCTCAAAAATATTCCTATCATCACACGAACCGTCGAAATCGATCCGAATATTATAACAAATCTTGTATACATATATACAAATCGGTGGTATGAGAAGCTGCGGTGGACCGATGGATGAATCGGAAGGGATGCGTCAGATAATGGAACGATAATGGATGTTGTAGGACGGTCGGAAGAATTATCACTTCGGCGAGGGGGAAAAAGGGGTGGCGAAGGGTATTGTGACACTCTGTAGTCTTATTATTCACCGTCACTTGCATATTTCCTAAATTCGTTCAACTCATTGTAATCACTGTATTGTATTTTATTATCTATATTAATCAAATTACACATATTCAAATTTAATGTGAAATATTCACATCGTATATAGGCATATACATATGTATGAATGTATAAGATGTCACTTTCATGTAGTATTATAATACGAGTATACATATATAATATTTAAATATATAATTACAGACTTACATAAAAGGTCTAGACTTGGCATAATAAGCAGTCTTGCGAATTACGAATATGTTTCAGAAAGTTTCAGCAAAACACTCTCGATATATCGAAAGACTTGATGTAACCAAGCAAATAAACAATGAAACATTTTTCAAATAAAAAAATAACAATCGAATATTTATATTCTAAAAAAATTGGTTATTGAATTTTAAATAATTTAAATATAAAAAAATAATGTATGTATAGTGTGATTTGTATGATCTCGCACAAATTTAAATTCATGTACTAGAATATAAATATAGGTTGTATATATCGTTGGATTATATGGAGTGATTGCGCAATGTGCGATGAAAATGATGCATTATAAATAAATGACATATATTTACATGTGTATAAATAAAATTAAAATTTCTTTAGAAAAAAAGTATTACAATTAAAAAATACACATATGTATGTATGTACATATGTGGTAGATATTCTTATTACGTATGTTTGTATTTTGTAATAAATTTGTCTCCCATTCATAAGACCTATTGGATCATATGAAGTGACTGTAAAGAGATATCAAAATAAAAGTCAAACTTTTTATAGATTATATTTAAAACGCTTAGCCAGTTTTCATATGTTTTAAAAATGTAAATTTATTAGATGTACATTTATGCAATCTGATGAATTATACTATAATTCAAATATTGTATTATCTAATCGATGGTAATTTGAAGATATGAATTCAATTGTAATCATACTTTCCCATAGATAAAACAAAGAGCGCAAAAAAAAAAAAGTGTAAAAACAAAACAAAACAAAAAACCTCAATCCGTACAAGCACTTATTTACAACGTGTTATTTTCGATTGCAAAATCGCGTTCGGGTTTAATCGAATGTGGGTCATTTTTGCTAACGTTTTGTCCGCAATGACGATGATGGCGCAACCGTGGCCAAATCCGAGATCATCAATTACGGTCGTCGTCGTGCCTTTTTATCATTACTACGCAAATTACGAAAAAATTCGCAACCAACACGGATTCTACAGATTTACGAACGACGTTGCGCGCGTTAACCCCTACGCTGCGGCGAGACGCGATCGAGTTTCAATGAGCCGGCATCAAACATTCCGTATTGATAATGATTCGAAGCTGGAGATGCCGCACAGTGGGCCCTTTTGTTAGCGACTCTCGTAAGTGGGTTTCGTTTGTAAATTGATAAACAAACATGGCTGCGGTTCGGGTCCGCGAGTCCGTTCACCCAGACGAGACGAGTCCTCGGATACTCGAGGCTGGGTTGCAATCTCAATGCATTCGCGAATAGCGGTGCAACCGCTCCCCAAAGTAAACATTTCACTTTGACATGTTCAAATTCAGTTATTGAATGCTACGTGTGCAAGTCTGACACTAGGCACTGCTCCTGAATCTTATTCCATTCGACCTATAAGCGTACACGTAGCTTGCACAACAATATCATGTAACCAAAACAACACTTGAATCAATTCATGATTTTCAATATGAAAACAAGGTAATAATATAATATACTGATATTTTATAAGCGAATGACATGCTATCTAAAGCGGAACATAGAGTTGGTTGATTAAAATCTACGTCGGACAAATTTACAGATTTTCTAAAAATTTTACACTCGATTCGTAAATTCGAGGCTAGCGTAATATTTGGGGATTCTGTAATGTAACCTCGTATATGAATAACAATCAATTTAATATTCCAATACGAAAAAAAAATGTATTGAATAGACTATCGAGTCCTCGATTGTATTTTCTATGCCCCAAATACTGTCATTTTCAATTGAATCGTGATGATGTCATGTAATGCCATGTTCAAGAGTACTACAGTTATAATTTAATTAAAATAAGTCCATATGGGGTTTCAATACGCGAAATAATTACATAAATACTTGTCACCTTTGTAATTTTGTACTCAATTTACTTTTATTGCACTATTTATTCTAAGCATAGAATGCTAATGAGCTATTTTTCTCGCGGCAACTATGTATGTATGTACTTATTATACAGAGCGAACTTACAGGTCATAATCGGCACATCTCAATATCAATTACGAGGAATCGAGATAGTCAAGGGTGCTCATTAAGAGAAATTCAACCCCCAAACGCCGACGGCAACGTATTTATAATCCGTTTACATAAAAGGTTAGAATGTTTTATAAGCGGAACGCAGACAAAATGGAAACCTCAGACAAACATGAGAGTGCAGACAATAACCACAGACGTACAATAGATGCAGCGCAGACAATTATAGACACAGACAGACAAACCGACCGAAAGGGTGGTGGATGGGTGGGGTGGGTGGCTCCAGGGGGCGTAGATGGGTGAAGGTTTTAACCCTTTGAGTTTGTTTCGTCGTTCAGTTCGATACCCGTCTCGGACTTTTCCGCAAATAATATCACAATCGAACCCATTGTGTTCCGTCAGATAATAGAATATTCGATAACATTAGACGAATCGATTCTTATTTATAATAAGCACGGTCGCATAATCTGATTTGCATACACAAAAGATTATGTAAAATTATTCAATCGCCAGTGTATATGTTAATATACACTAGGCTCGAATACATATGTGTATATGATTTTTTTTTCGGTTATAATTTAATGGCACGGAAAAACCTACGTGTATGCAAATTTACCACCGAGCAAATATTGGAATATCTAACTACTTTCAATGTTCGAATTTATAATTAATTGTCCGTTTTGTGGATGTCTCCGCGAGACGTAGATATTGAAGATTCTCGAGTGTGTAAGGCGATACTCTTGATGCAGCATCAGAAGCGGTGGCTTCCAAAGATATCCATCAGGTTTCAAACGCATGTTCAATGAGTTGAGTAAATGGTGTCTTTATATGTATGTAGATAAAAAAATATATCGGTATTTTTAAAACGATCGGACGGTGTCAATCAATCATGTTTAATTTGTAATGAAGTTATGCTGAAGTAGTTTGTGGTGTGTATGTTTGTCGGAAGCTTTATAAATCAAACCTGTAAAGCTACCATTGACAAATTGAATAGAATTATAAATAATTTGAATACTGAGAGGCGTTTTATTATAAATGTTGAAAATTTTGTTATGTAACTTTAATTTTTTACATCGATAACGGAAAAAATCACAAAAACCAGCCATTTTTAAAAATTTTTAGCATTATATGAACTCTAACTAATATTTTCTCATCTTCAAATTTATAGTCAGAAGTTTCTTAATTGATTTTGAATATATCATACGATACCTGAATATTATTTGTAATTAAATGGTCAGATAAGCGTAAACACAATAAAATGTTTGCAATTTAAATTAATAGGAAAGATAAATAGAATACCTACATATACATATAAGGAAGAAGACTGGTTCTTTAAAATACTATTATGTTTTTGTGTAAAGCTATTCTGGCTTGATTTGCATTTTATAACTTTGAAGTCTAGCATATATAGCACAATACTAAAAATAGAAAAATTGCCCAATTCAAAACGCTTTAAAAACTAATAAAACAATTAAAATTTTTTTTAGATGTTTTGATTTTTTGTTACATATGTACCTTAAGTAATTTCTGTTACATATTTTCTGTAACATACCTTATTTTAAAAAGTTTTTAAAAAATGTTCTAAAAATTAAATTAAATAAACAGTAAAATATAATAGTAACTATTGTGTTCGAAATCAGTTATTAGAATGAGGAATTTCTCGCTGTTTAATAAGCATCCTTGTAGTTTCTCACATGTGAGTCTCATAAGTACATCCACATACGTAAAATATATTAAATGTCGATTTAACGATCGTACTGGCAAACTAGGCGATTGCCCCGTATTTATTTATATAATTTTACAATCCTTAATTATCGTCATAAGCGATACACTCGAAGGACGCAGGACGACAAAACGCCACGTTATCGAACAAATAAATAATACCCAGTCGAAGGACAATGGAGTCGAAGTCTAAGCAACAAATCACAACCAATTGGAAACGTTTTATAGTCGATAATTGCGCTTTATTGTTTCGTAATTATACCTAAACGGCGTCGTCTCTCCGCAGGTGAATCGATAGAGTCGTAACAGAGGCGAAGGTTGCACCGATCAACTTAAGAAAACGAGTTGTGGAAATAAATTTAATACCTTCTGAGCACAACCCCTCGAGGGATTGAAATGTTAGGAGACAATACAGGCCATGCGATTAGGTTGCAATTAAATTAAATTAATGTATATTGGCAATTAGCAAGTCTTAGGTGTCATAAACATTACTATAATGTTGCAGTCGGACTATTTAAGAATGAATATTTGCACTCAAGAATGAATTGATCAATTTTCATTTAATTCATAATATCGTTGATACATGTATTGTTTCAATCTTCACCTCATTGAGACTAAAATTACATATACGGGTATTTTAGTTTTAACAATTTAGTTTTGCCATTATTTATATAAATAAAAAAACCTAACAATTGGTTTAAAACTGTATATTATGAGAAAATAAAATAAATTGTAGAATAAAATATTAATTTATGCAGGTGCATGTATTTAAGTAAGGCCATAAAAGAAATAGTTTTTAATATAAAATGTCAAATTTAATTACATATTAAATTACCTAGTAAGAAAGCTATTTCTATAATATTTACACATTATTATGGATATATAAGAAGCCTTTCTAATTTGGACGGTTAGTAATTCGATCTACCACTTAAAAAAACATTGAAATTTATATACATACATATGAGGAAAAAAACTTATGGAAACTTCAGTAAAAAGTATGATAAATATATCGATAGTGTAAAATCAATGAAGTTTTCAAATGATATGTAAAGAAAAATATTTTGTATATCCAAAAATGCACTATTTACCCAGTATTTCAGATCAGCTTTAATATACAAATATATACATACATGCATTTTGAATTTTCCATAGAAATATTATATCGTTTACCGCAATACATAATATGAGGAAATTTCAATGTCAATTTCTCAGAAGGGGAAGAAATAGAATCTTAACTACAGCTATCACGATCGGCCCACATGTATCATAAGAACACATTATTGAATACGTTTCGTGACGGTCCACAATAAAGATGTTCCGTATATAAAGTCTTTTGTTACCCGACGTACAACTTAACTGGTCGGTATTTGAACACAATACATCCTAGCTATAACGTTCGATGACTCACAACCGTAATAATAATCGCGTAATAATTTTTATACAAAAAAAAGAACCGACCAGAACAATCCGTACACCGAATGTGTAAGCCGTAAGGTATCGAAAATGAAGATCGATGGGGTAAGGCAACAAAGGCTGATGTTTCTCAGTAATTTGTAGATAAAATGGTGCGGAATGAATGGTTCTTTGGGAGATGTTGCGGGACTTGCCTCCGTTTTAAACGCGATCGGTGAATCGGAAAATTATACTCCTATATGTATATGAAAATGGTAGAGATATCCCCACTTGCGGCATTTTACTATATGGTAATTTTCGAGATGGCATCGATTTTTTGCAGAGAGCGATTGATAAATAATTATACGCGGTCAATCGTTACGTTTACGGCACAATGAATTATTTAAAATATATATGTATATATATATATATATATATAAAAATCATATAACAAACGGAAATATGGCAACGGATGTGCACAATCGACGCGTATCCGATTCGTTCAATCGTGAAAAATAATATAATAAATAAATTCTCACGGAATTTTCAATTCAATGTCAAAATATTACACTAGAATGTGACATCTGTGTGAGATCGCGTTCGTTCAATTGCGACAAAATTTGCATTCGATTAAAATTTTTTTTAATGAAATTTCGCTCAAAATACTCAAAATAATACACGGCTTCGATTGGCAGTGTATAATTATTTTTTATATTAAAAAATGTATACCAAAAAGCGTATACAAGATGCAAACATACGAAGGGCTGGGTTACGATTCATATGAGTGGCATCTATTGGACATTTAGCCAGGACAACAACCCCTCAATATTCAATCATCCCTTAGAATAGATTTTCGCGAATTGAATGCATTGATTGAAATATTTGATACGAATTTAAATATTTGCCCAAATTAAAATAAAACAATTTATTTAAATAAACAATTGGCATATTTTTTTCAGTATATCCATATGATATTTTAAATTGATATTTTCCTTTTCATAGTCGATAGTATACAGTACTGAGACTTTGAATTAAATGTTTATTTTTTAAATATAAAAATTAAGTCATAATTCGGTATATATGGAAGTATAACTTATGTCAATACAAAGTGACTGATTGATTGTTTTTTCTTTGGGGTTCTAATTCGCAAATATCGGTGCAAGGATGCATCTAAGATGACGTTAGGTGCCGGTTGCATGCCGGGGTTCTATTTATCGTTCCTTGGCCGGTTCCCCGACCCGAAAAACTTCGCCGGGAATGCGTGGGAAAATACCGGAGATGGGCCTGGATTTCGTACACGGAGCCGGAATGGATGAGCCACATCCATGGGAATCGAATCAAGAATCTCTTTAGGCATCGGGGAATCGATCGCCGTTTGGCGAACTTCCTTTTCGTTTTTCACGCGTCGCTTACGCCGTTCCGGAACCGGACGAATGTGTGAACGAACTTCGTAGACACACATTTGAATACATCTATGAGTACATGTGTGTGTGTGTGTAAAGCTGTGTTCGTTCTGGAAATTAAAAATACGTAAGGCTTGATTCGGACGATCGTGTCGAGAATTTTTATTACTCACATCAAAGAGAGACGGTCGGACAAAAAAAGTCATATTTCGTACACTCGTCACCAGATGTCGTATCCTTAATGATCGACCGGAGAGAAGCCGCCGCCAGCGCTTCTCAAACTTTTACAAACACTGATAAGGTCAAGGTTAGAAGTCTATCAAAGTACATATTCATTGGTGTCATCTTAATTTCGGAACAACGAGTTTCCATACATATATGTATCTGCATATTGTATTTTTCAATATCAAATAAGCTTCACAATAAATAAAAGTAAGGAAAATTATTAGTTTTCAAAATTGTAACCGTCGAAATTCATATTAAAATATTCGTATAAATTCAATTTTTAACAAAAATGATATCGGCTTTTTGGAATTATCTTATTTTGAACAACGGGCTTTCGGAAACTTTTGATTTTTAGCAACAGATTTCCAGAAACCCTCGAAAAACCTAGGATGACACAACTGGGAATATTAGAAAAGGAATGATTGGTATAAACAATTTTTAATAACGTACTAGATAAGATTAGAATTAAGCAATGAAATAATTTAGTGGAAATTACTGAAATTTAATCAGTAAAAATCTGGCATTGAACCGTCTCAAAGTTGATAGAATTGAATAGGAAAAATCAAACGGCGTATCTGAAGAATGGTTGATATAAAATCGTACCTTCTTAAAAATTGAGTGGAATAAAATATAAATACATATTGTACAACTTATTAAGTATACAATTATAAAATGAATAATATATATTTTTGAAAAAAAAGTGAGGAATGTAAACAAAGGAATGATTACACATTACGTGGAAGACGAATTAAAAGTTTCGGGGTTGGCAAGTTTGACGATAGTAGGTCTAATCGATTGTTTGGCCTAATCGATCCGGGTTGTGCTCGTTTTTTTGAGTGGTCGGACACCTTTTTTCTGTTTGGCCGCGGCCGCTGATGATTTTTTAATGATTTTTCCCCAGATCATCGGCCGCCAATCGTCATTTGGTTCGGTTATTAGGAAGATCTGTCATTAACCCTCGGGCGTCCGCCGCGCGAGATGACCCCCACCAAATTTATCTTTATTATTACGATACTTAACTATAGACCGCACCGAGTATAAATTCACATACATATATGTATACTTACGAGCCTAATTAATTCCAAATAAAAACATTCGATACGATTGTGCAATCCGTAAAACTAATAACTTAGTCATAGTCGACTCGTCAATTGGTGTACTCAATTTTACCTGTCGACGACGTTTGCAATGCAACACCGAAATTGACCTGTGTCAATTTGTGTGTAAAATCGCCAGGGCTCGTCAACCTTCTTGAATAACTTTCAACATTTTATCTCTTCTAAAAACGTATTGAAATAGAAACATCCCATTGAAGGGTTAACAATGGGTGTGAAGCGGACGGATCAGGGCCGAATTCCACGTTCTTTCACAGATTCGATACGTAATTTTTATTATATTTTCTTCTTATTATTAATGTCCCTTATGCAGCTCATTTGCGGCACAAAAAGCGATTTATCTGTGCGTTTTTTGTATGAATTCGTGTTATTTTTTTTTTGCCTGTAGCGGCCCGAACCCCGATGTCGATTTGCGGTCTAATGAGCCGGTCACTTTTATGGGTCGATTTAATAAGAAATATACCGCCGGCTCTTCTTCTACTACTTCTATATCGTCGTCGTCGTCGTCATCATCATCATCATCAGTTTCTCTATAAAGGATATTTATGTCCACTACCAAATTTCATTGGCCGACACGGAATCGAATGTACTTCGCATTCATACACGGCAATTTCTTCATTATTTTCGAGACTTACAGAAGACCATTTATGACTTGTACCGGCATTAATATAAAAACTTCATCGAGTCTTCATTTTTTTCTACGGCCATTCCTTTTGTAGCAATCAAAGCTGTTCCGTAATCTAATAAATTGAACTCGCTATAAAATGCCTGCCTATTTATTATATTTACACTTTTTTTAATAAAATATGTCATTATGATTAGTAACTGTTTTTTGCAATGTGAAATTTTCTTTCGAGAAAAAAATCTAATATCTGTCATCAGCTAATTACGAGTAGTAATTCTAGTAATAATAGAGAGTATGTAATTCAAACGATCTATAATTTAAATTTCTAAAGAAAAATCATCAAGAATAGTTTTAAGACAAGATTTAAACTATGTATCATCTTATATTTGACCTATCAAAATATTGATTATAATATAATTTTGCTAAGAAATTTAAATAATTATGTGCCTTGACAATGATTCTTACTCGAATTTGTATGTAGATATATGCATGTACGTACTACATACATTGGAATTTAACGTCTATATACATTAAATCACAATCTTGAAATACAATTCATTATAGCAATAACTGATTTGATCAAAAAAAAATCCCAAATTTAATAGATCACGAATTTACGACACGAATTACGGTTTATTACATCGTTTAACACATTTACTGTGCGACTACATTACCCCTTCGAATAGATGACCTTTTATGACGAGGCGTAGATTGGACCTCGATCGAAATTTCATAATATGGTAATTTTACATGGAAAAAAGTTGGAATTCGGACAGCATATGGACGGTGAGAGAGCGATTTTTGAATTGTGACGATAAATTAAGGCAAACAAAAAAAAACCTCACAATCGGCGTAACAACAACGGTAATAAACAGGGCGGTATCCACAGAAAGATGATGTTGATTTATTGCGACGCGGATGTTACGAAATTAAAATGGTCGATTCAATTATTGCCATATCAAAAAATTGATGATTGAATGTATCAAATTAGGGATGCCGCCTAATAAACGACAAAAAAATATACACACCGAGGCCTACGTGTTAAATATATAAAAAAAAAATGTTACTATCGAAACGGTCATATATTTGGATATGTATAGAAACTATTGATAAAAGTGTCGATACGCTTATCGTATAAACGAGTGGTTTGTTGTTGGGGTTTTGTGGTGTTTATCCGTTCAGGTCTGAGTGGCCATCGGTGAGGCAATCAGTAATAAGCCAGGAGAGCAATAATTAAATATAGATTTGGCTTCAATCTACGCTTTTTATGCGTCACAGTAATTGGCCATGATTATTGAAGACGGTCGATAGCCAACGGGTGTTCACGACGAGCTCGAATCGTTGAAAATGTTTATTATAACGAGATAATTTCTCGATTTATGTGATGAAACTTGATGAACATCTCGCAGAATGGCACTGCAGCCCGTGATCAATATAATTAAAATCACATAACTAAATCGTAATAATTTATGCACTTCAAATTACGACTTGAGATGGCCAGATACGAATTCAAAGTACCGCTTGATTTCTAGTTTGAAAAATCGAAATAATTTTACAACAGACTTGCTAATATTAAAAAAATATGATAATTTTGACTTTGACTTAGCGATAAAAAAGTTTCACTTCAATATATAAATTACTTAATTTAATTCCATGGACCATTAAATGAGCACACACATTTATTATTTTGGTGCATTTTATTGTTGTTTTATATTCCGCGGACTGAAATAAATCTAGTTCTGAAAATCATTCGCTGGGTAAAGTCGAACACTTAATGCTTCCTCGTTATTCTGCAAACATATTTCTTTTACATTTTTCGTTCATGTTGTATCATTGCCAAGGTGTATTAATTGAACGAAGTTTACATTGGCAAAATAATATTATATTTCGATGCTGGGAAAAATATGATGACGTTCGTGTTTGCATCCGTACAATAGTTTGTGAACGCCGTGTTACGTGAGGTATTATTTTGTAGACGGCAATAATCATTTATCCACATCTCCAGTACTTTTGTGCATTAAGTATTCCGTATTATCAATCATCAGCATTTATAGCATCGCCGCCACAATTATCGTATTAAAATCGCATTAAAGATTTTCGTATCGATCAACCGATTCACAATGTAAAAATATACCGTCGAAATTACACAAAGCTAAATTTCAAAATTGGACAGGGAGAAAATTAAAAATATATATAGTAGGTATGTACATATATAATAATAATAATAATATGATTTCGATTGGTTTGGCATGGGAATGATGAAATGGCGATAAATTGACGCGATTCGAATGGAGCATAGAGATTTTTATGAGCGTCAGAAGTTCGTAAAATCGATTAGGTTCGTTAAGCTGTGACTACTGTGAAACGGACCTCCTGAGTAGTGGAGACGAGCCACCGAGTCGGGTTCGCGTGATCAAACCCAGTCATCGGATGACACAATGACTGGACAAAATCGCTGATATACCAAAAGTAAGAAAAAAAAGTATTAGAGTAGATAAATGGTGGCAGGCAAATCGTCAATACTATTATTTGACAAATGGAGGCAAAATGTTTAGAATAATTCAAGGTAAGCAGGTACATTAGGCGAGAGCGAAAAACGTGAATTTTGGATATTCATCGATGGTTCATTGATTTTATATCAGTAAATATCAACAATATATGGTGCCTCCAACAAATCGTTTTATTCCGACAAAAGGTTATTCATATATCTGTGTTTCGAGAAAAGTTATAATTTTTGGAGTATTTCAACAATAAATAAATGATATACATATTATCTGTAGTTTAATTGGGTCGATTATGATAGGTTGTGACTGATTAACGAGAATCCAAAGTCATCGTTTAACTCAATAAGGAAAGCGTTATTTTCATAAATCGACATATTTTTCATGTTCCCGTGATTAATGATGATTTTGAAAATAAAAATCGTTGAGAGACTTTTAAATTGAACATAAAATTCAAAATTTTAAATTCCATTCCAAAAAAGTAGATGCCAAAACCCCACTTTTTTCATTTTTGTCGAGATGAATCAATTGGTTGGAGACAAAGGACATTGATGAAAATCAATGATTATTTATATGTAGCGTTTATCTATCGACGGAAATCCGAAAATCGTGTTTTTCACTCCGGCCTAAGGTACATACATATTATATATGCATACAATATATAGATAGATAGTCATTCGAAATAATAATTTTGCCACTACACACAATTCACTATTGAAAAAAGATTTATCTGCCATCCTCAAAAGTTTTAAAATTTGATGTAAAACCTATTTATATATTTACAAATACAAAAGTAATATATGTGTATGAATACAAAAAAAAAATATATGAAGATTTTATCCAGTATGTACATAATCTTTCCTAGTGCAAAACGTGGCCATAAACTATGCCAAAATGCGATAAAAACAATGCACATTTTATATATGCAATCGATCGTACATATGTACATACTTGTAAATTAGTTTTTGACCTCTTTTTCCTATTATACTGTACATTAACATTAGAATAATATAATACTATGATTATTAAAAAAATTAAATTAAATAGGTAAAATAAAAAATGATCAGTAGATCAGTAGCTATTATAATATATATATAAGATGTATTGTGAACATGATTTAGTAATAATAAAAAGCATTTAAAAATCAAGATATGTATGTACATACATACGTACAAATGTATATATACACCTGTAGATATTCCATAACACAACAAAATCACCACAATCCAATCCCTTGCACCTGTCTGAATTTTTAATGCGATTTTAGGAGCGAGCGAACGGAAGGGGGGGTGGGGGTGGGGGACAGGGTCGGAGGTGTGCAGGTGAGTTGAGTGCGCGAGAGAGGAGACTCACCTGTTGCCAGAACTGTGCCAGAAGGTAGATCTTCTCCCTTTTGAAGAGCCAGTCCATAGAGTGAATGGCGTGGGGCTCAATGTCGTGGGCGGGCGGCAGGGCCGCGGCCCCCGTGGGCTGCATTCGCGCCCCGGCGCCCTCTCCGCCGACGTAGGCCGTGATGGGGCTCGCGAGCCTCTATTTTAACACCCCTGGCCGCTTATTACGGCCGCCATCGTGCACGAACTCTCATACCATCATCGAACACCGGCTAAACATCTGAAACAGACAAAAAAATGTTAATACAAAAATAAATACTCATTCGAATGGGTTGGCGGCCTCATGTGAGGGCTTGTAGAGTTGAAACGCGAGTAAAACTACCAATTAAAGAAATTCTATATATGTACATATATATTTTGGCTCAGTGGTTGCGTTTATGTTTAGCTCCGAGAGGTTACCGGGTTCGATCCAGCATTGCTGGTCAGGCTTGGACATTTGTGACTCCATGTCGATCGTTTCTTATCAGAGTTTGCCAATTTATCTGATGTCATCGTTGAAACGGTTCCTCTATCAAATTGGCAAAAATCATACCACCCGGCATGTCACAAATATCTGAATTTGATTTATGTACAATATGTAAAAATGTATGTACAAGTCTAAATCCATAGATGTCTCTATGGATTAATTAAATTGTTAATTTCGTGTTGTTCAGCCTCTCGAAATACAGTGATTTATGTAGTAAAAATGTTGCAATGTTTGTAATTAATTGACTAGGAAGGCGCATTGGGGTCTACCTGTTAGGCCTTCCTGGTATATAGCTTTGTAAAATAAAAATGAAATAAAAATTGGCCTGATTTTATATACATATTTACATATGTTTTTTAACGATATACTCATACAATCATCTAATATGAGAAGAATGACGCTTGGAACCAATAATTATTAATTGACTTTGATGATTTACAGTCAGTCCGCAAGTTTTTTTATGCAATTTCGGTATTTTCATTTCGTGTACTTCTATATATTTTTTATTTAATCATATCGTCAAGTTGAGGTCAGGTCTAAATGATTCCATTGCATCTTTTCTCAAAGGACTTGCTTATTATTACATTTGAACTAATTGTAACTTCTAGAATTTTAAGTAAATTTAAGGAAAGTAATGTTTTGGATTATGGAATTTTATTAATAGTAAAATGAATTGGGTTTATATAAAAAAAAAATCTATTTAATTGCTAAACAAATATAATTCTTCATAAGACATGTAATAGATATCAACGTATCAAATTAGTGGGAAATTTAAATATGTAACATTGAAAAAACGGGCACAGCTTGTTTATGTTCGTCCGAAGTGTTCCAAAGGTTTATTTATTAGCACTTGGCATGTGGACAAAGTGAAAAGTTGCGTGGATGCCACTTTGATTTTCTTTCCACGAATATAATAAATCGAAGAACGCACGATAGAGTGGCGATAGCATCTCTTATTATAATTCACATCGATAAGCGTTCTTTTCGGTCCGATCGAACAAATTCAAGCGCATAGTTAGCCACCACCCCATCCTCCCACCTCTCATACACGCTTGACCGGCCATCTAAGCCAAGCTCGAAGGGGTCTGGGAGGAGTTGGGTGGGTGGTATATCGATAAATTACAGTAGCCTGTATCGGCCCGAACGATCTTCGCTACCCTCGGCCGTAGAAAGAAGGAGGGGGGGGTTCGGTTCTTGACACAATCCCCTTCCGTGACTCCGGTGTTCATTTGATGACCGAAAGGAAGT